>NC_066314.1:57886572-58189602 GCF_022539315.1 Serinus canaria | reverse complement strand
CTGAATTTTAACAACTCCCCAAACTCAGAAGCACAACAACAAGGAGTGCCCAAGCTGTACTACTGGCCAGTGAATAAAAAGCAGCTGGTCACCACCTGAAACCCAACAGGGCTGAGCTGATATTCACAGGGAGCTCGGCCAACATCCAGCCTGAGCCGCCTCAAAGATTTTTGAAGCTTGGCAAGTTCTGCTGCAAGACCCATACAACCTTTTGCCTTGTAACCAAACTTTGCACATTCCTAGTGCACGTTTCAGGCAGCTGGAGCACGGACCTGCTCTCCTCCCGCCTCCCCTGTGACCCACGCTGCGTAGCTGAGCTCATGGAGCAATGGCCTGGTGTCTCTTACCTCTGGTGTCTGTCTCATGGAGGGAGGCTGGGTGGGTACTGGAGCGCTGCCTGGGCAGCCCTGGGAGGAGGCGGAGGAGGGGGTGTGCTGGCCAGAACTCCTGGCCAAGAGAATCCATTTATTATTAACTACAGGCACAGCTGAGCTCCACAACTGCTCCCTGCCCTGGGTGCAGGGGGCCACTTCACGGCAGGGCCAGGAAAGCTTCTGTGATTAGTTTTGTTCATGCAGAGCCAGATTTTCCCCTAGCTCTTTAAAAGACTTTTCTCATTTTTCAGATTCCTTTCCTGTTAGATTTTTTTTTTAAATCAGTGAATTCCTTGCTTGCTAAAACAATGCATTTGCAGACTGAGCCCCTTTGTGCTTATTCCTAAAAAGCAGAGGAATCACATTCATGCCTCCCCCACAGCTTTGCCAAATGCAGCTGTTAAAACCCTTTCTTCCCAGGGTAAGAGATCTTGGCCTCTCCAGCAAGGAAAGCTGTAGGTCTAAAGACAGCTGTGGCCATGTTTTTTACGATGCAGATACCTGGCTACACGCAGAACATGAGTTCACAGCAGAAACTATCATAGTCTCCTCCTATAACCACAATCCATTCTAGCAGTTCAAGGGCAGCTTTGAACAAGGACTGTGAAGTTAATGTTTGTCCCCTCCTAAAAAAACTATGATACTTTGATATCTAATGCACTTGTATTGTACATGTTTCAGTTTTACATTCTGCAGAAAATATCAGAGCTGAGATTTAGACGGCCATGAAGGAACTGATTTATAGGTTAAAAGACAGACACGATTCTGTGCAGTTTCCATGCACAACATAAAACTAGCTGAAATGATTATTAATGTATTGCTGAAGTAATCAGTGTCAGGGAACTGATTTTACTGCAACCCATTAATCAGGAAATCGTAAAACATAAGTTGTTTAAGCAGTATTTGCACTTTACACTTGTCCCTTTCAAAAGAAATTTCTCGCAACTTCTGTTTAACCCAGCAGTAAAAAATTGTGTCTTACTTTCTACATCCTTCCAGTCTCTTCAACTAAACACATCCAAGGAAACTTCAAACAGAGCTTGCTGAGTTACAAAGACAATCTGCCTCTGACTTCTGCTACCCAGTCTGGAGGGAATTTAATTGCAGGAATGATAGATTGCATCCTCAGATACCATAAAAGGATGCTGAAGATTTTGTGAACAATATGTTTTTCCTGGGAGGATGGGTAGCCAGATGTATTGGAAAGAAAATGAGTAGGTAAAATAACATTTTTTAAAAATACACACAAATTATAATGACATAATTTTATTTTCCATTAAATCTTTTTGGAAAGACTGCAGTATTGTAGGAATCTATCTGGACCATCATATTTTTGACATACGCTCAGGCCAGATGGCTTAGTAACCAAGCTGGTCACTCAGTTTCCAATTCTCAATGCAGTGGGCACCCAAGTCCAGCCTGACATATTAAGTAAGTCAGGGGTAAAGACGTTTTGCTTGATTTGTCTTTTTTTTTTCCTTAAATCCTGTAGAAAATCAGCCTGTTGGATTTTTAGCTCAGCTTTGCAACATGAACCTCTGAGTCTCTGAGACAAAATGGGGCAGGTCAAACAGGTCTCTGAGGGCACCACTGCAGTCTTCTGCATATCCCAGCTCTGGAATTGCTCCCAGCAGGCTTCTGCAGGGTGAGATATAGCTGACAATAGCAATGATGGGGTTTGGAAGCAGCCAGTAGGGAACTGGCAGGAGAGAAAGCCCTGGAGAAGAGCTGGAGACAGGTTTGTGTGAAAGTGTGGGGCAGCGTTTAACTCACTCCCTGCCTGCTGCGGTGTTAGCTGCCTTTCCAGTCCTGTCTGCCTGCCCCTGACCCGGAGCTTGCTGCTGCTGCTTCCCCCTCGGGGCATCAGAAGTAGAAGTTAATATTAAACAGGTTCCTGACTAAAATGGGAGCGGCTGGGAACAAAGAAATTGCCATGGCAAATTCCTACTGCTCACTGGGAGCTGGGCCCTACAGCCACCCTGGCATTTTTCTTTCTGAGTGATTCCTAGAGTTTACATCTCCCCTGAAACCTTTCCTCTCTCAGGGGTGTCACTGCTGGAGGCATTAAGGAAAAGGCAAACTCCACATTACTTTTTTCCCTGTCATGTCCACCAAGGGACGGTATTTTCCTTTTCCTGTGTACCTGATTTCTAAGAGTCTATTTACAGTTGTTAGGCTGGGATTTGCTCACTGGTGTTTCTCTGTTTTTGAAGCTTGTTTCTATGTTGCCAATATCCAGGAGACCTCCTAGGGACATGCAGAATCATACAGAAGATATTTAACCATTCACTTATTTTACCTTAGTGAGAACTGTGGTGCCTGGAACTATCTCTCTTGTCAGGGAAACAGTCTAGCCAATATGAAGTTCTGACAAAAGTTGCTGTTTAGTGACTTAACCTCTTTAACTGTCTTGACATCCTTCTGCTTTCATCAGCAGATTTTCATGATCATTCTAATGGATCCAAAATAACTTCCCAGATTATCTTAATGGCTTAAAAGTATTTGATTTTTTTTCCTAATATGAAGTATTTTTTCCTCCAGCTGTTTTTAACAGAATGCAAGACTGAACATACACACCTGGTGCCGTTTTTGAACTTTTATTTCAGTGCTGAACATTGCACGAAAAATGTTTTGTGATGGAATCAGGTGCAGTAAATAAGTTTCTTCTTTTAGATATTAAAAATAGTATTATCAATTCTCATGGGACAGTTTTCCATTGAACATCCAGGCTGTCTTATAACAGTCTTATAACAGGGATTTGTTGAACTGAATTTATGAGCTATTTGGCATTGATCACTGTGCTGATAATATCAGGAGGGAGTCTGCTGCATAGAGAGCCAGGATCAAGGTCTTTATTTGGGTGCTCCTTGTCCTGGATGAAGGTTGATCTTATACAATCATTCAAAGAAGTTATTCATTCAAAGATTGTTGGAGTTCATAGTTCATTCCAAGAACAAGCCTTTTTTTTGTGTTTTATGCATACCTGTACCTTGTTTTGAAGTTTGTTAAAATTGATATGTCTATTTCACCTCCTTTTAATTCAGAGCTCTGTTCACCCAAGTCTGGATTCTGCACATTCCAGAAAATGCCAGCAAGCATTCCCATTGCCTCATTCCTTGGGTAGTTCAAAGGCCCTGAAGTCATTGTTACAAGGAAATCTGAGGAGAGATGTACCTCTTCTCTCCTGTGCTCTTCCTAAAGTCCAGCATCTTAGGGGACTGTCCTAATGCCTATGTTTAGAGCACAGGCTTCATTTCAGTATTTTCTGGAGTGACTGATAGCCTGGATAAGTTTGATTTATTAATATATTTTCAAGGAGAGAGGCAAAGTATCAGTACCACTGCAATGACAGGGTTCTCCCTTCATCTTGCCCCTGCGCCCCAGCTTGTCACTATCTTTTGGGAATGTGTTTAGTACTTGGCTTAAGGTTCTTGGCAGTAGGGAAGCCAAGGGCACCATGTGGATCAGGCAAACAGCAGTTTCACAACCAGGATTTATTACAGAATCACAGAATAGGTTGGGTTAGTGGGACCATCATCCGGCCCAAGCTCCCTGCTCAAGCAGGGCCGTCCTAGGACACACAACACAGCATCGCGTCCAGAGGGTTCTGGAGTATCTGCAGTGAGGGACATACTACAGCAGAAGGACGCGATGTTTCTTACCCCATTAGTGCAGCACCGGGTGGCTCAGTGCCAACTTTTAGCCAGGGCCTTTGCGGCACCACTGTCCCGTTCTGCTCCCCGCCCCCCGCCGGCGCCACGTCGCCGTTCCGTGTCGTTCCCTCCTGGAAAAGGGCTTTTCCCGCCGCCGGCTGATCCCGGCGGGGTGAGCCGGGCCCCACGCCCACGCGCGCTCCCGGCGGCGCCGCGGGGGCGCGCACGGACCGTGCGGTCCCTGCGGCCGCGCGAGGGCAGCACCGGCGCGGCCCCGCCCCCGGCGCGTTCGCGCGCGCCCGTCCTGCTCGGCCAACGGGAGCCGCCGCTGGGCCGGGGGGCGGAGCTGCGGCCGCGCCCCGCCCCGCGCGGCCGGAAGGATCCGCTCCCGGAAGTTCCGGCGCTGCCGCCGCTTTGCGGGATAAACAGAAATGGCGGAGGCGGTGGCGGCGCTGGAGACAACGGCGGGCGCGGCGGGCGCGGCCCTGGGGTCACCCGCGGCGGCCGCGGGAGCGGCGGCCGTCGCCTTCGACTTCGCGGCCGTGCCGCCGCCATCCGCGGGGCCGGGGGGAGGCGGTTGGACCAAGCAGGTCACCTGCAGGTACGCGCCGTCCGTGGCGGGTGGGGGGGGGGGGGGGGAAACGGGCGGGCGCGGCCGCCCTTCCTTGTCCTTCTTTTTCTTTCCCTTCCCTTCTCCCCGCAGTGCCCCCCACCCCGCCCCGGGGCCTTTCCCCTCACCGCCGCCGCCCCCCCCGCCCCTCCCCCCACGGTCACGTACGCGCTGCGCGCGCCCGCCCGTGGCGCGCGCCGGCCCCGCCCCGCGCGCGTCCCCGGGGGTGGCGAACGGCCCCGGCCCCGGGCGGGACCGGCTCCGGGCGGGGCTACCGGCGGAGATGGCGCGACCGCGGCGCCGGCAGCCGGGCCCGCCGGTGGGGGCGGTGCGGCCCGCGGCCTTTCTCCAGCCGCGGCCTCGTGCGAGGGTGTTCCCTGCGGCCTAGCGCCTGCGGCGGCCGCGCCGCGCCGGGAGCGTTCCCGCCGCCTCACCGGGAGCCGTGGGCCGCTCGTTATTGTGCGGGAGCAGGCCCGCAGTGCTCTGCGCGAAGGACGCCGTGTGAAAGGAAGTCCTGCAGCCGCGTTCCGCAAAGCGCGACAAAGCAGGAAACGCGACGTAATTTAAATTGTTGTGCGTTTCAATCGATATTTAAAATTGGGGATTAACTAGTGATTGATATAGCGAAAGCTAATTATTAAAGCGGAGAAGTGGAATAGGTCGTGACATATAACAGAATGTGCGAAGCGGCCCTGCCTGTGTCATAGAGGCTCTGTGTGCTGCGTCATTTCCTATCCGTGTTTTCCTTTAAACTATATTCCTGATAAATCTTCTCGCTGGGGTTATGCAAGCCGTACTGCGTATTTTAAAGCTTGCCAGATGGACTATTTTTAAACCTACAGTGCTGGTCGGTTGGCAGGCAGAATTTATAACAGTTTTGTGAGTGTAGACATATATTAGTTAATATAAAAGCAAATGGTAATCCAAGATTTACATCGATGAGCGTCTCCTGATTTTTAAAAATTTATTTATTTAATAAATTAAATTGCATTTAACGTGTTTGTGGACAAATAAATTCTAAGTCACTGGGAAGCAAAAAGGACCATCCCTTGGTTAGGAAAGAAGAAGCTCTAGATCTTGATTGAGTTTTTTTGTATCTCTCTTGCTTGTTTTTTTTCCTATTTGTTTTACCGGCAGATTGCAGCAGCAGCATGAGGAGCCGCTGCTCGGCTTTCAGGGAGCTCGCTGGCTGTGTCTGTTTGGTATCCCCTGCGGTGTTTAAAGCGTCCCTGTTCGCTGTTGCTCCACATCAATTTTGGCTGATGCCCAGCTATCTGCTTCCCTTCGGGAAGCTCCGTTCAGCAGCGCTCCCGGGGGGCTGCTGCGGGCAGAGCGGTTTGCCTGCGAATCCCCGGGTTAATGTTTGATGCCGGCGAAATGACCGGGAACCGTGCTTAGCTCAGCTTTAAGTGAGGCATAAGGTCAGCGCTCCCTCTATTTGAGTTTGCCTCGTAATTTCTGAAGATCGAAAGGCTCAATTAGGCAAATTGGATTCGTGAGACAGCAATGGAATAGGTATAGATGCAGGATCGATTTATTGAAGACAGCGACAGAGGCAGTCAAGTTCATCTGTGTCCTGCAGTGCGGAGTTGAGGGAATACATTTATTTTCAAACACTCAGGCCAAGTGAGAGGCTAAAGCTGCTCTTTTGTAATGGTTAATGTGCTTTAATTTGAGATTAAACAATGGAATCTTGGCCTTGCATCTAATGAACGTCTCCATTCTTTGTTCTCTTTGCCTAATCCTGCTAGTTATCCCATTGCTTGCTTTATTAATTTTTATGGGACCATTCAAGTTCGAGGGAGAATGGCTTTAATCAGGCTTTAAAGTGAAATTAGCCATTTTGACTTGCCCTTCTAGGAACCTGTGATAAGAATTTTGGATTTCCAGATTTGGTTTCAATAGGATAGAAATAAAGATATATCTTTAAGAATAAAGATATATCTTCCTAAATATGAATAATATTTAGGAAGATATATTTCTTACTATTAAATTTTAGTTTACCTTTATAAATGAGCTGGAGGATTTAACAGTGAGATGAAGAAGTTAAATTTCAAAATGCAGGTTTTTAGAGTGGGAGGTAGAGCAGTTGCTCTTTGAGTAACACTGCACAGTTTTTTTCGTTTACAGGCATTTTTAGTTGAATCATCATAGGGGTGACAGTAAATGCTGCCTGAAAAACTTTTGGGAGACAGTCCCTTCAGTATAAGGAGCTAGCACGTGATGGTTGGGACAGAAATACTGCTGTTTTATGGAAACTGGAAGGCTTAAAATTGGTGCCATAAGTTCTTGCTGTTCCTTTGAATATCTGATATGATAAATAGCTTGGTTAATGAGTTTTAATATACCAGTGTGATATCCTCGGGATGGATGAATAATATCTCGGAGTGAGAGACACAATGACTAAGAAGAAGGACTTTGGTTTCTCCTACACATACATTTTTGCTGATGTTACTCTTCTGTTTTTCTTGCAGCTAAAGTTTAGAAGTCTCAGGGTGAAATACGGGAAATTATGTTCCCTAAGAGACAATGAAAAAGGTTGTTTTTTTTGGTTTTTTTTTTTTTTTTTACTTCTGTGGTTTAGCAGTTTTCAAGGATTGTCTTTGGTAAAAATTTATATTTTAAATTTTAATCTGGATTAAATGGCAGGGGAACAAAGCTAATTCAGAACTTGTTTTTTGTTATTATGAACTTTTTCTTATTGATATGTTTGAAATAAAAAAAATGGTTGTCCTTACCAAGTTCCTCAGTCCTTCCAGTTCAGTTGGCTACATGGTTTTATTGAGCATTGCTATAGCCAGTCTTTTTTTTTTTCTAAAGGCTTGGCACTGTTTGTTCCATGCTTGTGTTTTCCAGATTTCATGGGACATTAAAAGTCATCAAGTTGATGTAAACAAATTGCATTTCACTTGTTTGTTTTAGAACTGAATGTAAATAAAACCCATAGCAACTAAGTGCTGTACTTTGAGTGCTGTCTCTTAGTTGTTCTTCCTGAAAACCTGGGTGAGGTAATTTTCTCTTTTCATGTGAAGAGTGTGCATCAGTAAAGTCAGGCCTCCTTAATTCCATGCAGCACCAGGGATGAGGTGCAGGGCACAAACCTCCTGCTAGCCTGCCTGGATTGCCCCTTTCATGGCTGCTCTGGTCTGCATCCCTGGTAACTTCTGAAGGAGGTTATGGAGAAGGGACAATGAGCTAAATGCTATGAAGATCAACTTTTTTTTTTCCCTTTTACTAACTCCAGCAGAATTTCATTGGCAAGTAACGAGTCTGAACACCCAGGAGCTGTGCTAGAGCAGCGTGCTTAGCCTCTTTCCTGCTGCCTGCTGCCTTCTTCCCAGGAATTCTCAGTCTCTGTATGGCACCTGAAGAAGCTAATGACTGCAGTTGGATGTTATCCTGAGCTTCCCCATCTGCCAGTCATGGCAGTGTCTTGGGTTTTGAAGGAGGTCTGCTGTTGGCTGTAACATTCTAATTTAGCTGGAGCAGTAGTATGATAAAACAAATTAGCATTACCTGAAAGCAGAAACCTGAACTAAAGAACAGAATACATCTGAATAAGGAAACGCATTGCAAGCTTCCAAAGCTGTAGAAGGAAGGTTTGCCTATTGAGAAATACCCATGAAAATCAGGATATGCTCTTTTGATCAAAGCATTCATAAGTAGACATATGTTGAACCTTTTTCAGTGATAAAATGCCAGTGCAGGCAGTTATTAATTTTGTCTGGTTGTTCCATGTGTTCGTGGCACTCATGTTTTCTACAATTGTGCAGTGAACTGAACTGGGGAAATTATCTGGACTTGGATCCTGATGATTTCTCTAGTCTGGCTCCCCAAGCAGCTTAACCGAATTACACTTGTATATTTGAATTGGAAGGACAGAGAGCACTGCCACAATAAGTGCTTTTTTGGATGACAGCATCACAGAGGCTCAGAGAAAATCCAATTATATGCTTGTCTTGATCTAGTTTTATCTTTTCAGATGAAATTACATGTGTTCTCTGACTGCTTGACCAAATGCAAATTTCTGATGTCCTACGTGTCTGTGTGTAAGGCAGATAACTCATATATTTCTCAGTTTTAAGGGGGCTTTTTTCCTATAAGCAGAATGAAGGGGCTGGTATTGCTGTTGGGTAGGGTTAAATTGAATACTCTGTGTAAGTAAGGATGCTCTCCAAAATAAATTTCATTATCTTACCCCAAAAATAATGCACTATGTTTATTTTTTTTTTACTTGGCTAAAGTGTTTTAGTCAAAGACTGCAATTTGATGTGTAAAGTGTTATATCGTTTGTGACCTTAAAGTAAAAATCTTACCTCTTGGTGAGGGGGAGGGTTGTGGAAGAAGTTGGGGTGTAATCCTAAGAGAAATACATTTTTTTCCCCTCCCAGTGCAGCCTTCATGTTCAAATAATGCTGAGTTTGCTGCCTAGTATTGAAGACTTTAAGAGTGATGTGTGAATTAGAGCCTGGAGTGTTTCATGTTTATTTTTTGCCCTTTATAGCCTACCATTTCAATATAATAAATTGCGACAACTTTCAGAATTACATAGAATCTGCATTTTCAGAGGATTTTCTGGTGTAAATTAGGAAGGAAGGAAAGGGGTTCGGAGCTTAATTTTCCCTTTCATGCAGTGGGAGAAGCTAATTTTGGGGCTTAGAAGTCTTGTTGGCCAAACAGTTTCTATCACATGTCCTCACTTCAGGCAGGAGCCTTTCTGTCAGTCACTTATTTCAGCTGTAGTGGTGTTCCAGCACATGGCTGGCTCAAGGAGCAGAGTGGCTGTGCAGAGTGGTTGGGCAGTGATGTGATCCAGATTAAAAATAACCATGGGGGCAGCAAAAGGAATGTTAGGTTCCATTGCAGCCATTTCCTGGTCTGTGCCAGCCAGTGGCTGTGAAGTTGCTGCCCCAGCACTTGGGGGAAGCAATGCTGAGTGGAAATAAGGAAAGGGTGGAGATAACACTTGTTAAAGAACAAACCTTAAGCAATCTGAAGTCTTTTTTTTTACCCTTTTGGTGTGACTCCCATTTCTTAAAAGCAATCAAACCAGAAATTCCAGTTATATTCTAGTTCCATGACTTCATGGATGGTTAGGTTTGGTTTTGTTTGGGGGGCTTTTTTTGTTTGTTTGGGGAAGAGGAGAGATTAAGTACGGGTGGTTTTTTTTTTTGGTTGAGTGTTGGTTTTTTCCTTTTGACATGGGTCTTCCTGGGTGGTTTATGCTGGGGTGGGTGAGCGTAACTTTTAAGGGGTTTTTTGGAGAGATTGCTGATGGTATATTTGCAGGGATGGGCCTTGTTCTGTTTTTGCAACACCCTGTTCCTGCTGTTTGTACCTCCACCTGACCCTGCAGAGCCTTATCTGGGTCTTCTGCTGCTTGTTTTTTATGTAGGATCACGTTTCTTACCTGGTTAATTTGTCTACAGGGTACAGACAGGGGATTTGGAGTGTGAATTGCAGCCTGATGGCAAGTGACAACTTGTGTTCTGTTAAGCTTGTTGAGATTATTTTTTTTTCTTGGTATGTTGAATGCACCACTGGTATTGCATATGAAGGGTTATCAGATCTCTAAACCCTCAACCTCAGGTTTTAATATTTCCCTAAAACTGGATTGCAGATGTAGCTCTACTTATGTCATTTAGTGCATTGTTCGCTGGCTTTATCTGACTTCTTAAAAATACAGTAGACTAAATAGCTGTGTAGAAGTGCATGCAGTTCAACATCTTACCACCTTTCTTGGCCAGGAATATCTACTTGAATGTACTGTTCTCTGAAGAGGTGTCCTAATCTTAGTTGTGGCTGCTGAAAGATGATCTCTGTCTCTTGTGCTGACTGTGAGGTTGCACTCAGCTGCTTGGAGGGCCTGGTTCTGCTGGCTCTGCAAAGTGCTGGAAGTGGAGGAGGGAGGACTGCCCCGCGCAGCAGCAAGTTGGGCTTAGATGGGTTTTATCTGCTTCTCAACCTTTCCTCAGGTAGTGTTTTGTGTGAGACCTAACTCCTGACAAATTTTCTTGTTTACTAGCTCTTCCTATTTTCAGTGAGTTCAGAGTTTGCAGCTTGTTATCTGGAGGCAGTGTGGCTTCTTTCTAAACTGAAGTGTTGGTAAACATTTATGGATTCAGTTTTTACACAGGATTTTTTTTCCTTTTTTCCTTTTTTTCTTTGCTAACACTTTTATGTGGATTGGGAAAGGTGTACTTGAACTTTTCAGTTGTTATTTTTAAGATACTGAATCTGAACACTTGCAGTGCACTGAATTTCTAGAGGCTTGTTCTTCTCGGTTAAAACTGAAGAATTCTTGAAAACCACTCTACAATTCTCTTGAATAACTACATTGAAGATGCTGAATTAAACTTGTGCTACTTGACATGCTGAAATTGATCAAACTGTCCTCAAAAGCTTTGAAACTGTCCAAGTTTTTCAAAACAAGCAGCACAATGTTGAAGCAGGGTGCTTTGATTTATTTGGCTCCTATCACAGGAGCTAATGTGTGTGCTTTGTCAGATGTAATTATCCATCACAAACATGTTTTTCATTCTTGGAGAGGAAATCACATTTGATTTAATTATTTATGAATCCAGAATAGATTTAAAACCTTGGGTGATTTAGGATGTGTCTGGATTTGAGTCTTGTATCCATTGTTGGGATTCAGGAAGGTTTTTGCTTGTGTCAGGACACAGGGGCTACAAGTAAAACTTGGTGCCAATCTGCTTGGTCCAAGACTCTTTCCTCTTAGTGTCACAGCCCAGGACAACTGTGCTTTTACAGGTTTGTGTTTTTTCCCCAGGCTTTTGTAAGAGCAAGTCCCTAAATGTGCAGCACAGTTCACTGGAGTAGCTGAGGCTTCATCTTTCCTCAAATGTTCTTATTTGTATTATTTTATTGGGGCAGAATCCTATGAGTCTTTAATACAACATACTTTGATTTATAGAATAATAAGATCATCCAAATATTTTTGCAGCTTCAGTGCTTCTCCTTAACTCATCATTATCTTCTCTTACAGATACTTCATGCATGGAGTCTGCAAGGAAGGAGACAACTGCCGCTACTCCCATGACCTCTCCACCAGTCAGTCTGCCATGGTGTGCAGGTATTACCAGCGAGGATGCTGTGCTTATGGAGATCATTGCAGGTAAAGAAATGCCCTGGCCAACCTGCAGGAAGCTTTGCACTCTGAATCCCTGAGTAGAGAGCTCGGGGAAAAACAGTAAATGTTAGTGCTTTCCTTTTCCGTTGCAACTTCAGATATTTTTAAGAATAACTTTTCACTGACTCTTGTCTTGTTGAATACCAGTGTTTTCTATGCAAAAAAATGAGCAAAGGCAAGGTGGTAACTGGTTTTCAGGAAAGTGATAGTTGTCAGCACGGGGAGTTTTCTTATCTTTTATTAATAACATGAGTAGATTAATCGAAATCTGAGATTACTTTCAGACTAGCTGAATGGATGAGAATGAGTTACACTATTTAAGTGATCATAAAAGCCTGAACAGGTAAGAATTTATTTTCTTCGTGTTGTTTCTTGAGGAATTGGTACCCTGACACTGGAACTACCATTTTAGGAAAGTAACTGGAGTTTGTTATATAAGTTGCCTGTACAAAACAGCTTTATGAAAACATACTCTGAATTGGTCCATACCCCTGAACTTAAAATAAAAAATAAATTGTGAAGAAGAAAAACAGATACTTTTCTAGTGGAGCCAAGCTTTACAAGGGCTTAGGAATGTTTCATAATTCATTTTATTAAAACTTACCAGAAGTTTTACCATTCTGTCTTATGGCAGCTGTAATTAGTGATTAAACATTTGCATCATTATTTTATGTGGTAACTCATAGTTAGCTTCATTTTCATGTTTCATAAAGGGTTACTATATGTAAGAAAGGTAACAAAGAATGCCTCTCTGTAGTCTTCTGTCTGCCAGTGTTGTTTTTTGATTGTGTAGATCAGTGGTCTTCCAACTTTGGATCATGCACTCCATCAGTTCAATATTTTTGAGCTCCCACCAACATACACATTTATTTATAATTTATATGTGTGTATCTACATCTACTACTGTACTAGTGTTATGTACACTATAAAACATAACCCAAAACCAGAATTTAAAAAAAGTTGTACTAAAGGTGAAATGAAAAATATTTGAGGGATATTTTATGAACAGTTCAAAGCAATTTTTACTGTCACTAAAAGCCTGATTAGTAATAATATTTTTTTTACTGACAGTAATATTGATTCAATGGGCTTTTTTATTATTTAAAATCTCAGTGTAGCGTTTTGTGATATGGTTATTTGAAGATCTCATTAGAAGTTCAGTTTATTTCAGTCCTTGGTTTTAATGGCAGTCGTAGCTGAAAAAGATCTTTCACGAAGATAAGCAGATCCAAAAGGAAGTGTATTGTTGGCTGCATTGTAATGTGTGATAAATTTAGCTGGTAGGTTTCCACCTTTCCTGATGTCAGTCAGCTGTTAGTGCAGATTCACTGGAAGGTGTTGCATTTTTATATTTTTAGCAAATGGGTCCAACATACACTGGAATTCTGATTTTGAAAGATTTTTAAACATGTTACAGAAATAATTTTCCAAGTTTAAGTGTGCACGATATGAAAGATTTATTTGTCGTCGACACACTTGGATAGTTTTTGGCAATAAAATCACATAATGGTGGAAACAGTTCCTTTTCAAAGTGTTGTCTCCATACCACAAATTTCCTTCAAAAAGCACTTATCTGTTTGTAGAATGCCTTTATCTTGGAGGGACAGTTTGAATATGGTTTGGTTTGGTTGGTTTGGGTTTGTTGTTTTGGTATTTTTTTAATATCTGCTCAGCAGCATATTGCTGGCACTGACTTGTCATCACAGAAAAGGGCAGCAAATTTGCAGCACTTGTCTTTGTGAAATAAACATGCATAACTCATCCATGACAATTTTTAAGTGCTTTGCCATGAGATAATCAGCAAACATCTGTGTGGTACAGAAGATTTTCATGGTTGCTCTCCTCCTTATAACTGCAGTAAACATTTGACTATTTAAAGGTCTATATTGATGACATTTTCTAGTGTCACTTGGCTGCTTCTGGATCCATCTTTGCTACAATATCTTGCCTGTGAATGATGCAGTGATGAATTTCTGGTGGGGTGCTATCCCTGTACCCTTACCCTGCAATCTCTTATTGTGGTCAGAGCAGCTGCTGCTTCAGTGGTTTTACTTGCACAGTTTTTCCATAAATCGTTGTTTTTATTAAAGTAATTGTATACTATTGAGAAGATATCTCCTCTAGTGAATCTTTTTGTCTTTGTTAAAGAAGTAATTTGTTGAGAATGTTTCTCTACTGGTGCATCTTTTCTTTGGTGTCTCACAAAAAGTACTCCACATTGAAACAGAGTCTAGCAAATATCATAAGCTGAGATGTGAAAAACATCTGTACTTTTCTTTCTTCCATACAGCAAACTTCCCACTCTGCACAATTTATTCTACTGCTTGTTCTTCAGACTCTAGCAGTGTTTCCTATGTGTTTCCCAACAGTATTTGCTGACAAAGGAATGCATTTTACTTTGTCACCATATTGTTTTCCATGAGTTATTTGAGTAATTTTTACCACAGCAGGAAGAAAAAGTAGTCCAATGGCATATGGCTTTTGTCTTTCATTGTTATGTAACAAGCCTCAAAAGAGGTTTCTAAACCCTTTCTGTGAAGTTCTGCAAAGTACTGGATTCAGTAGCACATGACTTGAAACATCTTGGAAAAAAATGTGGAGGTTTGGCTTTGTGTTCCAGATGTTTTGATTTTCAGTGCCTTGCCAATTGAGATGGCTTCATCCTTTCAGTAGCTAATATCTCAAAGTACAGCATACACCGAGGGCATGGTTCTTCATCAGTAATAGTGAATGTAAATCCATATTTCAGATTGCCTTCTTGGTAATCTTGATCTCTTCTGTGGTTCCCCTCCCCCTGAGTTCAAGAGCTGATTGGGTGGCATTGTTTTGCTTCATAGTGTGGCTGATGAGGAGCTGGTAGTAGGAGTGGAACTGTTAGCTCTGACATTTGCTTCTTGGCTTTTGCTGGCTTTATCATTGCTGTCAGCCCACAGTTGCAGGCATCTTTTTAAGCCACTTGTTCTCTTTGTCAGGGTTAGTTTAGGTAAAACAAGACCAGATAATCTGTTGATCCATTAAGTGGGCACTAGTAAAGTTCAATATGTCACAATGTGCTGAAAGTGAGCAGACAAGGGGGTGCCACTGTCAACCCAGTGGGTGATGGAACACCTCCTCCTTCAGGGTGCCTCACACGTTCCACATGGGGGCTCTCTGATGTGTGGACTGTGAGGACACTGCCATCAACATGTATCTTAATAATAATAATAGTAATTTATTGTATTTTTAAGGGGAAGAATACCACTAAGTTGTAGTATTTTCTTCCTGCACCCCATTGGCTTGCCTTGGGCACCTAGTATGGTGCACCCACTTTGGAGGCCACAGATGTAGAGATCTGAAGGCTAGAATTTTAAATGTGCTTCGTAGGAGTAGAATTTCCAAGCTGACATTTGGTTAAGAGCACCTCTTTAATATGCAAGAATTGTGACACTTCTTTGTTTTTAATCTGACACGAGCTAAGTGAATCACAGTCACTTCAAACTTCTGTGTGATCTCAAAAAATTTCCTCCTGTTTCCTTGAAATTAGTCAGCAAATATCTAAGACTATAATAGTATATTTGTCATTTATTTTCCCTATATAGTCTCCTAGTTGCTGGAAGACAGATTTTTGAGGGAAATGTGCCTTCCCTTTTATTGTTGATGGTAGGGTTAAAAGGGTTCCGATTATCATTTTTCACAATAAGCTGAAAGGGGCATTAAGAATAAGTACTCAAATTCAGTGTAAAATCTGTTTGAGGCATGATGCTGGGACACAGGAAAAGAATAATTTATGTTGGTGGGGAATCTCTGAATCTGTGCCAGCTGAGGCCAGGTCGCCCAAGGCATTGTCCAGCTTTGAATATCTGCATGCATGAAGATTGTGCACCCATTCTAGTGTTTAACTACTCTTAGAGCAAATTTTTTTTCTTAATATTCATAACTGTAACTTCCCATTTTGGACTAGTGTCTGCTGACTGTCATCCTGTCACTGACCTCTTGGAAGACTCTGGCTGATCTTTCCTGTGTCTTTCCGTGAGGTAGTTGGAGGCAGCAGTGTTTGTCCTGAGTCTTCTCTTTATAATGCTAGATAAACTCATTTTTTTCATTCAGCAATACTATACATGTGTAATAGGTAACTGACCTGTTTGCGACATACTTGAAGATTGTTCTGTGTGTAAGAATTGTGCTCTTTTTTCTCCAAAATCTCAGAGTACCTTGTGTTTTCTTGAACAATTCTGACAGATTGCACAAGTGGAAGCATTTCTCTATTAAGGGTCATCAGTGACTTTCTCATCCTAGCCATTTCTGGGTCCTCCTTCCAAATATGCATGTTCACATCTTCATTAGTTCATTTTCAGTACGTGGGGTTGCTGTCTGGAGTATTTTTTTGTGGAAAGTTGACATGATGTGTTTTAACTTTTTAGATATGAACATACCAAGCCACTAATACAGGAAGAAGTGACTGATGTTAACCCAGAGGCAGAAATCTATCCATCAGTGTCCTCAGAGTTTGCGTCACTCCCTGAAACAGTTGAAGAATTTATTACTGAGATAGAAGATGAAAATACAGATCTGGCAGCAGCTGGAGTAGGGGCTGAAGACTGGGTGAATGCAGTGGAGTTTGTCCCTGGGCAGCCATACTGTGGACGTGGTAAGCTGATCATGGGATAACAGTGAATTTCCATCATGGCTCAACAGTTTCTGTGTAGTGCATTTATTTTAATGCATTTGACTACAGCTATTTGTATTTATTGATCAGTTCAAGTGAGCTTGGGTTTTCCAACGCGAGAAGCCAGACTGACTGTTTCATTCTGAAACCAGGTGTATTTCAGGTCAGTCTCTGCATGACTGGCTTTCTCTCACTATGTTTCTGAATGACTTGAGAATCTCCTTTGAAGTTTAGTTTGCATATGGGATGGAAGAGGAAATTACTGGTGATAAAATTAATATTGCTACTCTGGAGAGATAATCTGCTGCCTTTGTGTTTTGGGTTGGTTGATTTGGTTTGGGATGGTTTTGCTGTCTTTCAAAGGTTTTTCAGTGGAGATATGGATTCCTGTAAAAGGAATTGAAGCCTGATGCTTACTTTAGTGGATCCCATGGCTAGAGGCTGAAAATGATTTATTCTTGTTAGCTTTCTGGAACTCAACTTTCTAATACTGTGACGGCTCACAATGAGAATGAGACTGAAGAAACTCATCAAACGGGACCACACTATTTGAGCAGCATACCTCTCATCCGTTTTTCCTGCCAAAATAGAACAGATTAAAGTAAAAAGTAGGCTGAAGGTGTTCACTTTAGCATAATTTTTAATATTTGTCTCTCTAAGGCATGAGAAGGGTATGAGTACTTAAATGTTTGAATTCAAAATGGACACCTTGCATCCAGAAGAATGTGAAGATCTCATAGAGTGCTCAGATTATACTGCTTTGTCTCCGTGGCACTCTAAGATGCTCAGATTGGAAAGAGAATGATTTCAGTGTTACAGGGTGCTGCTTGGAGCCTCCTGCCATCCAATTTGAGGAGGGTGAAGAGGAATGATCAAGTGACACAAACAGTTTGCTAATGTAGTTGAGAAGTTTGATTATGGAATCGCATAATAGATGTGAACTATGTGAACTTGAGTATATCCCAAAGGAGTGAAAACTTGACAGCTACCTGTGAATGTGCCACCTTAGTGTCATGAAAGTTAGAGCTTCTGTGCTTGTTGAGACAAAGGATTTAAAAAAATATTTTAATCAGAATATAATATTCAGATTGGAAGGACCTCTGGATTTCATCTAGTTTGTTTCCTGCTTAAAGTTTGCCAGGGGCTTTGTTTAGTTGAATCTCTATCCTCAGAGATGTTCAAAGGGCCATAACCTCTGGGAATCCTTTGTGGTGTTTGACTTCTTTCACAAAGAAAGCCTCTTTCCTTGTATGTAATTGGATTTTTGCCTGCCTCAGCTTGCCTTCTGTCTCTTGTCATTTGCACATCTAAGAGTCAGTCACTTTTCTTGGGAATCAGCCCCATTAATGATTGGCTGGCCCTCCACTGGAATCAATTCATTGCTGGTTTGACCAGCCAGAGATCTTTTAAATATGTACAGTCCTTATAGAAGAGCTGGTGCTTCTTCCTGACGTCTAAGTCACTACACTGTTAACTTAGTATTTTTAAAGCAATTTTTTTTCTAAGGGTTAGGCATACTTTTCATGCAAACTTGTGTGAGATTAACTTAAATAACATTCTCTTCTGTGAATCTTGTTGCAAGTCTGTTTTATAGCTTTTGAAACTTGATGTAAACATACTCATCTGTTTCTCTTCTGAACAGTGCTACATGATGCTAATTCCCATGGTGACTTTAAAAAAACTTCACTTTTCTGAAGCAACTGTCTTTATTAAGCTACAGAAATAAAAATGTGTGCAGTGTATTCTGTAGTGTATGCCCTAAAGCAGATTATTCTTGTCAAATTGCTGGAGAAATGTACAGATACTTGGAAACTTCAAAATGAAATATATTTCTCAAGATTCCCTAGAAGCCTGTGTGTTGAAAATTTTCTTAAAAATTAGAAAGATTCAAGGCTGCAATTTAACCATGCATAGATGGGACTATAATGCTTACCTTTTACTGTGATTCTCTGATTCGGGACTAAACCTCGTCTCTTGAAGAAGACTTCAGGACCTAGCATAGAAAATAGTGATGATTCTTCAGGTATTCACTTTTTAGTTGTACAGATGTGCCACGTTTCCTGACTTGTTCTGCAGCAATTGAGGAAGAGTAGAAAGGCAGAAATACAAGAAACAATAAACTTGGTGTCTGTTTCCTGTTACTGAAAGATTAATGTGTTTAATGCTATGAAGTGTGTCCTAAGTGCAAGCAGGTGGTGTGTGGATCAAAGTTAACAAACCGGTTTTTCCACTAGTATGAATTTAACCCTGTTGACTGGTAAATTGGCAGTGAGAAGGTGGGGATTGAGTCCACCTACTGGTGACCAGAGATTTGGAAACAGCAAACCATCGCAGAGAACAAATGCTACTCTGAGGGATGTTGGATTTGTATCTGCTGAGGCAGTGAAGTCTTCTGAATTTTTCTAATTGTGGTTTTCAAAGAGAAAGTAAAACTGTAGCTGCTACAGTGCAGAAGATACGGAAAATATACATGCTGTTCCAGCCTCACAGTAAAGAGTTTTTTCTTAGTATCTAATCTAAACCCACCCTTTTTCAGGTTGAATTTTAGTTTGAAACCATTACCCCTTGTCTTATTACTACATGCCTTTGTAAAAAGTCCCTCTTCATCTTTCTTGTAGGCCCCCTTCAGGTCCTGGAAGGCTGCAGTAAGGTCACCCCGGAGCCTTCTCTTCTCCAGGCCGAGCAACCCCAGCTCTCTGAGCCTTTCCTCATAGGGGAGGTGTTCCATCCCTCTAACCATCTTCATGGCCCTCAACTAGGTAAAAAATTCTGTGACAACACTAATTTGAGCAACCACTGGCAAATGCAACAGTTGAGGGACTAAAAACTGAATGGTAGTTGTGATTTTTGTTACTTTTTATGGAAGTGGAGACCATGAATTTCAAATAGGAGGGGCAAGTGGGATTTCAATAAGTAAGTACATATTTTCATGTTCTACTGAGCTACTCAGGAGAGAATGTAGAGCCTAGTATGTGGTTTCTTGTCACTAGTGCTAGTTCACTAAAACTCAGGGGGAAGAAGAACTAATGACCATAACTTTGTTTGGGAATCTCGGACTGAAAATGAACAGGTTGCCAGGTGACTTGTTACCCAGTTACTCACTTGCTGTGAAAAGTATGTTTCTAACAAACAGACTTCTCCAGGATCACTGAGTGACCACTACAGTCTGAGATGGTTCAAGAAGGAGACTTGATCTTGAGAGCTAATATTTTTCTACACTAATCGTCAATATTTGCTTATTCCTCAAAACCTAAGTCACAGGGACATGCATTGTCTTTTTCCTAAGACTAACAGACTGATACATGCCTGTTGTTATGTCTTTGCTCCATAGGGATGAAAACTGTGTGAGTGTGCAGCCTCTGATTAATTTGGGGGAGTCTGTCCTTCACTTTAACTGATCCAAATATGCCTTTGGTAGTTTTTACTTGCTTCTGCAAATCTAGTGCTTGAACAGCTTCTAAAAGTTACACTTTCTTATAGTATAGATGAGTTGCTACTCTTGTAACAGCTTCTGGTTATGTAAATTAACTCCAGCTGCTGTTCTTCCTGGTGTTTACTCTGAATATATTAATGCTTTATGTTTATTAGACCTTCAATTTCTCACTGACTGCTTTTGTCTTCTAATTCAGTCATCATCCTCCTTATGTAAAAATTTCAGAAGGCTGACTTGTGGTGAGGCAGGCAAGCATGTGTTTGAGGTACAGGGAGGAGTGTTCAGCCATAGCTATCTAAAGGGGGAAGAGAAAAGATCCAGATTTCAATTCAGTTTAAGGTTGGGTGAGGGAATTTACTTTAGATTTGCAAAACTGGTAGCCAGCTTAGAATGCAGTGATAATAGCCTGAATTTCAGTTTCATGTGTCTGGCTAATTGACCAGATACCTGTTTAGGACAGGGGTTTTTTTGGCAAATATGTAGAATGGAGTTAGAATGGACACCACTTCTCTATCAATCCTAGAGATGCATGGTAGTCCAGAAATGAAAGTTTGTTCATGCTAAAGAACAGTGTGCTAATTAGCCTGCACATAAGAAATTGCAGATGTAGTGTTGCCATACTAGCATTTTCTTATGCTGGATACATCTTTATTATTTCAGCTGTGTAATTTCTGGGAAAAAAAAACTTGTTAACTTTAGCTGATGTGAAAATTTGAAGTAAAGTGAAATTGATTCTAAAAGCTGTGTGAGATTTGTAGCTTTATTTAATGATTGCTGAACCAGAGTCTGTATTAAGCTGCTGATGACTAGTGCAATTTTTCTAGTTGGACTTAGCCTGTAAATGGATCTTTCCAGACCACTGAAACTTTGATAGCTTTAATCTTGTCTGGGTTGAAGGATGAAAAAATTGGTCTTGAAATTAATTGAGTGGGGAAAATAATTTAGTTCAGATTGAGGGTGTGTGAACTTGGACTGAAGTGAACCTAGGTTATTTCTGTTATTCTGTTTGGGTGACCCTGAGTCTTCTTACTCATGGTGCTCAAAACCTGAATGTGCTGCTTACTGTTCTTAATTCTGTTCCCAGCTGCTCCTTTCTGTGCTGAAGCACCCTTGCAGGAAATGGTGATTGAAGAAGAATACGAGAAGCAGCAGGCAGATGTGGAGATGAAAAAGGAGCTGTGTCCCTACGCTGCGTTAGGAGAATGTCGTTATGGAGAAAACTGTGTGTACATCCATGGGGACGTGTGTGATATGTGTGGCCTGCAGGTCTTGCATCCCATTGATGCTGCACAGAGATCTCAGCACATAAAGGTAAGCAAACAACTGTCTGCTGTTTAACAGCTGTAAGTTATTGCTTCCTATGTTCCCTCAATCACTTGTTACTAATTCCCTTTTATTTGAAGGTGTATGCAGGTCAGGCAGTGAATGAAATTCCGGTTGTAAACTAGACTGTTTCCTGCCAGGGCCATACTCAAAAGCAGCTGGATTTCCTTATCTGTGTTGGGAGAGCTGTCTGCTTAAAGATACTGGAGCTTTGTTCTTTGCCTTGTCAAAGTGGATGGTCTTTTAGATTGCCTTTTCATGTTTAAAAGCAGTGTCTGAAGGAAGGAATTTGAAATCTGAATTGGTTGTTCACCAGTACTGGAACAAACTTTTTTTGAGGATGAAGATTTTTTTCAGCCTAATCACACCTCATGAATTTTGCAAAACAGCAGATGAGTTTAAAAACCTGCCTAGACCTCACCAGATGACCAGTCATCTCTGTAGTTGTTTACTTTGTGTCTCCTTTTCAGTCTTGCATTGAAGCTCACGAGAAGGACATGGAGCTTTCCTTTGCCGTCCAGCGTAGTAAAGACATGGTGTGCGGGATCTGCATGGAGGTGGTGTATGAGAAAGCTAACCCTAGCGAGCGCCGCTTTGGGATCCTCTCCAACTGCAGCCACACTTACTGTCTCAAGTGCATCCGCAAGTGGAGGAGTGCTAAGCAGTTTGAGAGCAAGATTATAAAGTGAGGCACTTTCCCATTTCGATTGTGCTTTGTTACTGTGGAAGAACTTAGTAACTTGTGACAACTTGCAACAGACTTCCAGATGCAGACTGCACAGAGGCTGCATTTAATGCATACTAACTTTTAGTTTAGGAATGAAATAATTGTTAGGGATAACATTTACACTCTGATTTGGTCAATACTGGGTTAAAACTCAATGATAGTAAATAACTGTTGTTTCTTTAGTAGCATGTTGTCCAGTGGTTACTGTTTATGTCTTGGACACCCAGGCAGGAATCTGGAAACAGATTAACCAGTTCAGAATGTATGCTGCTTAATTCATTACTGCCTTAAAACATTATTCGGTTGGCAAAACATTTCTCCCTTTAAGGCTGTTCTAGAAAATACCAAGTTCCAATCAAATAAATATAGGGAAAATACCAAAATAAATTTATTTAATTCTAAAGAAAAAGGAGTCTGTGTGAAGTGTTTTTTCAAGCTTTTCTGAGACAAGCTGACCAGCTGCCATTGCCATTGAGTTCTTGAAGAGAAATTAGGTTGTCTTCACTTATAAGACAGTCTAGATTGAAAAGGTTGTACAGCAAGTATATGAGTACAGTACCTCTTTAAAGATGGATATATGCCATGGCTTGTTATATAGGAGAGAGAGCGCCCTGTCATGTGGAATTTTGCAGCACAGTCTGTTCGTTTCCCAGGTCCTGCCCAGAATGCCGGATCACGTCTAACTTTGTCATTCCAAGTGAGTACTGGGTGGAGGAGAAGGAAGAGAAGCAGAAACTCATTCAGAAATACAAGGAGGCAATGAGGTATGAGCAATGCAGCCTTTTATCAGATTGAGACTGCAGAGATAAAGGCACTCGTGGAAAAGAAGGGTGTTAATGTAAAGCCCCTTTTCACACCTCCTTTCCACCACCACATGTGAAGCACTTCTCTGCCTGTCTGCCCACAGAAGCATGTACACGGTCCCAGAGCTATTTCTGGGACCAGAAAACACCAGAGGTGTTTTTTCACCTCAGGCTTCCCGTTCTCTACACAAAACACTGGTAGTGTAGCCGTAAGGCAGTCCAAACTCGTGCACTGCACACCATTGTTGTCCCTCTGCATGCATCAGTCCACACATAGTGTAATGAATCATTTCTGCATGTAGGTCTTTCACTCACAAAATTGCCATCCTGGTACCCGAGATCCTTGTGGACTGCAGGTAGATGCAGTTCTGAAGTCTGATTGGGGTGTGCTGTCAGTAAGGGTTGCGATATTTTCCTTTCCAGCAACAAGCCATGCAGGTATTTTGATGAAGGCCGTGGGAGCTGTCCATTTGGAGGGAACTGTTTTTACAAGCATGAATATCCTGATGGCCGCCAAGAGGAGCCACAAAGACCCAAAGTAGGAACCTCAAGTAGATACCGGGTTAGTGCTGCTGATTAATTGTCCCTTCAACAGACAGAGAGCACAGGAGGGGTGTGCATTATGTCTTCTGCATTGAGAAGAGGATAGGGAAATACTGACTTTTCTTTTTTCCACTTCTGATAGACCTCTGTAATGGTGAATTTGAAGGAAGCAGTGCTCTAAAGTTTGTGAATGCTGGAGGCCAAGATGGAAAGACTAAATTTAAAAAACTTTCTTACAACATACTGAAGTAAAAATGTTGGGTAGCAGTAATAGGGGTGTGTGTGAGGGTTAATTCTGCTGGAGGTCAGTATCTCCCTAAAAGAGAAATGTGATTTCTTGCATGTCAGAAAGTACACCAGGGACATGTCAGCTTCTGGAAAGGCTCCTGCTTTGTACCACTGGGTCACCTAGGAAATCCTTGTGTTCCATTTGCAGGCGCAGCGGAGGAATCGGTTCTGGGAGTTCATCGAGGAGCGAGAGAACGGTGATCCCTTTGAAACCGACGAGGATGAGGTGGTGACCTTTGAGCTTGGTGAGATGTTGCTTATGCTGTTGGCAGCCGGAGGTGATGATGAGCTAACGGATTCCGAGGATGAGTGGGACTTATTTCATGATGAGCTGGAAGATTATTATGATTTGGATCTATAGCACCTGTCAGTGGAGTGTGGACTGTTGTCTTGGCTTCAGGCAGTAGCTATTACCTGTGGTGTTGTGGCAGTGCCTGTGTTTCTCCTAGGCAGGCCGATCAATTCCAGGTGCTGTTGTAATAACTTTTACCCAGGGTCTGTCTCTTCCCTTCCCCTCCTTTCCCACCCCAGGAGTGTTGTTTTTCCTCTGTTTCAACAAATAACAATAAATAAATCTTTAAAATGTTAGTTTTTGTAAAAATGAATTTAACTGTCAAACAGTTAGCTTAGGTTTGTTGCTTCATCTGTGTACCCAACAGAGTTCACCCAGTTCCAGGGTTAAAGTGTTTACAGGACTTCCACACTCATTTTGAAGAGCCCAGATACAAAAATGAGCAGTGGCCATGCAGTGGGGATGTAAATTGGCTGATGGCCTTTATTCTGTCTTTGTACCAATATTTCTGATTTCAGGCCAGATACAAATATTCTTTCTGGAATCAGTTCCGTTCCAGCCCCCTCATGTACACGTCTTCATTTGTGACTTTTGGTCTCTGTTTACTTGCACATTACTATTACTACTGTGTAACCAGAACCAGGTGTGAAAGTTCTGGATTTTTACTGTGTTTAGCATGAAAGGAAAATGTCTTTGTGAAAGGAGAACTCTCTATGTGTATATACAGATAAATGTAGAGTTGGACCTCAAGGATGGGGAGACTCTGTGTAAGTTAAAAATAACAAAACCATCTTTCACCCCCTCTTGGTGCATGAAGTCTTGCCTCCAATTGGACATGAAACTGGTCTAATGGTCTCAGCCCAGATTGGGAAACGATCCTAATTATCGCTTAACTTGATAGATGGCACTCCCTAATACACCAGCTCTCTTTCATGTGTATGATTAGGGTTGTCCAGGAGCAGAAATCCGGTTAGCCAAGGTGGGGTCAGAGGAACACCAGAGAGGACCCTTTAGCTTTATCGCTCTGTAAGTTTTAGAACTTCATGTAAACACTTAAGCCGTGAGCTTTGCTAGAAACTCGCTATGCCTCCCAGCTGCTTTGAGGTACTTGTGCCTCTCTGCAGCTGAGTTGGGCAGGTTGCCTGGTAAAGCTGTTCAGTTTATGTGAGTTACTGCTTACAAAGGCAGTCTTGCAGTTTCTGGCTGTAATTTGCATTGAGAAATTACTTTGCCACCAAAGCCCCAGCACAGGAATTTTAACCTTGCATTACATTATTGCTGTTTTTTATTGACTTGTGGATGCCCCGTGATCTGTTCTCCTGCTGCTCTTGTCCCCTAGACTGCCTCTCCTTTCACTTTTAAATGGAATGAGAAATTGTTCTGAGGTCTATAACGTATTGTTTTGCAGCTGCCTTTTGTAAGAAGCACTTTTCCCAAATAAAAAAAGTAAAAAAAAAAAATCAAACAAGAAGTCAGTCTGTTCTTTTAAGTTCGAAGGTTCTGGTTTTTGACTTGATTATTTTTGTGTGTGTTTCTTTAAATACAAAGGCATTTATGTCACTTATTCTTAACTCCTGCAAAACTGTGTTATGATTAATACAGAATTCCAGCATTGGTAGAGCCTTTCCAGCAAAGAGCCTGTAATGCAGGAGACACATTCCAAATGGACAACTGAGGCAGCTGATGTATTGAAGGAATATCTGGGGTCATTAATAAGAACTGACATGTCTTGCTTTCTCAGAAGTCAGTCCTCCACTGTTGTGTTAATTTTATTTGCACTGGACAAAGCCAGCTGCAGGACATACTCTTATCCATAGTTTCCTATGGTAATGCTTTACGGCACCAAGTCCAAGCACTGCTACAGCCCGCTTCCTGAGGCTCCACATGCTTGAGTTCAGATAGAAACATTTTTCTGCAGAAATACACAAAGTTGGAAGTAAACTGCTAGAAGCCTATTAAGATGCTGGGTTCATAATATAAAAAAAGTTTAAGTGAACAGAGTAAAGCCATTTTTGGTTTGTTCAGTTTGTTTTGGTTTTTTTTTTCCCCAGGGGCCAAGTAGCAGAGGGAGAAAAGGAATGTAATTTGAGCAAATGACACTTCAAACTGATAAAAGGGAGAAAACAGAAAAAAGTTAAAGCCTCCCTGCCCTACATTGTGAACATAACTTGTTATATCCTATTGGAAAGCTTCATTCAAATGTGAGTTTGTAACACAGCTGTGTTCTGATAAGGTGGAAAAAGGCAATGAACTTAACCACCAGAGCACGTGTGTGAGCTTGCTTTCATAAGGGGTCAGGAGTGGTGTGCTTTATTCCCTGCCTGGGTCTACAGGTGGCACAGTGGTGGCTGCTAGTGCTCCTGAAGCTTCCTCCTGTACACATTACAAAGGAGGCTGAGAATACCCAGATGAGTGATGTGCTTTGGTGGAGGCTGGTGGGTGGAGCTGCAGGGCACTGATGTGTTCACAGGCAGTGTGATGAATGGCTCCTCTTGCTTTGAGCTGTGCTGTGGTTCCTGTTGTGCAGGTTCAGGAACTGCCTCTGTTTGTCCCCAGGCCAGCGCTGCTGGGTGCCACTTCCGTGCTGTGCCAACCTTGTGTCTGAGCTGGCTGGAGCATTGTGATTCCCAGCCCCAGGCTGGGACAGCTGAAAATAGTAGTGTCTCTGAGATAAGTATGTTAGTAGGCTGCTATGTTCTTCTTCTGTGAGAACTGGAATAAATTCAGTAGAATTAAGCTTACAGTGTAAGAAGATGGAGGGTGACAACTTTGGCTGTGCTACATTCTCTTCAAGGAAATACTTAAGGTACAGAAACTGAAAAGGCCAATGAAAGTAGCGTCAAGAAAAGGGTATAAAGTCTCCAAAACTTCCAGCAGCAGAATCTTAATTTCAAATCAAAAATCTTTAGAAAAAGATGGGTGCTGTCACTTAAGATACCTTGACTTTACTCCCTAGGCCAGAATACATACATTTTGTTTGATACAACCTTTGCCTCTTGTGGAAAGCGCAGAGTAAGTGTGCTACCTGTTCTCCCTGCTCTGAACATGATCATTCAAGGTAAGAGCACTTGTTACAACTTTGGCTGTTTTAGTTCAAATGGTGACAGCACAGCTGGCCTTCGTGCCCCAAGGTGGATTGTAATCTTTGAGGAAATACCTGGTTCATTTAATGAAATACAAAGTAACTTCCCTACTACTGCAGGTACAGAGATTTGTATTTGGAAGGTACCATGAGCTATGGGGTGTCTCATGCTTGGAACAAAACTTGTGTAGATGAAATTATTAATGCTGCAGCAATTTAAAATGAGGGTATTTACATGTAATCCTTTAGGATTGAGATACAATACAGGACTGTGCTGCAGGGATCAAGTAACCACAAAGTCAGTTGAATTGCTAGCATTAGAAAGGCATTAAACTAGTTGGGGTGAGCCTCACTTCAGGTTAGCAAAACTAGACTTAGGAGTGAAAACTAGAAGCAGTGATGTTCATGGACACAGCAGTAGCAAGGAAATGCAGGATTGTAAATATGCTGAACTCTGGTTGTGCATGGGTGTGCTGTTTGTCACTCACTGTAAAAGCCAGTCAGGCCCTGCTTGACAACAGTTTGATGTGAATGTATCCACAGAAGCTGTGCAGGCAGCTTTGTGAAGGTTGATTTACAACAGCAGCATTAGAAAAAGTGCTTTTAAACATTTTTCAAAGCCCTGCCCATTTGAAACTGAATTCCTATTTCAAGGTGAAGTACACTTCAGACAAAGGGGCTCTTGGCCTGTCTAGAACTATTCTCAAAAGAGTGTGATATCCCAGCATTGCCTGTTGCTGTAGTTCTAGTTCTCAACACAGTTGCTTAAGAGTGGTGCTTGAAAATTATTTCAGGAGCCAGTTTGCTGAGCAATGACTGTTTGGGCCCCTCACACACACCTGCAGGCAAATGTGGGTTCTGGGAGCTGAGACCCAGGAAAATGTCTGTTGAGGAAGGGGCACCTGTAACAGTGCTGCCCTTGGAGCACTCACCTGGCTGGGGGGAGCTTCACTTCCATTTCCTTGTCCAAAATCAAAGGCATGCATCTTCTTCCTGAAAGAAGGCTCCAGGATAGAGTGCTCCACCTCTGTTCAGCATCTGAAAATTGTCTCCCTTCCAACTATACTTTAATATTAACTGGAACGATTAGATAAGAGCCTTAGCTTTTGTAACTGAGAGCCTGTCTGCTGCATATAAAGCTAAGCTGGACCACATAGGCAGTGCTGTGTGCCTTCCACATCACTGGGCTGCTGGGTTGTGTTGGCTTTTAACTAGTCAGCTTCTGGGAGGTGTCAGTTTGGTACATTTTAAAATATTTCTAATTATTTTTATTACCCTATTCCACCAAGAGGTAATGCTTCTTCTCATCTGGCCTGGCTGTGACACCAGTGTAAGTAATGTGCCTCAGCAAAGATTCAAATACTTTTTCCCAGTAGATAAGAACTTAATAAATGAGCTCATCTTCAAGCTGAATGTGCAGCTATTGAACCTGAAACCTGTGGGACAGTAGTAATTTTTAAAATAGCATTGTAAACAACCTTATAACCCTTTGTACAAATGCATTAATGATGCTGTCAGGATGCACTTGGAATTTGCATATGATGCTGGGGAACAAACCATTAACAGAAGGCTCCATAGGAGTTAGTGCTACTTTGTCTTGTCATAGCTGGGTGTTTCCATCTGCTCTCTGATGGAAAAAGGCAGAACCACAGGGATTATGCTGAGCTTGTATTTTAATCCAGTGGTTCTCACAGTCTAGAATAACAGGGATTTTTTTAAATTGTAAGGGGATTTTTTAAAAGTTCATAGCTTCCTGTATTACCTCACGAGTAACAGCGTCACCAATGTACTCCAAAGAACCTTGTCAGCAAGTGCTGCTCTTCACTCACGGGAGGACAGCTGGAAAAGCAGCTCTGTGGATACCACTCAGTGTAACTGCCCAAAGGCCTCGTGGAAAATGCCAAACAGAACCAACCAAAAGAGGTCAAGCTCCTGGTTTAGCTGCACAATGGGTAGGTGTCTAAACTAAGTTTCTTGGAGGAGCAGGAAGCCTGTTAGACCTGTTAAAGGAAAGGGAACAGTCACAAGCCTGTTCTCCCTGATCCTGTTTTGCACAGCTTGCTGCCAAGAAGGTTTTGCTTTGCCAGTAGCTCCACGTGTGCAGGAACAGAACAGCAAGAGCCCTGAAACCTGGCAGTCCTGGGCACTCAGGATCACAACAGCCTGCACAGTAGTGGCAAATTAAGATGGTAAACCCAATGAACCATGTAAAGTTAACACTCTGCTGGTACCATCCTTCCTCTATTCTTGACCAGTGAAAGATTGTAATGAGATGAAAGCAATACTTTTCTATTGCAGTCTTCTGGAAGATACTAAAAAAAAAAAAAAAAAAAAAAAAGTAAAAATTATGGATTAGAAACTACTACCAGGAATAGAAATATTAAGCTTACATTTGACTGCTCTTGTAGTGACAAGAGCTGTAGAAACTAGTTGTTTGGAAGCTGGCTCACCACTGAAAGGCAAAATGCAACTACTAGGCCAGTAAAAATGAAGAAAGAATAAAGATTTAAAAAGGAGAAGGAGGATGCCTGAAGATGAAGCTTATTCCACAGCAGGCTATAGCAAGAGGGTAGCATGGAAGGTTCCTCCCTGAGCTTACACAGAGCTGAATTAACCCCTGCTCTTTGCATGCAATAGCAAAGATCCAGAGAAGCATTACGAACATCAGAAATATTTCCAAGACTATTACTTAATTATTCATTCTCCTTTATTTTTTTTTTGTGCTTCTAAGACAAGATTTTCCAGCAATACTTGCTACATGTTTTTCCCTATTTTTCAAGGACTTAGGAAACAGGGGCACCCAGCCATTGGGTAAGCTGGCAACACCCTAGCCTTCCCAAGGCTGCTTTGCATGTAACACAAACTGTGTTTTATCATTACATAGTTGGAGTTGCAGTTCATAGCTTAACAGTAACTAAGTGATACACTTTGGTACATGTGGACTGCAGTCAAAAAAAAACTTCCTCTGATATTTCTTTCCTCCTCCTTCCCTGTTTCCATCTACTGGGAAAAAAACTTGTAAGCAACAGGAAAAAACCAACCTCAAAACCTTCACCAAAAAACCCCGGCCCAAACCCTTCATTCAGTTCAGGTATACAGAAAAGTGAGCCCCAAGTAGCAGAGCTTGCGACTGGGAGAAGCAACCCAAAACCTTCCATTGCTACCACCATGTTCAGTCTCCACAGCAGCAGCAGATATACTCACCTAGGCCAGCTCTCTGGTGCACCCCATACTGTTGCCTTACCACTCTAATACAATGTAAATTTTAAACTTTTTTGCCTAATTTAAACCATCTCACCCTTGCTGAGTTTTACAAGAGCTTGCATCCATCCTTCACACTCCCTTGAACAGGGATACTCTCAAGCTGCCATTGGCCCATCACAAGCTACAGCAGGCTTTTGGTTAATATCAGCACATCAAAAGCAAGATGAGTTAGCAGGGAGGAATGAAAAAAAAGGTCGTTTCACTGGAAGCTTTGCTGCTCCCAGCAAGTCCATGTAGCAGGATGGAGAATGGTACTGGAAACAATCCTGACTATTAAAAAGCCAAGTGAAAGGCAACTTTTCTCACCCCCAGCAAGAAGTGTATCATATTCTGCCTGCTGTGCCACCCCTGAGATGTCTCCAGGTTTGTACTCAGGGTAGATGTGAAATCCTCTACTTTTTCACAAATGTTATTAAGCTCCTTGGGATGGGTGGCTACCTGCCTAACCTCAGGAGAGCTCCTAAATGAAAGTTTAGGCAGGAGTGGGTTAGTGCTGTCCAAGCATGTGTCAGACTTTTTACAGCTACTGGCAGAGAGGAAAGTGCTGGAAACCAGCAACACAGCTTAGAAGGGTCAGTGCAAGACGCTGGTGCAAATTTAATCTTCTGACACAGCCAGAAAGACATGTAAGGAAATAATTAAAGGCAATAACTTTTATAGTTCTCTTTGGTTAGGGCAAGGCCTGGCAGATTCCTGAGTGCTCTCATCTCAGAAGTTCACACTGCTATGTTCAAAGCAACCTATGCTACCAACAACAATGATCTCTGAAAATACTCACAAGCCAAACTGCAAGATCGAAATATCAAGAGAGATGGCTTGAGGCCACATAAAACACTTTCATCAACTGAACAAAATTGAATCAAACAGCTCAGAAGTATGGCAGTTTCCAAGTTCTCCCTGAAGTCTCTCTTCAACAGGAGCACTGGGTCTTCTCCACACTTGGACTGGCAATCACTGGCCTGGAGTCAAGACTGAAGCTGTTTGGAGGGTTCTCCCCATGAAGTTGTAAGGTATTTCGTGCTATCAGCTCCTTAGCCATTAATGTGAACACCTCTTCTATGTTTTGAGCTTCCTTTGCTGATGTTTCCAGCACAGCTAAGAGCCCGTGCTTCTCTGCCAGGGTGCAGGCATCTTCAAAGAGCACTTGGCGCTTGTCCAGCGAATCCGATTTGTTCCCTTAAAAGAAGGCAGAGAGACGCTTCAACCACTTAGTCTTTCAAAAATTTATTCTTAAATGTGATGCAGGAATTCAGTTTTGTTAAACAACAGATTTATGTTAGCAGTAAGAGTTACTGGATAGAACAAGATGTGAGAACATCAGAGCCACAAATATAGACTGTGGTTTAAAATTAAAATTGTAGCAAATCATATGATAGCAAAAGAAATTAAATCCAAGAAAAAGCTAAAAACCTGTGTTCATCTGATTACTTACTGCAGGTAAAAGATTATTTGGAAGCAACTGTTGGTCCTGTTCCCTAGCGGTTTTAAATATTAAGTAGCCTTTAAGTTGGATATTTTTTTAAAAAAAATCTTTTTAGGGTGATGTAAAAAGAAAGACAAGAATTCAGATCAGCTACCTTAATGCCTAAAATATATACCTGTTTCTGCATGTATAGATTAAACTTTTACTTGCAACACTTGAGTCAAAATCTATCATGAAACACCTCAGATAAAATATCTGTATATTTAGGCAGTTGCAGCACATGTGGATTAATCAGTTCTAGTATCTGGCTGAAGTCTACATTTGTAGTTTCAAGACAACCCTTCACCAAATTAATATCTTGAATATATATAAACTAACCACTCTCCCATAAAGTCCCTTTAAGTATTTCTAAAAGAAAAAAAAAACAAAACCAAACAAAACCAACCTACCCCACAAAAGAAAAAAACCAACGAACAAACCACCAAAAACAAAAACCCAGCTTGAGGGTTATTTGCCTTCTTAAGAAGAACCCACCCACCTTTTCCTCCTTCAGTTCCAGATAGGAAAGTTAGGTTTCCTAACCTCAACTTCCTGCTAGAAAGGCGTATAACGTGACTAAGTGTAATTAAATGTACAATGATTTCTGCCAATGTAAGTAAAGCAAACAGCACCAGCTTTGGAAGAAAGCACCAAGCTGGATCCCTAACAAAAGCTTCACTTTTTACTGATTTCAGAACTTCTCTCTCTAAAAAAAACCCCAACAACTACTACCATCCCCCACCACATACAGATAAGTCTCTTTCTTTAGATTCATGACAGAAGTTAGAAAAAACCAGCCAAAGTGCAGTGATTTACACCTCCCCTGCCCCCAGTTCCAAGCGCTGCATTGGAAGCAGGTCAGAATTTATCATTTGCTTCTTCGAGAAGAAGGACAGGAGAAATCTCTGCAGCACAAGCACGGAGGGTGCAGGGAGCAGAAGCAGCAGCTCAGGAGCCCTTCCTGGGGTTCAGCCCTGCCCCAGCCCCGGCTGCTGAGCTGCTCTCAGCACACTGCAACAGGCTCAGCCACGCCAATAGAAATAAGGACAAGAAAGGCTCTGGCGTTTCACCGCACCAGTGTTCTCGTTTGCAGCTTTTTCCCTGGGGGAAGGAAGAGCAATAATAACCATGAAACCCAAGGGAAAGGAACCGCGGCTTCATACCAGCTCCATTCCCGGCAATTCCCAGCCACAGCTTTCCTCCAAGAGGCTGTTTCCTGAGCGCTAGTGGAATGCAAGTAGGCTACTCCCCATCTATTGTCTTACCTGCTCGGAATCCCATTACAGAGCAATGCGCATGCAGATCAAGAGAGCAGAGAGGAAAGATGAGAACCAGGAGTCTGTGCATCCCCCTTCACCTTGAATTATTGAGCTGCTACATTCCCGTGCAGCAGGAGTACAGGGTCAGGCTTGCTGCAGTTCTAACCTCAACGAGGTGGTCCCTGCCTCCAGCCTGGCAGCAAAGCTTGTTGTGTTATTCCAACGGGGAAAGAAAAACTGAAAAAGGGTTTTGCTGTCTGCAATGAGTTCGGTCCTGTGAGGACGAGGCTATGACTTTCCTCATTTTTTTAAGCTTAGGTTGAATTAACACACTTGGTGATCTATTTTAATTAGAACTGAATTATTCCTTAATGCATAGTGTATAGATGCTTCAAGTAGTGGTAGGAAACGAGGGAGATTTTATATTCATATTAAAAATCTACATAACACAATATTTAAAACTAAAATCCTACCAATTAGCATCATGACCAAGTTTGCAGCACCATACTTTTCAATTTCATGAATCCAGTGAGGAATGGATTCAAATGTGGACCGCCTAGTAAGGTCATAGGCAAGGATGGCCCCATGGGCACTCCTGTAATAAGACTGGGTTATTGTCCGGAAGCGCTCTTGACCAGCTGTGTCCCACACTTGGATCTGTAAGAGAAAGGACAGAAGTTGTAAAGACCCCTGACCATCACTTTCCTAGGTGCTTGCCCTCAGCATTTGAAGCCCCAGAAGGCAGCCAGACCTGTCCCAGCTCACTCTACTACACCAGCGTGGCTTTGCCCTCCCTAGATTCCAAAAAGCCATTTACAAGCCTGTAGAGTCCATCTACACCGATCAAAGAGAAAGCTCCAAGGGTAAACACAGCTTTGCAAAGAAGCCAAGAAATCCATTTTCAACAACTGTAGTAAGAGACCTAGAACATTACAGCCTTTTAAGAAGAAGAGCAAAGAACCCTAATACAGGGCTGGGCAGAGCAAACCTATATATAAAAGCCAGACATCCTAACTTTAATCTGCACACAGAGGGAAGTTCTAGCCGACAGTTTCTTCTGGTATTTGTCTTGGAAGTCTTCTTCCCTCAAATTAAGCACACATCTAAGTGGAGCCATTGCAAACTTGGGGGGTTTTCCCTCCTTGGTGTCCCAGCTCAAACCCCCACATCTCTGGAGGGAAGAGACATCCCCAAACTATAGCTGTCTTCCAAAGAACTCCCTGCAGGCAAAGCACAAGCCCTCTCCTCAAGTAGATGCTGAGAAGTCACGAGAGCAAGTATGTACCCCAGTTAGGGTGACTGTTTCCCCCAGAACATCTTTCTGAGAGAAAGCGCCCCTGGGAAACACCCCTGGTTAGAAAGGCAGCCCGCTTTTGCCGGCTGCCTTCGGCAGGGCCGAGCAGGAGGTGCCGTGCGTCCCGCCGCTTCCTGGCACCTGCACGGGAAGGACGGCACGGCCAAGGCGCTGCTCGCCAGGAGCCTCGGGCTCGCTCCCGCCACCGACCTTTACTTTCTTGCCGTCGATGTCCATCGAGCGCACGGTGAAGTCGACGCCGATGGTGTTCTGCTGCTTCTCGTTGAACTGCCCTGTCTTGAAGCGGTGCACCACGCACGTCTTCCCGACGTTGGAGTCGCCGATCAGGATGATCTTGAAGAGGTAGTCGAAGGCATCGTCCGCGCCGGAGCTGGGGAACGGCATCGCGGCTGCCGGCCGGGCCTGCGGCCAGGCGGGGCGGAGGAGGAGCCGCAGGCCCGAGGAAGGAGCCCGGTGCCAGGCGCTCACCTGCCGGCGCTGCTCCGCCGGGACAGGTAGCGCCGCTCTGTGCCGCCCTGCCGTGGGGCCGGTGGGAGCTGTAGTCCGCCCCTTCCCTTCCCTTCTCTTCCCTGCCCCGCCGCCCCGCCCCGGGCTCGGTCAGGCCGCACAGGGGCCGGGCCGCTCGCTCCCGCCCCGCGCAGGGGGTGGGCAAGGCCCCAGCGGCGGCCGCGGCCGGACTACAGCTCCCGCCGCTCCGCGGGACCGCCCGGAAGAGCCGCCTCCTCCCGCCGACTTCCTCCGGCCGCGCTGGGCGCCGCGCACGGTACGCGGGGCCGGGCGCGGAACGCGGGGCTGGGCGGCTCCCCGGGGCGTGAGGCGGTGGCGGTGGCGGCAGAGCCTTGCCCTGCCCTGCCCTGACCTGCGCTGCGCTGCCCGCTCGGCTCCGCTCCCCGCCCCGCCGAGGACGTGGCCACAGCGCCCGGAGGGAGCCGCGTCCTCCTCCTCACCCCCTGCTCGGGCTGGGCCGGGCTGGGCTGCCGTGGCCGGGGTGGGAGCGCGGCCCGGGCCTCCCCGGCAGCCCGGAGCTCTCTCGGAGCATTCGGGTGCTCGGGGCAGCCTCTTGTCCTTCCGCCCGGAGAGCACCCGGCGGGGCATCCGCGGTGACAGACGGTCTGCTTGTGCTGCCTGCCGAGGGCCCTGGGTGGGTTTGCGGTTGTGCCACTCTTTTCTGTCTCTTTGGGAAAATGGCATAGGTGTGTGGGGGGCTGTTTGGGTTTGGGTTTTGATGGAGTTTTTTTTTTTTTTAATTATTATTATTTTGAAAAAAAAATCCTTTCGTTTGTTTTGCACTTTGGAGTGTTAAGGCTGCGCTTTCCTGCCGGCTTTGGAGGGCAGTAGGGTAGCATTAAGGGTGTTTATTTTGAACTTAAGGTGTCTTATTTTGCCTTTAAGTGAAAGGATAAGGCAGAACACTGAGGAGAACTTAACAAATGAGGGTGGAAGCCTATCAAAAGCTTACTCAGAATACCGGCTGGCTGTAGGCAAATAGTGCTAAATGGTTAGATGAGGCAGTCTAACACTCTAAAAGCACTCCTCTTCCTTTCTTAAAAGCATGTGCTTCACTTCTTTGAGGTCTGTGGGTCATCCTGCTGCCGAGCTTTTGCTCTTCCTCCACCACAAAGTTACCGTGGTGTTCTCACAATAATTAGAAGACTAACTTTAAAGAAAAAATTGGTTACAGACTTTTCTAGCTTAAGAAGAATGCTGGTTTTAATTATAGAAAGGGCAGGATGAAGATAGAGGGAAAACAAAATCTTTCATGGTTATCTCTACGCTGTGAAAGTGTCCTGTGCCAGAAAGCCTTCTAGAAAGAAGACCTGAGATTGGGAAACTCTGAGGAACAGATTGTTTCGATAGCAAATGCTGTTTAAAAAAAATCAGGCGACTTTAGGGTCAAACCAGGTCTTAGCTTTAAAAGGACTCATTATCTTGGACAAATAAGATCTACGTTTGCATATGTTGACATGAAGCAAGTAGTAAATCTTGTGCTTTGGGCTGCAAACTGATTACCCAAGGAAGGAACTTTTCCCCACAGTGTTGCACAACTGGCAGTGTTTTGCTTTCCTGGGGACAGCTCTGTTATCTGCCTGGTGGGAGGGGAGAGTGCCAAGGAACCTCTTGTGTTTGACCAGCAGACCGTGTGGCTCACAGGCCTGTAGGACCGTGGAGCTGGGAAACTGGAGTGCCTTGGCTTCCCTTCTTGTGCAGCTGGTGTGGGCTGTAGAGCTGTAGGGTTACTGCTGCACTGTGGGGTACTTGTGTGGGTTCTGAGTCTTCATTCACTGGTGCTGAGAAATGGTCTGGGACCTCAAATTAAGGTAGTATCAAGACTGCTTGCAAAGTTGCCTCTTTGTGACTAGTCTGGCCTTCCCACAGCTCCAGCTGTAGGCACTTTTTCCTTCTGTGTGAACCCAAGCAGTCTAGACGCGTGTCCCTACAAGGAGGTGCTGTGTGCCAGCTGGAGCAGTGGCAGTGTGGCTCAAGAGCTCCTGGGCTGGTGGAGAGGTGTCAGGTCTTGTACAGACTCACTGCATTTGCCCTGGGTGAGAATGGAGGTGTTCAGGCATGATGTAGGTTAAATCTGACTCTGGTGTCTCAAAGCTGTCATAGCTGGGTCTCTGTTACTCAGAGGATCTCCGTGCCACACTCTGTTTTTGGAGGTCAGATGTGATGTCAGTTTCCACAGTGGTTCACATATCCAGCAGTAGCTGGATATTGCTGTTGGTCAGGCATGTGTCACCACTGAGAGAACAGGGAAGGGAGACTGCCTGCAGTGGAAGGTGTCTTGATGAAAGCTTTAAAAGAAGGAATAGAAAGTCTGTGGGAAATAAAGAGTTTTCAGCAGCAGAAATTTGGATGAGAGATTGTCTGGGCAATGATTTCTACTTTCTCCAGGTAAGGTTATGAAGCTGAACTTGAAAAGACTTCTGTTAGATGTGCAAATAATTACAAACAACACCTGTGGATGCAAAAGGACTCAAAGACATTATATTCTGTCTTATTTCAGTGCTGATCCTTTGGGGGAATGGGATGGTGCTTTAGTTTACCTCTCATCAGCTCTCAGAATGTTTGTGGAGTTGGCATGTCTTCTGAAATGTGTGGAGAGAGATTCATCCCCTCACTGCCCAGTGGGGCTTTTTCCCAAAACCTGTTAGCAAACATCATTCCTTGGCCATGCCAGCACAGCTGGGGCATTGGAGTGGTGTGACATGGAGCAGCATGAGGAAACTGTGTGTCTGTGATGGCCTTCCCTCAGTACTGATAGTTTTTGATTGTCTTCGGGTTGAGGCAGGTGTCACCCATGTCCTTTAGGGATAGGAAGGTGTGACTTGTTGTGTGCTGTACTAATGAGTTAGGGACTGATGGAGCTGTAATGTCAGGCTTGAGAATAAACAGGAAAGGATTCTAGCTGTTGGATTTCATCACTGTCCTCACAGCTACTTCCCTTCTTCCATCTATGCAGATCCACTCTTGGGCATATTCCTTCAATAACATCTTAATGAGGCAGTCAGATCCCAAACCCTTCTCCAGCCATAGCCAAATGCTGCTCTTGTGGCTTCATCACCTGTCTGTGTCCAGCCAGGTAGCAGCAGAAAGCTCTTATTTATGGTCACTCTGTAGTGCGCCATGTGTGTACATGGTGCACAATGGTCTGTAATGGGAGAATGCTGGAAACTGGTACATCCAGGGGGTGTTCCTTTGGTCCTGGGCACTGAAGAGGCACCTACTAGGAGAGAACCAAAAAAGAAGTGCCATGAGGGTACTGGCAGAATGGGAATAACAATACACCTAAAGCCATAGAAGTTACTGAGGAATGTACAAGTGATGAATGGGTAGTGGTGTGGAACAAGTTGGAAAGGCATGGCATGGAGTTGTTCCATCTGGATTCAAGCTGTTTGGGGAACAGAGCTGTAATTCATACACGTGTTTTAATTCAAATTGGTTTTCTCTTCTCCTCCCTTCCCATCTTCTTCTGTTTAAGGGAGAAGAAGAATGACTTAATCACCATCCAGCCCTTGTGGCCAAGGCAGGAGCAGGGCTAGGGCTGCCAGGAGCATGGCTGTGCCTGGAGGCTTACGGAGGCAGCCTGCCAACAGAGGCCTTGTGTCCCACTGCACCCACCATCATATTGTTGTGTTCCTGCTGACCTTCTTCAGGTAGGCTGAGTGTACCTCTGCTCAGAGATTTGTATTTCCACCCTTTCTCCAGAGGAGATTGGGCCAACCTGTGTCTGTGTGTTTCCTGGCAGTTATTCCCTGCTCCATGCCTCCAGAAAGACATTCAGTAATGTCAAAGTCAGCATTTCCAGACAATGGACTCCCTCCTGCCAAAACAGCACGGCCCCCGAGCTCCGGCCGTATGAGGTAAGGACACAAGGGAGAAGGGAGTGCTAGGAAAGGTGGGCAGCTGCCAGTGGGCTGAGCTTGTGAGGCTGAAGAAGCCCCTTTATGTGTTCCTCATTTCTCAGAATGTGAGTGGAAGCTTCAGGTGTTGGCATTGTAGTTCTGTGGATCACCAGGTGATGCTGAAAGCTTCCCTAATGGTGCCAAGAGAGAAACTTCTCAAGAAGCTGCAGTGTTCCAATGGAAAGGGGGGCCAGAAGAGTCTGCAGTAGGCAGTAGCATGGAGGAGGGGGAAGAGGGACTCTTCCTCTGAAGGGTTGGAGGCAATAAACCAAAGCAGTTAATGGACTTACAGAGTCCTGTGAAATCCTGGCTGTGCTTTCTCTGCAGCAGTGGTGCTGCTGCCACCCTCTTAAAAGGAAAGCCAAACTAGGAGGGAAGAGAGCTGTCTGACTGTGATAGCTGTTATCCTCAGTTGGTGGTGAAGAATGACATTTGATCTTGCCTCTGAAAGGCCTGGTTTCCATCCTGAACATCCAGTACCCCTTGTCTGTAAAATCCTGGTTTCAGTTAAAGCAGTGGGAGTTTTGGCAGTGCTTGCTTGTAGAAAAGGAAGTTCTAAACTGCTTGGTTCTCACAAATAGGAAGGCAAGAACTACCTCCTGGTTCCTACCATGGGGTTTTTAGGGCTTTTGGGGTTTTTTTGTAGTGCTTTGTCCTGATGCTTTTGAGAAGTGGAAGAAATCTCACATCGGAACCTTGGCCACAAGCCATGAGATCTATTAGGGCTGGGAGTTCCAAGTCAGCTGCTGGAGCATTGCCTGCGTTAGAAATCATTGGTTAGTTGAATGTTTGACAGAAGGAATAGAAAGCTGATAAATGCTGACTTCTTGTGATAAGTGAAAACAGTGCATTTGACTTGTAATGTGTTCAGGATTTTATAGTAAGGCCAAAAGGAGTGAGCACCTCAGGGATGCTAAAATGAAATGCAAAGTGTTTATATTTAGTTCTTTAACTAGCATTCAAACAACTAGTACATTTTGGAAGCTGTTTTGATTTTTTAAAATATAGGGATGGTTTGGTGTTGATGGATGTTGAGATGCATGTTTTTGATCAGTAAAAATGGTCAAACTGATCCTTTAGTTACCAATTTATGTTACATCTGTTAAACTAAGTGGATGTATGATTAGTGTTGTCTGTACAGGATGTTCTCCTGCAGAGGTAGAATCAAGCTGAAACTGATGATATTTGAGTTAACACATCTGTAGGTCAGGCTTGTGTTGGGTTTGTTTGTTTTCTAATGGAGGCATGGTGGGAAGGGAGGAAAACTTTGTTCTGATTAACTTCATTAATTCTTCAAATTATCCTCAAAACTTGCTGGGTTTTTTTTATCTGATGTCACTAATCTTTCTTTGGGGACAAGTGAGACTTTTTCTCTTTTTTTGATCATATTGAAACTAAAGTGAAACTCAGGGCAAGCACAAAACCCAGCAACATTAGTGACGACTGGAGTTTGTTGAAAATAGTTTCCAACCAGTCTATTTCTTCCCCTTGTTGCTTTTGTGTTCTTTCTTTTCTGTTTGTTTTCTGTCATTTCTTATTTTGGCTGCTGCCACAAATACTTTAGGGAATTATTCATTTAGTGAAGACAGCAAGTGAAGTACAGAGGAGATGCTGCACATAAAACAGAATATGCCTTTATTGTATTATTCATTAAAATGCTCATCAGTGTTTCAGAGTAAGAAGCTGTCTAACAGTTGCATGCTTGTTAGAAGTAGGGTTTGTTTTGCCTCTCATTTGTCTTGATCCAGGTGAAAGGAGCATTTCTCACTTCTGGTTTGCTAGCTTGCATTTTAGAAGTGAAGCAGAGTGTCACTGGACATTTCCTGCCTGAAGATAATGCCAGAATTGTTACTGATTTGATAACTAAAGTGTTGGAGAAATGGGAGCTTGCTTGGGCCAGATGCTGTTCTGCTTTGGAGCTGGGGTTTCCATTGAAAAAGAGTAGAATGAGCTGTGCCTCTCCCCAGTTACCTGTCAAAATTTTCCCTCTGTAGCTCTGGAACAGCAGCCATTTATTTCCAAGTGCAGAAGAAGCAACTCTCTTTCTGGGAACATTGGACACCATCTTTTTGTTTTCCTATGCTGTGGTGAGTAAAACTAACCCCAAGCTGCTCAGCTTTGGTTGACTCTTGTTGGGAAGATCACACCCACAATAAAAAGCTTAGATCAGAGCCAAACCTCTTTCAGTTTCTGTTAGTTCTGCCCATGCCTGTCAGTCATGTGAAGATGCTTGTTAAGAAATACAAGGGAAATACTATCACTTCAGAATTTCTTACAGCCCTGTCACTGGGGTGGACTAGTTCTGTCTCTCCAAGAGTTCTCAGCTGAATTCTGTTAAACAAGAAATGTAACGAGCAGCTACAAGCAGGGTTTCTTTGGTGGCAGGAGAAATAGTTAGAATCAAACTTTATGTTGATGTTTCAGCAGTGTTTGGATTAGTATGGCCTTTCTATGTGATTTTAATTCTTACAGCAGTAAGGTGCAAATCCTCTGGCTTTGTTTAATGCTGTGGTTTGTTCTCAGGGTCTCTTTGTCAGTGGCATAGTTGGGGACCGCCTGAATTTACGCTGGGTTTTGTCTTTTGGCATGTGTTCCTCTGCTCTGGTGGTAAGTTGGAACATAGTAGTGGGATTTAAAAATCTGCTTTAGAGTTTCTGGGTAGGGTTTTGCTGTAGGGGAGAAGAGGCTGTGTTTCTGTGTGAATCTGCTCATGAGCTGTAGCTGTACCTCAGTGGCTCAAAGCCTGCAGGTCTGACTTGGTGCTGGATGCATGTACTGCACTATCTAAAGCGTGGAGCATAGATGACTCTCCCCTTCCTGAAATGTCTAGCTCTGGACACTGTGTCAGAAGGAAACTCCTGAGTTTGAGACACTGTCTAGAGACTTGATGAACAGCTTTTGTTCAAGATTAGTGTATATGGGCTTTTGGGGAGTGTTTTGTAGTATAACTTAATCTCTTAAACTGTGTATGTTGTTATCAAGGCTTTTGCTTCCAAACACAATCTTAGCTCTGTTCTTTAAAGGACATCCTAACAATACCAGGCACTCATTTACTTATTTTATATAATTGCCAGGAGGGTATGTGTCAAAAAAGAATGTCTGCTTAAAACAAAAGATGTTTTGTGTTCAAGTTCAAGCCAGTTCAGATAAGTGTAAATCAGTTTTATCTTGTGGTTTTCTGGTTATTAAAGTAGTGGTAAAATGTGTGGAGTGTGTTTGTTTTACCAGTGGCTACAAACACCACTGTGGCCTGTTGGGCTCTGCAGACACATGACTGCAAGTGTGCATCAAGCACCCTGTGCCACAGTGTGTGTTTATTTTGGGTTAGAGCACTTGGTAATTTGAGAGCTGGCTGTAGTATTTGTGTTAAGTTTGGTGAGGATACATGACCCATGAGGGCTCTGTGTTTGCAGAGAGCCTCATGGATTAGCATGTCAGTACAAGAGCAGATCAAGAGGCTGCTGTATTTTTAGTGTTGGCATTGAAACTATTTGTGTCTTCCTTCTCTTCTCCTGTTATTACTGTGCTGTTTGGGGAGGCAAAAGTCTTTTGGAGAGGAAGTGCCATGACAGCACGTTTGTCTGGAGTCAGAGCTGTGCTGGCTCAGCAGAGGGTGCTGTGAGCCCTGTGCTGTATCTCAAAAAACGCCAGCCTGGCCTTGCCCTGGCCCCTACACAGCTCCCTGAAAGCTTGTTCCTCTTTTTAGGACCCCACTCCTGCTTGTATTTCAGCAGTAGCCTCAGGGTGTCTTCTCTGTTTTCCCCCTGCTCTCCTCTAGGTGTTCTCCTTTGGCACACTCACAGAATGGTTGCATTTCTACAACAAGTGGTTCTACTGCTGTCTCTGGGTTGTGAATGGCTTGCTGCAGTCCACTGGCTGGCCCTGTGTAGTTGCTGTCATGGGAAATTGGTTTGGAAAAGCTGGGTAAGTTGAGTTTTCTTCAGTGACTTACTTACCTGGCATGCTGAGTAACAGATTGAGCTGAAATTCTCAAACCAGAAAGGCCAACTGTTAGATCATAATTAAAATTAGGTAGGATAAAATATGCCTTACTTGTTACATTCTCTCTCTCTCTTTCACTTTTTTGTGGAGCCACAGAACAGCCTGGTGTGAACACAGCTGTATGTGTTAAAAGCAAAGGTTCAAACTTCAAAAATCCCATAGTGTAGAGTGACTGAATTTTAATTTTCATGCCACTGAAAAACCTGTTTCTGTCAGCAATAGAGAGAGCTAATGATAACTGAATCATCCTAGGCTCTACTCTCACTTTGGGGTATTGCAGAGGAGCTCTAGTCATAGTTTGTAACCTTGTTGCCAGCTCCCTCTCCTTTAACGCAGATGTTTCAGGGTTCCTGGCTTGTCTATTTTGCACCTCCAAGTTGTTATGTGTTTTGTTTTCTTTGAGCCCCTTTGAAATGGAAGGGAAAACAGTGTAACTTTATTCATAAGTTAAAGTTCACTTGAATGTTTTGTTTTTGTTGTGTTCTTAATGTCATCTGTCCTTGCATTTTCTGCTTCAATTTTTTTTTCCCTTCTGCAGGAGAGGTTTTGTCTTTGGACTCTGGAGTGCCTGTGCATCTGTGGGAAATATCCTTGGTGCATTCCTTGCCTCCTGTGTTCTCAAGTATGGCTATGAGGTAGGTATTGCTGCCTGGCTTCTAGCTACACCTGCATGTCTGAATGGGACACTGTTTTTTTTTTCCTGTCTCTGAGAAATAACAGCCTCATGTATCCAGTTTCATCTTCCTGAATTCTGTGGAGGCAGAATAGAAGGGCTCTTCCTTTCCTGACTCTTCCAAGCTGGGAGAAATGAGCCTGAGACTCCTCTATAAAAGGGACTGATGTTATTAAGGAGCTCTAATGTCACATTATACCTTCTTCTGGTTTGGGTGGCTTCAAGTGCTCTTCAGAGTCATCCATCACAGGTTCTGAGTTGACTGGAGTCCGTGGAGCTGGAAGGGCATGGAGGCATAGCTGCTGTGGCTGGCAAGAGGCCAGGCTGTGTGGCAGTGGACAACTGAGCATAGGGAATGGGAGTGACCCAGCACATCTCATAGCATGGGGCCTCTGAGGACAGGCTGGCAGAGCTGAGCTGCCAGCTCTGGACATGAGAGGGCTTAGAGCACCAAGAGCAACCTTCCAAAGCCTGGGAGAAGTTTGCTGAGAAATCAGAGCCAGACTCTTTCCAGGACTGCACTTTGAGAGAGCAAAAAGCGGTGGGTGTAAAGTGAAGCAGGGGTGGTTCTATATGGATGTTTGGAAAACCATTTTCCTATGATGTATGTTTAGCACTGGAGCAAGCGGACAGACCCTGGAGGATCTGTCTTTGGAGGATTTCAAGAATCTGATTGATCAAGGCTCTGAGCATCCTTGTCTCAATTTGGTGCTTGTCTCTTCTTTGAGCAGTCCCTTCCAATAGAGCTGGATCTCTGGTTGTGTTGGCTCAGCTCCTTCCTCACTGCTGTCACCTCAGTACAGATGAGCCTAGATAGGACCCAGCCTGTTCAGGAGTTGCAGAGATCACTTGTTTCCAGGTGTCATGGATGCAGTCTGGGTTGTTGTAGCTGTGTTTGCTCTCTCATGAGGTTGGAATGTAAAGAAGCCCTCATTAGAGAGGGAGGTGTATGTGACTGAAAGTGCTTTAGAAAAGAATGTTTTATTTATTTCTGCTCAGTATGCTTTCCTGGTGACGGCCTCAGTGCAGTTTGCTGGAGGAGTCATTGTGTTCTTCGGGCTCCTGACGTCGCCGAAGGAAGTGGGTGAGTGGAAGAGCTGTGCTATTTCAGTCCCTTCATGGAGAGCAGATCTGCAGCTTCCCATGGAGTACTACTCATTCTGACAGCATTTATCCTCAGGCCTCTTATCAAATGGTGCTGCACCTTAGTGCATTTAATGGAGCAAATGCTTTACTTCCCAAGATCACACTAAATGCTACCATGTGTCACGTGAATAGGGTCTGGATGTTTTTTAAAGCAAAATAAAACAGCCTGGCTCTAACATCTCCACTAGCATATGCCTAATTATCCTAATTATCTGTTTTTCTTCACCTGAAACATCAGTATTTGTTAAAGAAACAGCAGGCAAACTGATAACTGGCTATTGTAGGAGAAAACTATGGCAAGCCTTAAGTGTGCAGTGGGAAGGGAAAGTAGCTTTGGTCTGCAGGTCTCCCACAGCTAGATAAATAACTCTTGGGTCGGACATGTTTCTTCTCTGAGAAGGTGGTAGGCAAGTCAGAGTGCAGCAGGGAAACAAAAGAACTTTGGGGCTTTGACAGGGCTGTGGAGGAGGTTTCCCAGGTGCCTGCAAAGGCTGTAAAGTTGGGAGCTCTAAAGCTGCCATAAAGTGTGCTCATAAGAGTGCTCTGCATCCCAGGAAGCACAGTGCAGTTCCCAGGCATTCCATTCCAGCAGAGGCATTAACAGGCAGCAGGTGTCTGAGTCCCTGCTGCTACTCTCAGCCTTCACTCTCCAGGGAGGTGGCACCCAGGACCAGGGCTGAGGATACCAACCCCCCAGTAAGGGGGGAAGTGCACTAATTTGTTGTGTCTTCCAACTAATGGCCAGACACTCAGAGCAGACAAAGCCAACGCCAGGATCACACAGTGCTTTCAAGAGCCCTAGAAGACAGGGTAGAAACTGGCAGCACTGCAGAACACCATCTAGAAGCCAAAGGAGGATGGAGGTATGGGAGAGCAAGGGAACTGCTGGAAGGTAGAATTGTTTAAAAGAAGTGAGCATAGCTTTAGAGTGGGGAGAGGGTGAAGAGGCTGTGGCCTCTTTTTCCTGTTGCTTATTCCTTATAAAACTTAGGCCTGCCTGAGCTTGGAGCAGATGAAGACGAAGCCAGTGTGGAAGAAGATGCCAACAGACCCCTAATGGGCAATGATGATGTAGATGATGATGACCAGAATTACTCCATTCAAGCAACTGACAATGACAACCAGCCCAAGGCCATTGGCTTTTTCCAGGCTTGTTGCCTTCCTGGTGTAATACTGGTGAGGACATAGATCCTTAAGTAAGAGCTGACTTAACTGTTGAATATAAAGCTGTCTTTTTGTGTTGTCAGGATTTGTACACATCATTGTTAATATGCTGACCATATGTTATAATGGTTGGTGTCTGATGTCTCATGCTGTTAGAATGTTGGGGTTGGGCCTTCTATCCTTGTGTACATGGATGATGCTGTCTGGATGTGTGGTGTGTGTTGCTCTTCCCATCCTGCTTCATGAAATGCATGGAATGAGCTAGTGCAGCAGAGATTGTGCCCTTCCTGCTGTGACTTTGCAAGGGAGGCCATGGCCAAAGGTGGCTGTAGGATGCTTCCTTGGTAAGGTAGATGCCTGCCCTGAGGAGTGGGGTTTTCACTCCTAACTGAGCATCAAACAGAGCGCTGTGGCACTGGTTCTGAGATTTGAAGTTTTTTAGTTATCTTAAAGCAAAAAGCTGGCCTGAAAAGCTTGAATCAGCATGATGTAACATCTGGCAAAGTGTGCAAGGTTTTTTCTGAGCAACAGGAAACAAGGTCTGGTGATGCAGTTCCCACATATCCTTGTCCTGTCCCTAGAAAACTTGTGCTTCTGTATCAGCAGTATTGCCCAATTCATATTCAGCTAAAAAGTTAACCTGTCATTAAGAAAAAGCATCAACGTTCTGCAGCTGGACACACATTCTGTGTGCCCCTGAATACTAGAACCAGTACAAGAAAGGGGGCAGAGTGGCTGCTCAGCAGAGCAGTGGGAACTGCCTGGATTTACCATGGAGCAGAACTACTGAGTGGGCAGTGTTGTCAGGTACCCTTAATGAGCAAGGCAGTTGGGTGTTGTGATTAAGGCAACAGAAAATCTGGAAGGGATGGGTGCATTGTCAGTGTGTTGAGTGCAGGACAACCACAGTCCTGTTGTTAGGGCTGTAGTTGAGGGATGGCAAAAGAAAGCAAACCCATCTTGAGTTCTTTCCTACTCTGGATAAATGCCTCACAGAAAATGTTAGTGATGGTGTCTGCTCAGCTGATGTGTGACTTTTTTCACTGGCCTGAGCAAAAGGAGATGGCAGCACCTGAGGTTGCTTGCTTTGAACTTTGGGTTTTGGAGACACGTTCCACACCCTAATCCAGCAACCCGAACACCTCTGAGTTGGAGTTTATCTGATGTCAGCTGAGTCCCCAGCCAAACAGGGCTACCATGTCAGGTTGGTGAGAGACCAAATACTGAGAGAATCTCCAAAGCCATGTCAAGATTCTACAAATAATTTATTTGACATATTTTTTCTGTAGCTCCTCTCATCTCCTGCTGAGTGATACAGTGGAAGAGTTTTAGTACAGACAGCTTTCCCCTGAGCCTCTAGGAATTCAATGTTTAATCACTCAGACAATCTGGTAGACAGTTTCTTAGCGTGTTGTAATAAATATCATTTGTACAGTGCACTTTTCACACCCAGAGGCAGGAGAACCCTACCAAACATCCCCTTGTCTTCCATGTATGGTGGACATTAGTTTGTGTACTGTAAGAATGAAAAAGCATTAATAATACAGCTTAGAAGTCTGTATCTATTAAAATAATATAAATTCGGAAGAGATGATTTTGTGGAATATAATATATAAAAAGATCTGCTTTTTGAAATTCAAAGTCAAGTGTCTATATGCACAGAACCTCAAAGGCTGTGCTTTAACATCTTCATCCTTGTTTGCCTTTTCCAGTGGGTTCCTTGAATTGCTGTCTTTACTGAAGTAGGGTGACCTGTCCCTCTGCATGCTGGGCCAGCAGTCTCTGAGAACTAATCTCTGCCAACACGTGAAGGCTCTGTAGGAGGAGATCTGCTAGCTAAGGACAAATTGAGCCTAGCAACCAAAAGAAAGCTGTCTCAGCTGTTGGGTTTGGAAGCCTGTGCTCAGCTTTGGCCAAACCTTTCATCCCATGTCCTGGAATACCTGCATGGGGATTATGAGTGAAGCTTTCTCTTTTGGTGCTGTAAGCAGATGAGCCTTCTGAGCAGCACAAGATAGCACAGAGCAACCACTTCACATAACTTTTCTCAGCATGATGCACAAATGACTAAATCTCAAGCTTGTTTCGTGTCACGTGTCTGGCTCCCTTCTCTTCAGAAGGTGAATTAAATTTTCTTCGTTTTTGAAGCCTAATGTCATTTCCTCTCAAGATTACACTGAAAGTGCATTAACCCATTGCATTCAGTGATAAAAAAATAACCTTCTTGACAATGATTTTTGTATTCCTGGGTTCCCTTTGATGTTCAGCATTAAACTTTCATGATGGTGCCTTCTTACATGAAATTGGGAAGTGCTTTCTCCTGAAAGCTTTAGCTGGATCCTGAGCTTTATGGAAATAAGCAGAAATGCTGTTTGCATTTCTCAAGTGCTAACTGCTTGCTGGCCCTCTCTTTGTTCCAGTACTCCATGGCCTATGCCTGCTTGAAGCTGGTGAATTACTCTTTCTTCTTCTGGCTGCCCTTCTACCTCAGCAGCAACTTTGGATGGAAAGAAGCAGAAGCTGACCAGCTCTCAATCTGGTATGATGTGGGAGGAATCATAGGTGAGTGAGCAGGAGAGTGACACCTTGCAGCTGCCTCCCTAGTGTTTGAGAATGAAAGACAATGAATGCAGCCAGAGGTGTGTTCAGTGGGATCTATCTGGTCACTTAATGTGGGAAAAGTCTAGGTTTGTTTGTGGCTGCTTGGCTTATTTTTTTTCCTTAAACACAAAGTATATGACCCCCCTAAAGAGTTAACATATAACTGAAGGGCACTGTCATACCCTTGAAAATTACCCCTTTACTGACTAGGACTTCTAGAAAAGTTCTGTATACAAAATGGGGCCCCTGCTTGCTACTTCCTTTCTGACAGGTACAGACTGAGATCTGGACTTGGTGCGTTCTGTAGTGTCCTGTCTGTCCTGTGTTTCTAAGGACAGACTCATTGCAGATCTCAGGAGAGCAGGCACCAGCTGGGTTATGTTCAGAAATTAAACCTAATTGCTTTTATTTCTGCTGGCTGCAAAACCTGACCTGATTCCTCCAGAATCAAGAGTATATTCTGTATATGTGTTTAGACTTCCACTGTCCTGTGCTCAGGTTCTTGCTTTATTCCCTTGTCCAGTTAGTTTTCCTATAATAGACATCCTTGTTGGGGTCCATTCAGGGTCTGGTTTTGCCTCTGTGGCATTTTCTGCGCTAGGCTTTCTCAGCATTCTGGCTTTTACCAGCTGAGCAGTTCCTGCAGAGGTACCAGTGGTACACAAGGTGATTTTTATTGACCTTTGGCATTTGTTGCATTCAGTTGCACCTGCCCTAAGTAGGTGAGAAAGCAGAGAGTGTGAGGCCCCTGTGTGATAATGTTTTCCCTGTGAGAAAGAGCTGCCTTTTCTTGTACTTTCACTTAAAGGGGCCAGCCACAGTGTTCAGCTTGCTTAATCCAGGGTTGTGGTGTTCCTAGAGCTGTGGTGGTCCTGTAGGGGAAGAGAAAGGAAAGAAGGAGCATTGGCTAGTGGCATGCCAGAAAAACAAGAAGCAATAAATTCGCAGTAAAGCAGTATGAGTAGTTTTCTCTGCTTTATCTGAGATGTAAATTTACTGTTGTCTCTGTGTTTGGGGCAGTAGGGGCAGGAGGCTTAGCTCTCAGGATTTTAGAGGGAATGTGGATTGATGAGGAGGCCACTGCACTCAGTGAAACAAGCTTTGTTCATGGTATCAGCATCCTGAGCCTGACAGTGAGACTTCTTTTTTAACAGGTGGGACTATCCAGGGCTTGATTTCTGATGTGCTGCAGAAGAGAGCCCCCGTGCTAGCAGTGAGCCTGCTCTTTGCTGTGGGCTCTCTCTTTGGATACAGCCGTGAGTACTCGTGTGCTGCACAGGGATAAGAGGCTCATTCAGTACCTCCTGGAGAGAACCAGAGCACAGCCTGTGTTCATTATGTTTTCTGGTCTTCAGACTGCTTCTGGATCAGAATAGGGCCTTTTGGTCTGTTTTGCTCAAGTGTGGCACTGCACAGAAAGAAATCTGTTCTCTAGTTAATTGGGTGGAAATGAATTCTCTGAGTGGCTGGATTTCCCTGTAGTGGTGAGTTATGGTACTGATCCTTCTGGTACTGATCCTTCGCCAGTGTCAGTGAGATTTTTGACATTGTCATTGTGTCAACACCATAACTGGCAGAGCAAGAAGTCTCAGGTGCATCCCTATACTATGAGGAAAGAGAATCTGTGGGCAGATCTGTGCTGGAGTATATATTCACTACTCAGAGGCTGGAGAAGCTCTTAGACTTCACTACTTAGGCTTCTGCAAATGGTGAAATTGGAGAGTTTCTGCCTCTTTTGTGATAGATATAGTTCTTGGTGTCTGTTTTTAAAGAAATCTTGGGAAAACAGAGTATGAGGAGATGGGAAGATGTAATTTCTGTGAAACATCCAAGAAGCACTTCTAGGGGTGACAGGTTTGTGTTTTCAGACAATGTCCTGTGGTACAGAGTGATTTAACTCACTGGAATTTGATTTCACTTCTCTGTGTGTTCCTCCAAAATGGGATGGTGGTCCAGACAGACTTTTATAGAGCACTTTGAACTCTGTGGGCAGAAATTTCTGCCGGATCTGGAAATGAACAGTGGTTTTTGGAAGCATGCAGGCTTACTCAGATGGTCTTGAAGTAAGGTCAATAAGTTACTATCATTGAATAGCAAGGATTTGGTTTGGTGGAGTTCTTGTAGGCTCTTGTATTAATTAATTGCTTTAAAAAGTGAATTGGAAATAAACATGAAATTATTGCTGATGAAGTTTGTGACTAGGTAGCAGAACAGCCAGAGCCCCAGGTGCCTTGTACTTAGTTCAAAATGTGCTACTGTCCAGGCAGATACAGAAGCCTCAAGTGATCCAAAGTTCCTGCAGTGTGGTAATTCAGCTTCCATCAGCCAAACCAGGAAACCTTATTGTGCCCATACTGTGTTGCACATAGGAGTGATAATGGCCTGAGAATATATGCAGAGGATGCACCTTGCCTTGTGCAGTAACTCACCATGTGTGGGCCCTGAGGGAAAGGGAGTGAGGAATTCAGATGATGCCTGGAAATGAGATACCAGGGAAAACTGTCTGAAAGGCACTGAAGGGCTGTAGTGGAAAACTAACAGCATGTACACATGCTGCTGGAAAGGCAAGGGGAACCTGTAGGTGTTCAGACATGGCTTTGTAAGGAAGAATCAGCATTTTGGAAAATGTAGGAAGAGTGAAAGGGTTGATTCAAGTGCTGAATACTTTGGGATGAGAGAGTTTGAGCTGAGTCTGACTTCCCCAGAGAGATAAATGAAGGATTCTCTTACTATTCAAGTTTTATTTACACTCACCTGGTTTTATTTACACTCACCTGGTCTTTTTCTTGCAGGTTCCCCAAACAACAAACCTATCAATGCTGTGATCATGGCAATTACAGGTAACTTCTCAAAATCCACTCTTACGCTGGTAGAGATCTAAATTCATTGCAGAACAATCAGTAACCCCAGCCAGGTGGTGATAAGGTGTTTGTATGTGCTGCCATCTCTGCTGGTTTTGCACAAAGAGTGAAACTGGGCCCCAGTGTCTGTTACCTTTGGAAAACAGCTGTAGGGAAACTGCCTTACAGAGGGAGGTATAGAATACAGACCATATAGAATTATGGCCTAGAGCTGAGGGGATCTGTCTTGGCTCAGTATGGTGGAGGTGGATTTATGCCAAAATACCTAGCAGTGATCTGGTATCTTAGGAAGTGGGGATATGGCAGAGTCATGAGCTGCAGCTCAAACTTGAGGGTGTTTGTCAGAATCCAAAATACCCTGTGTGCTGTGAGAGGTCACAAGCTTTTTGTGCTACCACACATACTGTGCTGTGTTATGGAATTAGGCCTGCATGAATAGAGCCTTTCTTTCCAAACACTCTTATTTCAGAACTCTCTGTCCTGTTGTTGCAGGAATTTTTTTTTTTTTTTTTTTTTGCCTTCCATATCTTCCATGAAGCCCTGGAGACTGAGGCTGTAGCATGGGTGTCCATGCTAATTTAAAAGTTCTTGTTAGCTGTTTCTGTGTGACTACTCCAGATATTCAGGGTGTTCCATGACTGTGTGTTTCAGGTACCCCTCTTCCGGCAGTTTGTCACTGAGCACTGTCCCTAGACTTAATTCTGTCCTGAGCTTTCATGGTAGAAAATCTGTGTTTTGATGGTGTTTTGTTGAGAATCTATGTATTTGTTTTGCACCAAGGCTATTTTCCTGTCACTTTCAGGATTTTTCATCGGAGGCCCTTCTAACATGATCAGTTCTGCAATTTCTGCTGACCTGGGGCGTCAGGATCTGGTGAAAGGCAGCAGCGAGGCTCTGGCAACAGTCACAGGAATTGTGGATGGAACAGGCAGTATTGGTGCTGCTGTGGGCCAGGTGAGGCTGCCAAGGAAAAGAGAGGACTGGAGAAGGAGGAAAAGTGTCTGTTGTGGTTACAGATGTTAGTGCATTCCTCAATCTGAATTTTTGTTGGGGGAGAAGGAGAGGGTTGGGGGTTTTTTAAAAATAATTACTTTGGAACCAACAAAGGGAACCTGTCTCTTTCAACAGTTTCCTGTGGAAACAGTATAATTAAGAACTAAACTAAGTATTCACAGTGCTAATATTAAGGTACTTTGGTAATTCAAATGAATTTTACAGACTTTCATATCCTGAACTTCAAAAAGCTTTGCATAGTGTGAAAAAAAATATTTTGAAGTTTGAGATTTTTTTCTGTTTTGAGGTGATAGGCAAACCTCTTACAGAAACATTTATCTCTATAACTGAGAAGAATTGGAATACCTGTTATGAATGTTACAGTGTTTATGAAGTGATTTAAAATTTGCTCTTATTTGTGCTCTCTCTTTTCTTCTGTGGATGTCTTTTACACCTTGTAAACCCAGCCCCACTTGCTCCAGTAGTCCTTACAGTCTGAGGAGTGGAGTGTTGCAGAGGAGGAAGCTGACAGTGTGCCCACTGGGGGTGTTTTCTTCTCAAATACAAGTGTTAGCTACGTGAAAGAACACAGTGGTGCTTTGGGGAGGATTTAGTAGAGAGATTGGAGCCAGTGTTTCTCCAGGCATCCTCCAGTGGTGGTAAAATACCAAGGATGCAGGCAAGGCTTGTGAGTTTCTTTTCTAGAAAGAGCTTTGGGTATGTGCTTTCCACTGATTGCCTGATAAATACAATCATTCAGTTACTGTTTTGTAGGATAGATGCTGCTTATCTCCTCTGAGCATGGAAAATTACAAGTGCTTTGAGGACAAATATCAGTGCACTGTTACACTCAGTGTTCTTCTGGCATCATCTCAGTGTTTTTGTCTTCCCACACACATACCACCCAAACTTACATCACCATAAAAAGTGGGTCTTTGCTTCTGAAAGATTCCACCTGCCTCCCCTTCCAACACTGCATTTATTCCAGCAGAGACAACCACAATGTCATTCCGGGGGTGTGTGAGTGACAGCAAATGCACAATGAGCAGTTGGAAATTCAGATCCTGTTCTGATATGCCCAGGGGTGAAGAAGGAGGCCCTTGTGCAGCATCTGAGTATAAATCTGCTAATAAGAGATAGGTTTTCTTGTGTGGCCCAGTCTGCCCAGTTGAGCCAGGGTGCAGCTCAGAACAGAGTGTAGTCTCAAGTGTCTTGCTTAAATGAAGGGTTAAGCAGTTACTGGTAGCGCAGCTCTTGTGCAACAGTCCTGTGTAATGTGTCCTGTGTAATTTATAACCCATTCTAGAGCTTTTAGTTCTTCTGAGAGTACTTACATCCACTTATGTCCCAATGTTCCGTGCAAAACCTCGTATTCAGCAGAGTCAATCTGTCACCCTTTGAAACTGTAGTTCAATTCTGCCTTTGTGCTGTTCTGAGTTACTCTAAAGCTTCAGGGTGGTATCTCTGCTTTGCTGAAACTGTGGGTTTTGTACAGAAAAAGGCTGCTGTCCTGAGTCATCCCTTCTGACAGGAAAAGATCAGTTGGAAGATTTTGTGATCAGCTCTGTGTGGAGTGCCAACAGCCCACAAAGTCTAGAAAATGAAAATGTCATGCCTGAAAGCCGTGTTTATCTTCCCAGTTTGAATAATATTTTTTTCCCCTTTCTGTTTAGTATCCAGTGTCTTTGATCCAGGAGAACCTGGGATGGATGTGGGTTTTCTATTTCTTCATTCTAATGGTAAGAAATCACCTTTTTAAAAAATTCTTGCCCAAAAATACCTGTATGCATTTCCTAAAGCTCATACCACCTGACTTCCAAGGTGGGGCTTCTCCCTCCTTCCTCTCCATGATACATAGTTTCTAATATTTTCAGAGAACTGAAGTTTGTTAGGTTTTGAAGATTAGTGCCAAGAGTGGTGAGGGTATTGAAACTAAACTGAAAATGCCTTGCTCTGTTTTGCTGCTGGGGCAGAGAGCTGTTGAGGCCCTGATGTCCTCAGCATCACCACAGTGGTGAACACTGCACAGTTTACTTGGTCTTCTCTGCTGGAAGTGCCCGGAGATGTCTTTGCATCTGTGCTGACAAGGGAGAAGGCCACTATGGTAACCAGCAGAGGTGGTGAGGAGCAAGGTCACTGAGGAGCTGGAGAGCTCATCTTTATGAAAAGGTGATCATGACAGCTGAAATTGTGTGAGCTTTCCTGCAAGCTCAGCCCTTCCTCTGCTGTGCCGCTCTGTCATTGCTTCTCTAAGCCTGTGTCTTCCTGGGATGGCCTTGGATGCACATTGGAGCAGGGGGGGACTGCAGCTCTGGCTGCTCTGTGCTCATTGTCCTGGATTTGCTTCTTTCCACAGACAAGTTCCACAATCGTGTTCATTTCACCCTTGATAGTGAGGGAGATCAGGCTGCTGCTGCACGAGCGGCGCTTGCGAATGCTGGCAGAGTGACTTCTGCTCCCTCTGCCTGGACTGCTGTATGGAACTGACAGCTGGGACACTCATCAAAACTCTGGGAGACTTGTTTGTTACATCCTCCAGGTTTGGACTGATTCAAAAGGACTCCACGAGACTTGATTGACTTGCCTGTGGTGAGCTCAGTCGTGAAGCACCAAATACCTGTCCTGAGACCACCTGTGTCACGGAGCTGCTGACCTAAGCTGGACTGCCCAAGAGACTGATGGATTGTCCCAGCCTCCCAGACCCTTCCAGCAGTCACACCAGGGTCTTCTGTTGGGTGTCTCATTCCTATACCTTTTCTTATTTATTTCTGGATATGCTGACCAAAGTCAGCTCTTTGAAACTGACGCTTTTCAGGAGGCTGTCTTGCAATGAATCTTGATGCTCTTTTGTGCTGGTGAAATCATACAGTGCAGTTCATGGATAGTCCTAGATTTCAGATCACCTTAGCTTTTAGAAAGGGCAAAAACAATTATTTGGGATTTATGCTGTCCAGTTGTTTAAAAACTGCTGTTGCTAAATCTCTGCACAGATGGACCTCTGCTATCCCCATCTATCAACTGTTACATATTCCAGTAGAATCACATGAAGAAGTTACCTCTGTATTTGTTTTTAACATTTTTAATAATGTTACTAATCTCTGAGAAATGAGATTTCATTTTTTTAAACTATTGAAGCAGACAAATAGTGTGCAATACTTTATGTAATCTCTGAAATGAGCCTTAATAGGTCCTTTGTGTCTAAAGGATCCTTGAATGGCTTCAGGGGTCAGTAATCAGACACAAACACTTTCACTACTTTGTTTATTGAACCTGACCAATACTGACCAAAATGGGTGTGAGGTGACCTTCTGAAGGAAACTGGTGTCACTGACTTCATGCTCCTTGGGCAATTGCTCATCTCTAGCAAAGCAGGATCAGAATGGAATAAAGGAATTTAAGGGACCTAGCTGCTCTTAGAGGGGCTGAAGTGTACTCGTGGAGTAGCATTAATGAGCAACTGCTGCTGTTTCCCTTCATGCTCCTGTGGCTATGGCTGCATGGGGGACCTCAAGCTCCAAGGTTTGGAAGCTTGAGTTGTACTTTGAATGGAAAGGTAGATGCAAGTCTGCCTGCAAGCACTAAAAACAAGTGGCTGTGCTTGCTGTGGTGATGTTTGAGTGCTTTTCAGTACTGTGGTGAGTGGGGTGACCAACTGACAGCTCTTAACATTTATTGGTGATCTTAATGGGATCACTGAGTAACTTCTCAAAAAAAATTATTTCTGTTTATGCCTTGAGACGTTTCATTGTAATAGGTCTGTGTTAACCTGCAGAACTTGTGAGCAAACACTCTGCCAAACTAGTCAGTGCCTGGATGGAGGTGGGGAGCAGCAAAAGTTGGAGCTGAGAATTTGAAACTTTTTTAATGGGAACAGTTGCCTTTTAAAAATGTGCATTGATTTTATTTTATTTTTTAATTGATGAATGTCCATTTTTAGTCATGTGTTGATTGTAATGAGTGGAACGTCATTAGTGCCTTACGGTTTTACAGTTTTGAATGGTTGCTCGGTGACTGCTGCTTCTGTAGTTATGTCTCCATGCACAGCTTTGCTTAATGTGGAACTCTGTTGCCCCCCCCCTTTTTTTTTTTTGAGTCTTTTTCTCTGGGTGGAGGTGATTGTTGCATCTGTTTGTTGACCCTCAAAGTATTTCAGTGCTTGGGAAAATGATGCCATTAAGTTGATATGGGGCCTGAGTCCTGTTCTTGACTCTTCTCATTCCCATTCCAATTTTTGCCTGTCTAATTAGAGCAGGAGACTTAGAATCAGTCATCCTGTTCTCAGAATTATGCCCTGGGGTTAGTGTTCACATCCCAAGCTACTCATTAGCCCCTGTACAAATAGAATGAAAACTCCCTGAAATTTAGTTCTAAAATTGATCATGGCACCGTTTGCCCAAGCCACAGTGTCTGAGAATCTCTGGTTTCAAATTCCAACCTGGATGAACTTTTGGCTGCCTCTCTGGGCAGCAGATAAGCTTCTGATGAAAGGTGGGGTGGGAAAGGGACGTTGCTGGGGTCGAGGGGGAGGAGAAGGCCAGCCCCTGTAACAAATGGCTTCCTGTAAACAGCTCAGTCCCCTCTTGAGAAGTGTCAGCAGTGATGGAGCGCCAAGCCCAGGCTGCCCAGCCGCTGCACTGAGCACGTGGTGCTTTGGGGCCACCCCTGATTAGTGAGGTGTGTCCAGGGCCTCGGGATTGCTGCTGTGCTTGTCCTGGGTTTTCAGTTCTGTGGATTTCTCCAGAGTGCTCTGAGGGAGAAAGGTTTTCAATCTGGTCATGTCTGAACTGACCTCACATGAATAAACATTCTTTGACTTGATCTGGGCTTGTTCTGTGTGTTTTATTCCAGTCTCCCTGGTGTGGTTCTGCTGAGTGTCCTCCTCTTCATCCCTTCCTCCTCCTCACAGGTCTGGCTGTAGCAGCTGCTTTCCACTCAGCTGCTGTGAAGACCTGAGCCCTGACTAATGCTGAAACCAAACCCTCATCCCAGCCCAAAAGGGGACCATGTTCCCAGGGCTGCAGTTTGGCACTCTTCCTGATCAGGCTCACAGGAAGTTTTGTGAGAGTCCCCTAACAGAGATGGTGTAACTAATGGTCCTAAAGGAACTGAGCCGAATACTTGGTTTTATTAATTTATTTCTTTGTTGATCTGCATGTAGAAGTCAGGTGTTCTTCCCTTGGAAGTAAGTGTGCCATGTGGCTGTGGGCCCTGCTGTGCCTTCTCTCCTGTGGCTCATTCCATTAAACATGAATCCACATCTTTGCTTAGCTGTGTTTAAATGGACACAGTGGGGGACTTGGTAATTGTGTTTGTGTTTTATAGTTTATAATAAATTCTGAGTAGAGCACAATACTAGACCACTGGAGAAACTCCTGTGCCTGCATGTTTTGGTTTCTCAACTCCCAAGTAGTTTGGTGGTGCTATCATGCTGTTCCTCAAGGAAACTAACATGTTTTTACCCATTTTTTCCCCCACCTACTCATCAGGAACTTCCCACCCTACTCTGGAAGTACTCTGAGGAAGGAGTAGAGCTTTGCTTGAGCATCTGAAAAAGCTGACAGTAGCAAACCCCATCACCACCACTGTGACTGTGATCTCCAGAGCGTAATGTGTGGGCAAGCAAAAGAGTAGGAATTACTTAACTTCAGAAGTGCAAAGGAATTACTTAACTTCAGAAGTGCATAAGGAACTGGTTTCTGTTTCAGTCTGAATGCCAGGGATGGCAGACTGACCAAAGTGATACTGAAAGAAAAGGTGTACTTCAGCCCCATGACACTTGTCTGTGCCAAGGAAGGGCCTTGTAGTAGATGCCTTAGAAGAAATGCTGCTGTGTCCTGGTTTCCTTGGAAGTCTGGAACCCAAAAGGAATGGATGTCTGTCTAGTAGGTACCACCGTGCTCCCCAAAGCAGGGAGAATTGAGCTTCTGCTCTAAGTGCCAGGCAGCCTTAGAGAGCATGTGAGCTGCTTGTCCCCACCAAACCCAGGAGAGCAGCTTTCCCTTCTGCAGGAGAGTGGGAGGAGCGGCACCATGCTTTAGGGGTTGTTTTCTCTCAGAGATAGAAGGAGAAAGTATTTTGAGGTAGTCCCACAGACCTCTCCAGTACAAGCAATGGCTGCTTGGGGGTGGCTTGGACACACTGCTCTTTGGTTACTCTTCTGTCATTAACCCTCTATCCAGCTGTGGCCAAAGTGCTCTGCCTAACCCGTTTGAAATTTCTCCTCCCTTCTTCTTTTCTAGGTTCTTTTCTAACTGGAATTGCCTACAGGGATGTTTTGGGTTCTGTATTGCAGAAGTTTTCTAAGGCACAGCATGCCCACCTTCCTGCTTAGTGAAGCCTTATCTAATCCTTTTAGTAAACAGCCTCCCGCTTGCAGGAGCCTGTAAATACAAGCTCTGAGGACGCTGTGTGAGGCTGGACTGGGGCTCCCTGTGCCATGTACACACCCATGAAAGCATCCCCCATCCCTGGAAGTGCTTAAGCCCAGCTTGGATGGGCTCTGAGCAACCTGGTCTAGTGGAAAGTGTCCCTGCTTACAGAAGGGAGGGCTGGAACTAGATTAAGGCATTAAGGTCCTTTCTAACTCAAACCATTCTGTGATTCTGCTGAAGTCTCTCTAAATGAGAGTTGCTTAGAAGAGTATTTAGTACAAAGATGAATTAGGCAATTACTGGGAACATTTCTTTTGGTTTTCCTGCACTGGTGATGATATTTCTGTACATTTGGACCCAGGAGGTTCTCTTGGAATTTCTCTTTTGACCAGGGCTGTGACGGCATGCAGGTGCAATAGGCAAGCTGGAATCTACTCCTGGAGCAGCGGGCAAGCTTTTTCACTCTCTTGTAAAGTTTAACAGTGCTGCCAGGAGAAGAAAGACTGCTGCTGAGAATAGAGAACTCCAGGTAAGCTATTTGGGGACAATCTATTTTGTTTGTGAATACATTTTGAAGTGTTTGATGGCAGTTGGAGGACTTCTAGGTGAGTTGGTGAAGTCTCTGTAGTTTTGGTCTTCTTCCCCTGTTGTGAAGCAAAGGAAATCTATACAACACCACCTCTTGTCCTTGAGGGTCACATAAGTAGCAACAGAATTCAGAGTGTACCAGTGGAATGACTCTGCTAAGGAGGAGATTGCTAACTGCATTATAAAGAAAGAAGATTTAATTAGCACATGTAAGTAAAGTATTGAGGATTTAGGATGGGTTGATTTCTCTGGGCTCTGGGATCCTACCACCAGCTCAGAGAACTCCTGCACCAGGACACCTATGTCCTCACTCTTTTTCTTGTTTGTCAGCTGGGACCTGTTTCTAGAAACTCACTTATCTGCTCTGGGATGCATGGCAGAGGAAAGGATGTTGGGCTGACAAAGCTGGTGCTTGCCTGCAGCAAGTGCCAAAGATGACAAAGCAATTGGGTTTCTGCCCACTGCACTATCCAGCCAGCAGGATGGGAGTGTTTGAGAGGCAGCAGTTTCATTGGGACAGGCTCAACTATCCATTTACCTCCTCTTCAGCCTCCTTGCCTCACTGCTGTAACTCCTTCATCCTTCTGGAGATAGTAAAATTCCAGTTCTTCCAGTCAGTAGCAGGTTCATCCCAGGACTGATAATCAAGTCATGGCAACAAGAAGGGCAGATGGCAACAAGCAGCTGTGCTTGTTCCTGTTGAATGCAAAGGAGCTGTTCCATGGGGATGGGCACAAAGGTGGGAGCTCTGCCTGTGAGAGCACTCCTGTGGCAGCATCAGGGACTTGGGAACCAGCCCAAGCCCCCAAAATGTCTGGGCACTGCCTTTGCAGGGCTAGGACAGCCTCTGCTGGAGAGAGCTTTGTCTCTGTGTGTATCTCTTCAGCTCCCAGGCCCATTTTAGAAAAAAAAAACTGTTTTGGTCCTGTGTGCTCAGGTGGCATCAGGGCTGGTTTCCCTGAGGGAAGGAGAAAGGTGAACATGGAGCCATGACTCCAGCAAGCTGGGTGCCAGCCTGGTTGTGAGAGAATCAGTCCTTTGCTCCCAGATGGTAAAATCCCAACTGCCTTATGCACCTGGTTCCACACTACTTTGTCACTTGCTTTGGTTGCTGTTTTACTCTCAGTTGAATGAGGATCTCTGCCTGTCTTCTCCAACTTTATTGAGTTTCTCAACTGCCTTCACTTCTTATGCAGAAAGGGAGCAGGGAGTTGTTTTGGAGGGTTTATCATAGGTTTGTTGAGTCATTTCTTTGCTCTTCTCTTCCTGTTTCCACTGTTCCACCTCAGTTTACCTGTTTGACCTCAGATGTACAGGGCCATTTCCTTTGTCCTCAATCTTTTTTCTTTGCTCCAGCCTTTGTGGTAGCTTGTCTGCAGGACCAGAGAAGGAGACAGTATTTTCTGTGCTAACAAAGTGAGCGTTGTTGTAATGCTGTTGCAGAGTGGGTGGATATGATTGCCGACAGATGTATTCCTTCTGCTGGGGTGTGGATTAAGGCTCAAGGTGACTTTGTTCCTTCATAAATTCACTGACTTTCCCCAGGGAACTGAAGAGGCAGGACTGGGAGGGAAGAACTATGATAAATGAAAGTGTGGGAAGGAAATGCACTTACATAGGCCACGCTGCTTAAGAACAAATGCGTGCTCTGTGAGGAGCTCTTGCCATTGCCTAAGATACCACTCAGTGGGTTAAAAAACCCAGGAGGATGTTTAGCTGAGAAGTTGAGCAGGCTCCCAGCAGGCTGCTCTCCCAGTGTAATTGCCTGGGTAAGTGGATTAGCAAGCAGCAGTGTGGCTTGTTGGGGGTTAGGCAGGCTCTGAGGGAGCCAGCAGAGCCCTGTCCCCTACAAGAGGATACAAGATGTGGGAAGCAGTGTTGCTCCCTTCCAGTCAGAGCTGTTTGATGCCGGAAGCTGTGGCTGATGGTTGGATGTCATTGTGGGGGCTCGCTGGGAAGGGTCCCATGGAAACAGTTCCTTTCAGAGCTATCACTTGTCCTTATCTGCTGCGAGGTGCGTATAGTGACAGCAAATCACAACTTGGGACACTTCTCTGCCTTTGTTGCCATGGGAATCGGTGTCTTCCACAGCTTTGTCCTCTGTGAAAAAAGAGGAGTATTGTTACCTCTGCTGGCTTGCCCACTGAAATGTGCTGAGGAAGGGGGGTGTTGTTGTGGTCAGCCACAGAGCACCAGGAGGAAACCTCAGTGCTGGGGACAGGCTGCGAGGTCACTTTGTTCAAACTCTCACCAGCCGTGCAGTCCCACCCGCTGTGGGGTAGTGATGCAGAGCACACAGCGAGGCACTCTGGCCCAGGTGGCCCTGCTCCACCAGCCCTGGGTGTCAGATGCTATCAGACCTTGCCAGAGTAACAGGGTTGGGACCTGCCCTTGCATCCGCTCCATAGTTAGGTAGAAGAATCTGGGTCATGTCTGACGTGCCAAAACATGACGTTGGTTCAAAAGCCTGGCATGGCCCAGAGGTTAAATTTGGGAACTGAGGCGGGGCTACCTGCTTTTGGGGGAGTTGTAGGGTATGGACAGAGGTGTACCAGATTTGTAGGAAAGCTACTGTGTTTTGTTTCCTTTCCTGGATGACTGAGTAGCCCCAGCAGGGACATGGGAGCCATGCAGCTGGTGCTTCTTTCCCAACCAGGAGGTGAAGGCACTGCAGAGCCACTGAGGGGACCCAAGGATTTGCCACAAAGCAGGACCCCAGCTGGGTTCCTAACCCAGGATCTGCATCTCTCCTGTGCTTCAGTTCATGATCAAGCTCTTTTGAGAGTGGTAGGGAGCTTCCTGTGCTCATACCATACATCTCACCCCTTCTTCCTAGCCCACGCTTGTGCCATTTCTTTAGAATTGCAACAAATCTTTATTTTAGTTACACTTCTAGTGTGGATTCCTATACTCATTGAAAAGGTGTCTATCTGCCCAAAACTCCTACGTAATGCAGTGGTGGTGTTATTTCCCCAGTACTGAGGAACTGAGTCAGAGGAAGGCTGAATGACACATCTGAGGTTACCCAAAGGGGCTGAGCCCTGCTGGGAACTATGTCTGAAAGTTCCTCCCACTGTGGCCAGAGCCCTCACCCTCTTCTTATGTGGCACTGGATGTGGGGCTGAGCCCTGCTCTGCCCTCAGCCTTTCATCTCAGCCTGGGCCCTTGGACTCTGAAACGTTCCATGAATACAATCAGCCCCTTTCAAGGGGAAGGAGTGATTTATCTCGAGCTCTAAACTTTTGGCAGTGGAATTAAAAGTAGAATTTGAACTAGTCTGTGCAGAAAAACCCACAATCACAATCTGGTGCTTTTGCTTGGACTTTGATGTTTGTGCTGCTTCATGCTATGCAAAGATACTTTTTAATGTTCAGCCATTCAAACTAGAAGTGGTTAAATGTAGAAATATAGATAAGAACTGTGGAAATACTAGAGCAGCGGGAAAATAGAAGTTTAACCTGGGATGGAAAGGAAACTTACAGTTTTCTCCAAAGTGTGTGCAAGTGCTACATTTTTAAATATATATATATATGAAAAAATACCAGTGTAATAAGCTGGTTTAAGGGAGTTAAAAAATGCAGGAAGTTTCACTTTCTAGTCTAAGATATTTGTGTTTCTGTATTTATTCTTTTGCATAAGTATGAGTGTATACACATGTATAAATACATGAAATGCTCACACTGTTGTAGCTCAGTTTCTCTATATTTTTCTCTCTTCATATGGTGTTGCTTATTCTCTGAGGATATTCATCCAAAAACTCACTTTAACAGAAATGGGCTTCACTTACAACTTGAAGCTGATTGTGTTGCCTTTGACCTCTGCTTGTGAAAGAGCTTTCTTGAAAGTAGCCAAGAATATAGAAATAAAATGACAGGGTAAAAACAAAGAATAAGAGAGGGTGGGCAACCACTGAGTCACCTTGAAATACTGTCAGTGGAGCTTGCTGAGCTCCAGCTCAGCTTGGTCTGGCTACCTATGTCTCATTGCTGAGTTCTTCAAAGTGTGTCACTACAGACAGCTGATGCAGCCAGCTAACCACAGGGAAATGGTACAGCTTCAAAGCTCTGGGAATAATAAAAGTCATGTCTGCCACTGTCTGCTTACTCACCCTTGAAACGAGCTGGTATGAAGGCAGCAGAGAGCAGTTTAGGCTCACAAACAGGATGACTCGTAGGCTGTGATGTGTTAGAAATTAGTAATGTTTCAGTCTGTGCTTCTGATTTTGCTCAGCAGTTGTCTTCAGTGCCTTGGTCTCTGCCTGCTGTCCTGGACATTGGGCAAGACAGGAGAGGTAGGGAGTGATGGGGACAAAAGAAGGCCTCTGGAAAGGAAAACTAAGCCCTCTGCTCTGCCCCACCACTTGTGGGGAGTGCCCAGACCAGCGCTGGCAAACAGCCCTCCATGCCAGGATGGCTGTGCCATTGCCTCTGGTCAGGGATTTGCACAGCAAGGGGTAAGAATTCCTGGTGCTGCCAGCAGACAGCAAAGATGGAGGTTGGGAAGTGTGTGGATGTGGTGTTTGAAGGCACAAGGGGATGCTTTATTGGTGTAGGGCTTCCTGTTCAGTGCCTTCCCCAGTGTGGATACCTCCACAAGATCTTTTACCTTTGCCAGAAGAATGGAAGGGAGGGTTGCTCCATTGTTCTCAGGTTTCAGCCAGCTTTCCCTCCCTGAAACATTGAGGCCAGTGGAGGGCTGCTTTGGTGGTGCTGTTCTTTCATGAGTCTGAAGTGGCTTAGCTTGGTTTTCAAACACCTTCCTGCAGCCTTTCCTTATTGTACAGCCATATACTTCTGCTGGCAGGCAGTAACCAGCAGTTAAACCCAAATCCCTTTCTGGAGGGCACCATGAGCCTCCTGTCCCCCCTCCCCACTGCCTGGGTCTCAGCCCTGCTGGGCTGCTTTTGAAGACAGGCCTACAGAGGTGCATCCACTACAGCCTCAGGGCTTGCTGGAGGTGGGTTCTTGCTGGCTGTGGTGCCCAGAGCCCTTTTTACTCCAGAGCACTGCAGGCACCAAGGGACAAAGCCAGCCTCTTTCCTCCCCTTGTTCCATCCCAGGAGCACATGAAGGCTGCTGGCATTTCCACTTGCTGTCCACATGAGTGGAGACCCCATTTGGACCCATCACATATGGGATACCAGCACTGAGAAGTGCAGGGAGAAACAGATGAGAGAAACAAACCCAGGGTGGCAGCTCATTGTCCTCAGCCTGAAAAATGTGGTGTCCAGTGTTCAGGGAGGGAACAACAATGTTGTGGTACTGCTGGTGCCACATGGAGAATGTAAAGGGCCTGAGCAGTGGGTGGTCTGATTTGAAGGATGTGCAGTGCAGTACTTTCCCAGGCACTATGAGTGTCCTGGTTGTAAAGCCAGCTGAGACAGCTGAGTGCTGCTGGAGCCCAGCTCATATCTAATGCTTTTTCTTTCTGCCCAGTACCAGGTGGCAGGGAACACAACCAGAGCAGTGGCACAGCAGCAGAGGGGATGCCCACCCACCTGGTGTGTTCCCCTGGCACACCTACCAACAGGTGTGGTGCTGCACGATCCCACCTGCAGCTCACATCTGTCATGGCAAGCAAACCTGGCTTCCAAATAAGAGCTGAGCAACGCTGACAAATCTGAGCAGAAGGGCAGTGCCGGTGCAGAGGCTGTGCTTAACCCATAAGAGGCCACCTCACAGGTGAGGGCAGCTCCCTGCTGTGGGAGCCTGCAAAGGAATCCCCACCTGGGGGGGAGCTGGTGCTGCAGGCACAGCCCAGAGCACTCCCCCCGTGTTGGCTTGGGAGTACTTTAATGTTTAGCAGACATGGCTGCACCTGTGCAGAACAGGCGGTGCAGCAGGAGGCTGCTGGCAGTGAAAAGAGAAGGGGGTTTTACAGCCTGTGCTGCAGGTGCTCTCTGAGATGTTAATGTCACATCATCTTGCTTCTACTTTTCAGAAACGTAAAGCCCAACTTGAGTAAAAAATCTTCCAGTGGAGCTAACGAGAGTCATACATCTCAGTTCTTTCTGGCAGCCGGGAATTAATACAGAATATTTTATCCTTTAAAATGCTGGGCAAACATTAACTAACCCCCTCAACACCCTTCTGGGATAGGTAAATATTACTCTCTCCCAGGTGCAGAAACTAAAGAGGAAAAGTTATGTGATTTGCTTAAAGCCACAGAGGGAATCAGGTGGGGTAGAGGTGGGGGGAGGTTTTAATAGCTTGTGCCTGTGCTTGGGCTCATTACAGGTGCTACTCTCAGACAGTGTTCTTGTATAAGCTCAGCTGCAGTGGGGGGGAGATATGCTGGTGTTCCCTTAGCACCACAAGAAATGAACCAGCTGATGCATGAGCATCCAGGGTCTGTGAAGAGCATGGGCAAAAGGAGGGGCTTTTGGGAACAGGGATTCCAGGGAGCACATGGCTCTGCAAAGCTCTCCCACTGTGAAGTCAGTTAAGTTTTGGCCCACCACCTTCAAGGCAGGACTTGAAATTTGTTTCTTCCAGGCTGAGTTTGGCATGGATAGGGAGTACCCCTCAAGGGCTTAGTCCCAAGCCGCCTGTCTTTAAAGTGGGTGATAAATGTTGTCTGTAGAGCTGCCTTGTTATCTTTGGCATTTACATCCCAGATACGGCGGCGGCGGCGGCGGCGGCTGGACAGCCCCGAGTCTGCAGACCTGGAGGGAAAGCTGAGCGCTCACCCCGAGGAGGGGGCTTCTGCCTGGGCTCAGCCTTCCCCCAGTGCCTGCTGCTGCCCTCAGGTCAGGGTGAGGGTGTCTGTGGGGCAGCAGTGCCTGGTGCTCCACAGAACCACAGGACACATCCCTCCTTTTCTTCATGACTGGGATTTTAAATAGCCTTGTAGCGAGGGGCTTCTCTCCTTGTGCATAATTGCACCACACTAACCTCTCCCTGTTCCCATTCCCAGAGTGGGTTGGCTCATCTCCTCCTTGCTTGTTTTCTCATCTCTGACCTGGCCAGGGCTTTAGTTTACAGGTGACAGACAAAGTTCAATGGAAATGTTGGTGTGCCATGCCGCTCTCGCCTGCAAAGGCAAAGGTCACTTCTGTGCCTCCAAACAGTGCTGGGGGTTACCAGGTATGTGTTTGCCCAGCAGACTGCAACCATGGCCACTTCAGGGCAGTCACCATCCATGGGAAAGCCCTTGTTTGTTATCCTTGATCCTGTTTCACATGCAGTCTGAGGTAAGGCCATGTAGCTGGGGGTCTGTGTCTGTGTGATGGGTTGCCAGAGAAGGCTCCTGTCTCCGCTGCCTTGTGCCTGGGCTCTTCTAATTAGAGACACATGGTTCATTATTTAAAAGAATATTCTTTGCTGGTTGTTTGTTAGGATCTTGTATCTGAGAGTGCTGCAGCTTGTGAGCCTTAAATTAAGCTGTAGGAAGGACACAGCACCTGGGGAAGGGGCTGCTGCAGAACTGGAGCCTATTGTTCTCTCCTTGAATTGTGGGGAAGCTCTTTCCCCATGCTGGCTCGTTTACTTGGGAGCCAACTAATACACACAGTGGTTTGTTTCTCTCTCCATCTGTTCCAACTTCAGTTTATTCACGGCTCTGTAGGTATTGTACACTCAGCTGTTTTGGTTTTTTTTGGTTTTTTTTTTTTTTTTTTTGGATGGGAAAGCCACCCCTTTTCATGGTTCACTTACTCATTTTGTAGGTCTCTGGCTTCCTTGTCAAGATTTCTCTTTTGTTATATTAATTGGTCATAAATCTACGGTCAGGTGCTGCATGCATGCTTCCCATGTACACCTTAACCATCTGCCAGGTTTCATCTCCATGGCACCCAGGCCAAATTCCAGCTCTGGTAATGACAACCTGCCTCCCTGCATTTTTTCTGTGCTTTTAATTGGCTTTAGTTCATTTCTTTTTTGGTTTTTTCCCGCCCCTGTCCTAATGTGCCCCTCCACACCATGGCAAGGGGAGGTGATCTGGGGTGGTGAGGGACTCCAGGCTGCCAGCACCCACATGGAGCCAAGGTGTCCAGCCATGGCACAACATGATGACTGGACAGTGAAATGGAGAAAACATTGCAGTGGAAACAAGATGCACATTTTCAACACTGAAAGCAGTTGCATGACTTTCAGAGGCACAGAGTGAATTTTATGTTTCCCCAAAGTTCTTTCAGGAAGAGAATAGGTAGCTTTCTGAAACTGGTGCTGTTTCTTCCTCCCAGCCCTTCTGTCCAAACAGATCAGCTGTAGTCACTGCAGGAAGACAGAACAAAAACTGATAATGTTTACCCTGGTCTTAGCACTCCTAGATTCTGATACTTTCAGGATAAAAGCTGATGCATCCAAGTGATCCCAGAATGTCCTGAAGCTCCAGGAGTCTGGCTGGTGCTGTCGCCTGGCTTATCTGGCACTTTAATAGCACAGCAGTTGTTAGCTTTACAGCCGGGTTTTGGGAGGAGACTGGTGTCTGTGTTTGGAAATTGCTCTGTGCAGCAACATGGTTTTCTGGGAGACAGCAGGTTCTCGCTACTCTTTTTGCCCCCTTTTAAAAAAATACTCGAGTCTCATTATTATTGAAAAGATTCTGTAAAAGATTCTCAAAACTTGCTTAAAAACATGGCCTGAACTCCTTATTCACTTTGTCGCTTTCTTCCTAGCCTGGAAGTTTTCTCTCTTCTCTGCTAATCCTGTTACTCCCAGTGACAGACCCAGCCATGGGGGTGAGCCACTAGCAGGGCCCTGACTCACCTGTGCTCTCCACCTGGGAGTTCCATCTGTCACAGCCTGGCTCCACTTGTCACACTGAGTGCTGTATGGACTACTGTGGGTACCCAGACAGTGGGATGGATGGATGGATGGATGGATGGATGGATGGATGGATGGATGGATGGATGGATGGATGGATGGATGGATGGATGGATGGATGGATGGATGGATGGATGGATGGATGGATGGATGGATGGATGGATGGATGGATGCACAGCCCAGAGCTGCCAGCACTCATCGAGAGGGTGGCTCCCTGCTGAGGATGGCAGGAATACCTGCCTCTTATCCAGCCTTTTATAGCAGGTAAAATCTTACTGGTCAAGGGCACAACAGTGGTGGAGACTGGATTGCAGGCAGGGCAATGAAGAGCACCATTTTTTGCTTCTGTAGGCAAAGCATCCATGGGACTTCAAATTCCTGGTGAAGGTTTCTACTGCTTTGGAAATACCCAAGGAAGGATTGGCATTTTGGGAGTATTCAAGAGAGTATGAAGTTACATCACCTTCTGGTCTTACGTGAGCCAGCAAAAGGGCTTGTCCTTGCAGAAGTCCTCTTGCCTGCCACAGACCTTCACTCAAAATAGCATTAAGCTGCCTGTGTTCCCTTTCTCTTAGTATCACGGAATTGTTTGGGTTGGAAAAGACCTTTAAGATCATCAAGTGCAACCATAAACCTAGCACTGCCAAGAGGATAAAGTACCTGTACCAAAGTCTGCCCCAGCAAAGCAGCATTGAGCACAGAGGAAGAAAGACCAGTTCTTATCAATGAGCAAAGCAGTACAGCTAGCAATAAACCCAGGCTCACTGAAGAACCCCGCAAGACCCAATCCAACAAAGTCCTTGCAATATTATCTATTATTTCTCTTCTGAGGTCTTTGTGAAGATGATGGCCTGCTCAGCAGTGTTAGGTATGCACGTATGTGAATGTAGGAAAGCGTCAGTCCTGAAGAAGAATCCAAGTCACTGGGGCAGGAGAAGGGCTGTGGCAATGTGTGTCATTTCCTTGAGAGGGCATAGGCTGACTATAGTTCAGATTTTAACAGTATTTAGAAGCACAGAGATGTGGGGAGGAGGATTCCCTGAATGCTGCTTGCTGGAATGCTTCATAGCATGACTTTTGGTGCATCTCTGAGTGAATAAATGTCTTTAGGGATTTGGTCTTTTGCTTGTGAGACCTGGGACTTCAGCACCAACTTCACAATTCTGGAAATCTCCAATGGACTTTTAACCATGGCAACATCCTTAATTTGCTGCAAGGTAAGGCTTCTAGATCAGCAATACACTAGGTCAGATTTGATTGTTTCAGATGTGTGGGTTGGTGTACCAGTGTAGTGGGTCAGCACTGTGCTTGTGTGTGTCCTGAAAGCCTTGTGAATCCTAGTGGATCTATCACTGCTCCTGTGAGCTAGAGAACTGCGTTTTCAATTGTTGCAAGGAGGTGGTGTGGCATAGAAGAAGTGAGGATTTTAAAGTCTGTGTCAGAGAAGAAGGAGCTGGCATGGTTGTGAGCATTGCCTCAGGTGGGCTTCATCCTGCCTTCCCCATGGGGATGCTTACAGCAGGGTGCAGAAGTCTCCCCTGGTTACCAGCTCTGTCAGTGCTCCCTTCTCCCGCCTTTTTCCCTGTTCCCACAGATCAGATCAGCCCTCTGTGCCACAGCCTGTCATCTGATTTATGGGAGCCATAAACTGCAGAGCAGAAAGAAATAAAAATACTAAACACTTAGCTTTTTAAAAGGCCAACAGCGCATTGAAGTCTTGGTGATAATTTGCTCATAAAGAAATATTATGCTTCAGATCATAATCCCAGGCTGCAGATGGAGGCTGAGGTCTGGCCTGAGTCTCTCACACTTAGGCTGTAAAAGGAAGGCAATGGGATGAAAAAAACCACATAACATGTGGGGATTAGGCTCTGCTGTCTTGCTGTCCATCACCTCTGGTGCCTGGGAGGTCCTGTGGAGAAGAGAAAAAAATCTGTCCTCTGTTGGAAGGACAGTGGGCTCATGGACGGATGAGAGACAAGAAGGGAGGGGAGAATAATAATCCATGAGCAGCTGAGATTTATAGGCTGTGTGCAAGTGCCCAAGTGGTGAGCTGAGGGCTGCTCTCCTTGGACTGAGTAGAGGGGCTCATATGCATAATCTGCAGTATTGTCAGCATGGCCAGACAAATGCTTGTTGGTGCTGCTTGGGCAGCAGTTGCCTTTAATAATTGTTGTTGAACACTGATTTTTGGTCAATGCAGATGGGTGTCTTGGTTTCCAGAGGTGAAAACCAGCCCTCTGTCAGTAAGAGCAGAGAAGCAGTAGGTATATGAGCAGGTGAGACCTTCACTGGTGTCAGTGTTTGACTGCTAGAGAGGTCTCCCTGCTGCCCCAGGCAGTGGCCTGTTCTGGGTGGATAAAATTCCTTTCTGGTTTGGCTTCCTGCTACAAACACTGTCTGTGTCTGTTTACCTCCTGGGCTTGCACTGGGGACAGGCACCTGGTGGTTAAAAGCAATGCATGTCTTCAAAGAAGATCAAGGAGTGCATGGCCATTTCAGTGCAGACATATTTTCTCTTATCTGATCTTCTCTACCTTACCCTGTGAAAAACATATTAGTATACTACTGCCTCAAAAGAATCTTGCTATGATACTGGTAGGGTTGCAAGATTGGGCAGGGAGGTTGTCAGCTGTGGTTTTCATTTTTTTTTTCTTCTGTCCTTTCCCTATGTTCTGCTGGCAGGATGGCTGCTGGCAGCACTGTCTTGTGACCTGGACAACACAGAGCTTAGTAGTCTTTCTCAACTCTTCTTCCTACAAGAAACTCTCCTTTGAAAGGAAACCTTTCTTCCTCTGATACACATCCTAAACTTGGTGGTGTAGGGCCACTTATGAAGACTTGGGAACTGGGAGGAAATAGTAACTTATGGGCTTTTCCTTTGTTTTGTTTTGGTTTTTTTTTCCTCTAATAAAAAAAATGAACACATATTCTAGGAGTTCTATGAACTCTTTTCTGGGATTCATAACATTCATTAAGCATGCTATTCCAGCTCTGTTCCAGATGCAGCCCTAGCAGTGGTGAATTATGCTCTCCCCAAGGCCTGCTGGCCATGCTGTTCCTGACACTGCCTGCTGTGCAGTTTGGGTTTGCAGTGAGAGCACACTGCTAACTCATACACTGCTTGGCAAGCCTGTGACTCCCAGCTCCTTTTTCACTGAGCAATTACTTGGCCAGTCTGTTCCCAGCCCATGTGGATGCCTGTTGTTACTCCTGCCCAGGGCAGAGCTTTGCACTCCTGTTCCTGTGCATCATGAGGCTGCTGTTGACCCAAAAGCTGGATTTCTCAGGGTTGTTTTGTATCCTCAGTTTGCTGAGAGTATGATCATTCTCCCAGGCTATGTTTATAAGGTTTTTATAACTCCTTGAGAACTACTGAGTTCAGCCTTGCTGCATCTCAAAGGCTTGCTGGCGGTCTCAGCAGACACATGTTAATGGTAACCAAAGGGGCAGGGTACTGCTTTTCAACAAGTACTTTTTTAATTAAAATAAGAAGGCTTTAACAAAAACAGATCCAAAGCATAAGTAGCCTGGTTGAAAAGGGAATCTGAAGTATTTAACTTCCCCCACAAAGATGCCGCTCAGGCAGTTCTGGGGTGGTCCTGGGCTAAGCAATGCCTGTGCTCCAGTGGCAAGAGCTCCTGCGCTCCTTGTGCAAGCAGGAGGGTTTCAAACACTCTTCATCAAGGACATGAGTCCAGTTTAACTCTCCATGGGGAAAAAAAAGAGTCACTTTTACCTTGTAACTTAATCCAGTCAAGAGTGTTCCCTCCTCTGCAGCCCTTTACAGTATTGAGTACTGCCAGAGAAACTTCTCCAGGGGAGAGGGCTCACAAGCCATTTCTCCTCTAGTTAGAATAAGCAGTTTATTTTCTTGGGGAAATCAAAACTTCTGGCTGCCCCCATATTTTCCCTAGTGTTTCCTGAAATGTTCAACAGCGTCCTCTTTGCCTGTTTCCCAGAGACTGAGTTCCTCTTTGTGGTCAAGGTTCCTCTTCCCTCCTCCTTAGTCACTGAGAAACAAGGACCTTGTTAATACATCTTTGCAGGGAAAACAGATGATCCTGATGGCCAAAATACACCATTTCTTCTGGTAAGTGGCTGCAGAAGTGGCACTTCGTTCCTTTCTCCAGTTGTATTTGCTTCTGCAATCGTTCCTTTCTCCAGTTGAATTTGCTTCTGCAAACATGAGGGAGAAGGGACGAATTCTCCCACCAGACAAAAAGTCCGTTTTAAGTGTGGGGAATGTTTAGTGATGCCTTGTAATAGCACACAGAAAGGAATCACCTCTGAATTTCCTTCCCACCAGACCCTGCCTTTGATTAGAGATAACAGGTGATGTGTCTGTGCAGGTTTGGCACTAGGCACTCGTACCCTGCAAACAGCAATTAACATCTCACTTATAATAGGGCTGAAATAGAGGCCCATAATGGGTCACAGTAAGCAGTAGCAGTGTGTTCTCAACTGATGCCAGAAGTGGTTGATAAATCACCAATTGCTCCGACAAAATGCTTAAAAATTAAGAATACTTCCAGGAACTTCACTTGGGTGTTTTTAACTCTGACCTTCACAGGGCACAGATATTTACAAAGAATAATCCAATTATACTGTTCATTATAAAGTATGGACATAAACCCTCTTAAACAACAGAACTATATGCTCTCTGGACATCTGCAGGTTTGGATGAGCAAGCAAGCACACCTATGCATCATCCTGCAATTCTGTGTAGCTTTGGCTGTTGACAATCAGGCCCCATGCTGTTACCCACACTGGTTTGGGCAGTAGCTGAACAGCAAATGGAACCTGTTTGGCTCTCTTAATTGTGAGCCTGCAGGGAAGCCAAAGGTAGTAGGGGATCTTTGGTTGCTCTTCTGGTGGGGAGGGACCTGTAATTGCTGTGTAACCTCTTCTTGCTGGGTAACTTGATCACTGCAACAGACATATGCCAGGGCAGGTAGTAGTTATCCCAGGCCAGGCAGGATTCAAAGCATGCCACCTGCTCAGAAACTCTTGATTTGATTTTGTTTTTGGTGCCATCCTGCCCAGTGACACCTTTGAAAGACTGCACTCAGCTCCACACATCAGCGTTTCTCTCCCAGGTTTGATCTGCAATGAGCTCTCACCTTCCTTTCCTTTGTGTCCTTCTTGCATGTCCTCTGTGTGTACCCTCACTGCATCCAGTGGGGTGACCATGCTCCATATCTGCCAGGGTCACTTTTCCCTTCAAAGGAAAGGCCCCTCAGGAGCAGCAGATAGAAAACCAGCTCTGCTAACTCTGCATTTTTTTGGAGATGAGCTGGCTTGTGTGGGCTCAATGGCCTGACAAGAGGCTGGCTGTGGGAACAACAGCAGTCCCCCTGCACACAACTCCCAGTGCTGGGGGATACAGCCCCATTGCTTTCGTCAGACTCTGTGCTGCCACACTGACTCCACTACCCATCTCTGCTTGTCCAGTGGCAAAGTGATTAATTTTTCAAGTGACATCATATATTGAACACTATAAATTGGAGCACTGGAGATGCAATTAGATTAAGGTACAAGTCCAGCTGCAGGGGAGAGAGACACTTAAAACATGCAGTGTAATCTGCCTTCTTGATGGAGAATTTCCTCCTAAACCTGGGGACCCTTTTGGGTGTCACTTGGGTGCAAAACTGTTTTGTCACAAGAGGAGGAAGGACCTTGATGGAGAGGGATGCAGTAGTTGAGCAGAGCTAGCTCCCCAGGCACGAGGTGGTGAAGGAAGCCTGTCTCATGACCCCAGGTGGTGTGCAGTGGCTGTCTCTGAGCAGATGGGCAGTGGATGCTTTCTCTGCATGTTTCTTTTATTCCTAGGAAACCTGCACAATATGCTTTTCAAGTCTGCTGTTCCAGAAGAGCAACTGAACACGTGCTGAACTTTGATCCTGTGAGTGCTGGTGTTAATAAGTTACAAACTGACCTGAATGCTCTGCAGGAGCCAAAGGTAGCCTGGGGGAAGTTCTCTGCTTTTCACTAAGAGGCACCTTGTTACACCTCATCCCAATCCCATCAGCTTCATTAACTGAGGCAGCCCCTCCAAGCTTGGATTTCACAATGGCTCTTGTATTAGCTCAGCTCTAGGCTGATGCAGCAGCCAGTTCTCCAGCTGCTGAAATGCCACTCTGCAGCTTGGTGCTGGACTGGGGGAAGAGAGCTGCTGTATCCTTTTTGCCTGGGGAAACAGGGAGGGGTCATGGAGAGAGGGCAGGAGCTCTGCCACCAACCTGCTGCCCAGCAGGTCTTTCCCCTTTCTTTCCCAGATATTTCCCCTTTCCCCCACCCTTTCCCCTTTCTTTGACTTTTTGAAGATGAAGGCCTTTTGCTTCTATCTGGCTTTTTGCTTTATCTGCTCTCAGAGTCTTCTCTTATTTGGTGGCTTTAGGAACAACTGTCTTGCTTCTGCAACTTAGATGTTGCTGAGAATCTCTTGTCCATCAAACCTAGTATGATTCTTGCTTATAAAGCACAAATATACTTTACAAGATCTGCTGAGGCTTCACTGTGAAGCAGGAAAATTCAAAGAAGGAAGTGATGCTGTTTAGACTTAAGGTTTCTACCTTCATTTTGAAGTAGGAATTTTAGAGTTTTCTTTAGGAAAAATGTATTCCTGAACAAAGCTTGTCTGGATGCCTCCCTGTTGGTGGTCATAGAAGTTTTTTTCAAGAATTTATTTATAATTTATTTAAAATATACCAAATATAATGAAAGGTAGGAAGGGAAACTGCACTTCGGGTAGAGCCTTCCTCTTTAATGGCACTCCTTAGAACCAGAAACTGTTTCCCCAGAACAAGACCGAGAAACTGACTTTTTAGTTGTATGTTGCCTCCTCACTATCCCTGTTCCTTGTGGACACCCTCAGGCTCCACTAGCAGCACCCCTGCAGCAAATGTCTTGGTTCTTGTACCTGGACCCTGTTCTCTGTGCCAGAGCTCTCAGCACTGCTGTCACAACAGTGGAGCAGGAGTGTGCTGGGGCTCCTAGGTGCTGTCCCTCAGGTTTGGCCTTTCCTCTCTTTCTTTGCCTTTGCTCCATTGGCCTATTGTTCTAATAACACCCAAACCAGGTGTTTCTTTGCGAGGCTAAGATTGGTTGTGTGAGCAGTGCCAGTAGAGAGGAGTGAGACAGCTGAGGGTGGCCAGGGCAGGGACTGCACAAGGCAGAGTGCTGACTCAGACCTCTCTGGGGCTCTCGTGCTGGAGCTGATCCACGTGCTACAGCTGCCGTGGGACCAGAAGCGCTTTGTCCTTTGGGCAGTGGCATGGGCACTGCGGGGACACCCTGCTCCCTGCTCTGGAGAGCCTCCCTGGCTTTCCCCTTCTCTCTGTCCTGGCCATTCCAATGCCAGTGTGCAGTGGGAGGAGAGTTAGCAGTGTGCTGTAACTGGGGGCTGACCCCTCAGGAGCGCTTGGCAATTACAGCTCTGCCCTGAGACAAGGCAATCTGGATCCTGCCACCAGCCCAGCAGGACCTGGGCAGTTGCAACGCTGCAACCACAGACGTGGCTCGCACGGGGGGTGCCACAGCTACTGCTTGACAAAGCAGTGGAGGCTTGGCAGAGGTGTCTGTGCTGCTCCTAAGGCTGGGAGGGATACAGGTGGCATGATGCATGGTCCATGCTCCCAGATCTGCTCCCTCACTGCCCCCTCTAGCCAGTGGCACCAGCCCTTGATCAGTGGTGGGGGGTTCGGGTAGCCCTCACTGGGACTTCTGCAGGACCTGGTGACCATTCCCCACCTCCCAAAAGCATCACAGGGTCACTCTGGAGGGAGAAAAAGGTGCTCAAGAACGGGCCGCCGAGTGCCATGTGTGGGTGGAGAAACACCCGTGCCTCATCTGTGTGGGGCAGGAGCAGCGTGGGGCCCGTGTGCCCAGCATGGGGCCCGTGTGCCCAGCATGGGCCCGTGTGCCAGACGAGCACGCACGGCAGGCCAGGCCAGGAAGCTCTCCGCATCCGAGGGCTCCCTCCAACAAAGCCGTGCCTGTCCTGCTCCTACTATTCCTGCCAGTGCGGCTGGGGACCAGGGGCCCGGCGGAGCACAAAGGAGCCCAGACAATAGGGCGAGCGGGAGCGCTCCTCACACCCATGGCGGCAGGCGAACGGGCTTTGTGTGCAGCCGCGGCCTCCCTCCGTGGCGGGGGCAGGCGCTGCCGTCCGCCCCGCGCCGCTCCTTTGTTCGCTCGCTGCCTGCCAGGGGTGAGACAGGCAGGTGAGCGCCGCGCCACGCAGGGGGCTGGCGGCGTGCGGCGGCGGCCGCATATTAATGGCTTTCTCCAGCCTGTCGCTGGATGTTCGCCTTGATTCATGAGGCTCCTCCGTCGGATGCGGCCGGCAGGGAGAGCGAGCAGGGAGACAGCTATTGTCTGCCAGGCCCGCGGCCCTGCCGCTGCTGCTCTGGCGGCTCCAAAAGCGCTTCGCACCTTCGCCCCGCCGTCCTTCCCGCCCGGCGTGTCCGTCTGTCCAGGCCGGGGAGCGGTGGGACTGTCTGGTACCCACGCGTGTCCCTGCTGAGCTGGGGAGAAGGCAGGTGGGCAGTAGGCAGCTCCCCAAACACCTCGGAGTCCGAGGTGGGCTGTGTCCAGGCAGGGCTGTGTCCAAGGGGGGCTAGTGCAACTAAAACCAGTCCCACCCAGTACCTTAGTGACACTGGGGAAATGCTGAGCTTTTTTTTTTTTTTTTTTTTTTTTTTTTTTTTTTTTTTTATGGCTGCTGTAGATGTCACATTACAATTCACATTTCATGACTGGCTATAATTTTTAAACAAAGCAAATAGGCAGCTGGTGGACAGGTATTAACCAGGCAGCAGTCAGCTTTCTTGGAAAGGCTGATTCAGGTACAGCATTTGATAATGCTCATGTGGGAAGGGTGTGGATGATAATCCCAGAGAAGAAAACAAACAGGACAGAGTGCACTCCATCATGCTGACAAAGACCTGAATTGTACATGCTGGGGTGCAAATAGGATTGTTTGCATATTCAGCTGACTCGCTCTTCTCTTTTCCCCTTCCCTGAACATAGGTGGTGCCTGACCTCCTTGGGGAGCTGTTTGAGTTGGGGGACAAATGTGTATGGGGGAGGGGGTAAAGGAGCATGTGGAGGAAGAATGAGAGCAGAGAGGATGCTGATTTTAGGGGCTGCAATTGCTAGCTAGTGGGGAAAACGCTCCAGGGACAGGGTTTATCGAACTGAATATAGGAAGCTACAGATATGCTTGTCTGACAGGCTTCCTTTTATATCCCTGACATGCAGCTTATCCCACTCTGAACTAGACATTGGCTCTCCAGAGCAAAATAAAGGTCCAAGGTCTGATTTTTTTTGTCCTCCTTTCTTTCTTTTTCTCAGCTGTCAAGGAATAAAGCTGAACTGAGGGGGAAAGGAGCATTTATTCCCAGTGGATAAAGAGAGAACGGCTGAAATGAAGGATTTTCTCCATTGACAGCACTGAGCAGCAAACCCCACCTCTGAGTTTCCAGTAAATCTGTTGGGAGTACAAAGCAAACCAATCCAGAAACGTCAAGGCATATTTACTGTCCTATTAACCTGGTGCCCCATTCCCTCTCTGGCACATGCTGGCAGCACACAAAGGTGTGTCCCAGTGCTGTGTGCTGGGGAGGGAGCACGGCTGTGAGCCCAGCTGGGGCAAGGTGACCAAATGGCTCCCAGCTCCTGCTCTCCAGCCATCACAGCATGGAGAAAGGGTGCTGGAGGTAAGCCTGTTCTGGGAAAAGTGGTGCTTGGGGGCTGTGACAGTCCTTTGTGCTGTCTGCTCTCAATGAGGCAGAAATTTAATTGTAACAAGGAACTTGCACACACTTATCTGCAGCTGAAGCCAAAGCAGCTTCTGTTAGAGATCACCTAGATTTGACTGCTGTCAAATACTGGTTGCAAGTAAGATGGGTTTCCTGAATGCCATATTTTACTTGGTGACTTATCTAGAATTTTTGGAAAGAGGTTTCTAAAATAAGCTAGTCTTTAAGATGGCCATCCTGAAAAATAAAGGAAATGCTGATAAATTTGCTATATTCCCCATCTAACGCTCCTCTATGCTGTCTTCAGAGCATGTACTGCCCCTAGTTGCTCTGTTAACTTGTCTGTGCTTATAACACTTGGTACATAAAACACAACTGGGCGCTTTTTGCTATGATTAAAATCATGCTGTGCAATAGGAAATACAAATTAACTCCGGCCTTTGGGCTCCTGACAAGTTTCCAGAGCGGCTTTCAACACCACAGAGATTGTGTAACTCCATCTGTGCGTGCTCTGTGTGGTGACGTCTCCCCCTCCGTCATGAGCTGGGCTGGCTGCCACTCATCCAGGTTCAGCTGCTAATACTTCAAGCAGCTTTTAGAACTGAAGGAGGAAGAGATGTTGTCAGCAGCTGGGTGAAATGCAGAAACCAGCTTTTCCTTGCCAGAGGACTTTGTGGGGAGGGTTTAAAGGAGGAGGACTTCCTAGGTAATTCCCCTAGTCTTGATGTTTGTGCAAGAACTTCCCTTTTGAATGAATGACTGGGGAGCTCAGCACAAGAGAGCCAATGGTTCAGTACAAGATTAACCCCTGAAGGAAGAGCACAGTAGCCTCTTATTTAAACTACAGCTTAAGTTTGTGCTGCCGTGAAGTGCACGGCACTTTCCTGCCTCCTCCAGAGATTCGAGCCAGGCATGCTGTCTTACATCATTTCAGCATTGCTCACAGGAGGGCTGAGGCTCCAGCTACTGTGTCACATTTTCAGCAGAAACCTTTTAAGTCTCCGCGACTTCCTGTGAGGATGCTGAAGCAAACAGTGCCCAGACCTGTGAGTGAACAAGTTGCAAATGACATCGTGGGTTTGAAACGGTGCGTGGGCACGACGTGGGCGAATGTTCCCTGCACTGGGTGTTTTCTAAAGGTCTCTGAAGCATGAGGCATGACTGAATGACTTCTGTTTTCTTTAAATGATGAGTGGGAGAATTCTGAATCGTTGGTCTGCTTTTATTTTTGTTAAATGTGTGTGGGCTGACAACATGACTCAGTATTTTCTCTGCCGATGCAAAGATCACACTGCCAATTCTGGGTATATTTCAGACGGTTTCCTACAGAGAACTGGAACAGTTTTCCAGCCCAGAGCTTTGTTTTTCAGCAGCCTTAAGCCTATTGATATGAAAATAAGTGATTTTAAAAATGAGTGTTTTGCCAAAATGTACATAAATACACTGAAGAAATGACCAAACATGGGGAAAGTCCCTCTACCCCCATGTTTTCCCAAGAGTTATCTGATTTTTTTCATGGCTATCAATGTCTGATTTTTCTTTCTGATTTTACCTAGCCTGAATTGCTGCTGGGCTGTCCCTTTATTTGCTGGATATCATCTCTGGTGTTTATTTGGCCATCCATGTTCTGCTGAGTGACAGCCACCATCCTGTGACTGATGGTTGCGAGTTCTCCCCTCCTGCCAAGTGACAAGTAGGCATATTTGTGGGTACCTGTATGTGGCTCAGCCAGAAGTACCAGAAAACTCCCCTTTCTCCCTTCCGGCAACCACCCTGCCCTGCTCTCCTACTTTATCCTCCCTTTATGCCAGGTACAGTGTATGGCATGTGCTCTGGGAGATACACAAAGCCAGGCATGGGCTTTGGATGCTTTTATTGTGCAACAATCAGTGCCCTCTTCTCCCATACCCTCTTCTCTACTAATGTGCAGTGTGCTGGTGATTATGTCTTTGATAAGAAGAGGTTTCTTGCCAAGACCCTCAACTGGAATCAGCATTCTAGAGCTACCAATAAACCACTTTTCCCTGCTGATAGCAGCCCTCAGCCCTGTGGACCTTGCTGAGGGTCTGTGAATGGCTAGAGAATAACACACTAGTGGATGAAGGATGTTGCACAGCAAAGGTTGTCTGTGAAGATGACGTGCCTGTAGATTCATTCTGTAGAGTGTGCAGAGTGAAATGAATTCCATACACTCTGCTTGTTTGATTGTTAATTTCAACCATAGAATTGCCACACTCAGTCCCTAGCAATGGCCTGATGTGACCTGTACTTGGCACCATGACCCAAACCCCACAACAATCCTGACAGGCCCATACAACAGTGAGCTGTACCTAACCCATTTATTCACAAGCTTACATTACAGTACTAGGCAACTATATCATCTTCCTATCATTCTAGTTCCTCAGTCCTAAGATTTTCTTCCTATTCCTGGAATTTTCTCTATCTTCCACTGTCCAGCCATGGCAATATTTCAGCCTAAACTTAAGCCTGAGCACATCCATCATCCCTACAGATCTCACTGGAAGCCATTTGACATGGTTGACTCAAGTGCCTTTGCAGGTTTATCTCATAATGATAAGAAACAGGGAGCAGGCCTTATAATTTCTGCACAATCCTCACATTATTCAGGAAGAATCCTACATTTAAAGCCCTATTTACCCTACAGCCTGATTCCAGCCTCAAGGATAAACTATCAGCCAGCATTCCTTGAATCACAAGCAGAAGCATTGTGCCTTACTGAGCACCAGCACTTAGGCTTGCCCTGAAGAGCAAGCAGAGTGTGCTCTTTAGTCCTTGGTGCCCCAGTCTCTAACCCTGACTTCAGTGTCTGATGAAGATCCAATGCTCCTTACTTACAGTCCTGTACCTCTGAGTGCCAGAGCCACTAACCCCTGCCAGCTCCAGCCCCATACATGACTGTGTTTCTAATGTTTTCCCTGGAATCCAGGCATGGAGATGGAGGCACTGGGACTTGCTTGGTGTACAAGCCGTAAGTTGTGTTTTTCAGAGCTTGAGCTTGATGGGGCAGAGCATGTTTTGGTGGATTTTAGGATGGAATGATTATGTTTGGGCGTGGCTTGAAGAACTAACTGGCTTGATCAGCTGCTGAGGGGATGGTAGGCTGGGTACAAGATAGAGCATGGGACAGTGTGACAGTATCTGTACATCAGTGAGCGAGCAGGCAGTCATGGTCTGTGGCACTGATCACTCTCCTTTCCTAAAACAAGCTTCATTGTTCCCACCTTCTTAATTCTCATTGCCCTTCTGCTGGTTCTTATCACTGTCTCCAGCCTTTTTCCTCCAGCCTTTGGATTTCCAGAGTTACCAGCTGCTCTAGAGCTGGTTCTTCAGCCCTCCCCAGCTCTCTGTCATTGCTGCCTTGCCTGGTTTTGGCAGTCAGAGCTCAGTCAGAGGCCAAGCATATGAACCCTATGCTGCCTACTAGAAGGTAGTCTGCACACTGTATTTCACATTGGTGTGTCTTGCTGGTTGGGAGACAAGAATGGAGAGTGCTATGGCCTCAGGTGTCTTCAGGTATCGTTGCGTAGCTGTGAATATTGCTTCTGAAGTTTTTTTGGGATTGGCCTTTAAACTTGCTTGATTTAATTTTTTACATTGAAGGTAGGTATTGCATTTTTTGTTTCCGAACTGTGTTTACTAAGATTGTCATAGAAAAGCTCTCCGAGCTTCTGGAAAGAATACTAATTAAAAGGGGTTTTGTAATTGTTATGGTGTGTGGTCCTCAGCTTTCCTGAACTTTTGCTATGTTACATTCAAGTATAGTCTAGTGTTTTTGAAAGACAGCTTGGAAAGAGAAAAGCTGACAGCAGGTCAGACAGAGGGAGGTGGAGCTGGTTTTTGCCACATGCTTAAGATCACAACTACTCTTTTTCAAAAAACAAACAAACAAACAAACTTTTTTTTTTTCAAAATCAAGGCCAGTGAAGGGCAGGTCCCCACAGGGTGCTGAGTTCAGCCTTCCCCCTCATTTTTTGCACTCTCACTGATGGGTTGCTTTCTTCTGTGTCAAGCGAAGACTTCCTCATGCAGCCTGGTAGCGCTGGACTGACCCTGAGCCCCGGGAGGGCTCCCCCCCTCGCAGTGCAGGCCCAGCCATCTCTCCCAGGAATACCCGCTCTATTCCCACGTGCCTTACCAAGGGGGGGCTCAGCGGGTTTGTCCTTTGCAGATGCTTCCTGATACACAACACGTCTGCATTTTTATGGCCAATTTGGATAAAGATATGACTCCAGCTGGTAAGTGCAGCTTCCAGATAAGACTGACCCGTGTCAATGTAAGAAACACCCACCTAAGGAGCAAGGAGTTGTCCATTTTCAGGCTCCATGGTGGCTACATAGGCCAACACTTTGTTGCACAAACACAGAGTAACCACTCTAACTGGAACAGTTCTCTTGGTAGTCCTTGTGTTATCTGTAATTGATTGTGCAAGAGTTTGCAGGCCCTACAATTAGAAAGCAACTTCCTGCATGTGTCTTTGAATCAGATTAATAAAAGGAAACAATATTTTCAATGACAGAGCCTCTTGGTATGTATGTATTATTTCCTGAAACTCTGAAATTGTCTTTTGTTGCCTTACTGGTTTTTCTTGCTGCTAATAAATTTTACATCAGCTTTTTAGAAGACTGAGTGTCTATGGCTCCATTTTGAGTTGCTGAAATACCAAGGTGTGTTTCAAAACTAGAGTATTGAAACATCCACAAACAACATCCTGCAGGTCAGAACCTTGTGCACTTTCTAAATAGGTCAGGGTTTCATTCCAGAATCTGCTATTTCTTGAAGATATTCTTTACACTTCCTTTATTTCTCTGTCTCATTCACCATTCAGTCACAGAGCCTGCGTGTTGGATTTATTTGTTTTACATTTCTTTGCTGTCAATTTTGCTGCCAAATCATCATCTCGTGTTGCTTGTCTTATATAAATGTTAACATTAGCAAGCTTCACAATAACAGTCTGGAAAGGAAACATTTACTTCTGAGCTTCACTCTGCCAAACAAACCTACAGCGTTTGCTTTTTTGTGGCTACTAGTGGTTAATGCCATGGGTTGTAAAATTATAATGCTGTAGGCAGTGTCTATTACTGTTATGATCACTGTAACATGCACTTGGACATATTTATTGTTCCACTTTTTAATTGGTACATTCAGTGTGGAGGACATGGCTCTCCATTCCCTCATACAATATAATCTCCATAGGTCCTCGAAAGGCTGCAGGAAAAAAAACAACTGTTTTAAAATCTACTTTTTTGTTCTCGATGACACATAATGAAAGCATCAGTGTTACTTTTGTGTCCTGAAAGACAGGGTGACGGCATGGAACGGAACAGCGCATGATGCGCACGTAGGCAGAGAGCTTGACAAGAAATAAACCATTGCAACCCCGGCTGGGCAGCATGGAAGCACCGGATCCTCGGGGGGGTTGTCCGGACGGGCCGGCGCAGCCCCCAGCGGGGCAGGACCCTGCAGGGCAGCGCAGTGCGCCCCGGCCGCCGCCGCTCTCGTTACATAACGGGGGGACGGGGACGGCGCGCGCCGCGTCCCGCGCCCGCCTCCTCCTGTGTCCTCGCGGCACCCCCACCCCGCCCCTCCCCGCGTGACACCGCGGGGGGGGGGGGGGGGGGGGCGGGTCCCAGCGCGTGCCTCCCCGCGGCCCGCCTCCCGGGAGGGACGGCACGTGCGCCCCCCGCCCCGCCCCGCGCGCTCAGCGGGGAAAATCGCCCTTTCCCTTCCCGGCCCACCCGCGCACGCTCAGTCCCCGCCGCTTCGGGCGGCGCGGGGCGGGGCGCAGACCGTTCCGCGGGACGCAGGCGCGGCGGAGACTGTCGCCGGGCGGGGCGGCCGGGGCGGTGCTTTCCCCCCACCCCCCTCCCATCGCCGTCCCCGTCCTCCTCCTCCTCCTCCCGCCTCCACGGGGATCGGGTGACGCACGTGCGCGCGCCCCCGCGCGCTGTTGTCCGCTCGCTCCCGTGCCGCCCGCCCCGTGCGCGTGCCAGCCGGCGGCGGGGGGCGCGCGCGGCGTGCGGAGCCGGCACGCGCGCTGTTGTTATTGGCGGCGCCGCCGCGGCCGCGGCGGAGGGAGCGGGGCGGGGGGGGGAACGGGACGGGACAGGGAGGAGCGGAGCGGGCGGCTCAGTCAAGGAGTTCTTTAAAGATGGCCGGAGCGACTACCGCCGCCGCGACCCCCGTGTACTGCGTGTGCCGTGAACCCTACGACGTGAGCCGCTTCATGATCGAGTGCGACATCTGCAAGGACTGGTTCCACGGCAGGTAAGGCGCCGGGAGCCGCGCCGGGGCCGGGCGGCGCGGCGGGGCAGCCGCCGGGCGGCACCGGGCACAGGCGGTGGCAGTCGCCTTCCCCCCTCCCGCCGGGGGGGACAATGGCTGCGCGGCGGCAGCACGGGGGGAGCGGCTGGCGCTCGCCCGGTCCGGTTCCCCCCCCTGCCGCGGGGACAGTGCCGGCGCCGGCGGCCGTCCCCGGCCACATGGGTCCGCGGCTGTGAGGGGGCGGACGGGCCGGGCCAGGCGGGGGGGGGGGTCTGGTTACGAAAGAGCAACAGATGCGGGGCTGGCGGGGCCGAGGCCACCCCGAAGTTGTGCCGACTCTGCAGAGGCGTCGCGTGTCCCGCCGCGTCCCCGGGGGGTCTCTCCCCGGACAGGGCGGTCTTCCGGCTGAGAAGTGCGGACACCGGGGCTGTCCCCGGCCGGGTGCGAGCCCCGGGCTGCCCGTGCGTTTTGTTCGCGGGGCGGCGGATGAGGAGAAAGAGGGTCGCCCCGCGCCTCTCGCCGCTTTGACGTTTCCAACCCGGTCCCGAGCGGCCGCCGCGCGTGTGTTTTGCGAGCCGAGCGTGTGAATAATAAAAGGCCGGTCGGCAGCCGCTGCGAGCGGGAGGAAGCGGCGGCGGAGGGGATTCACGGGCAGTTAAACAAAGGAGCAAGTTGGGGGCCCGCGGCGGTGGCGGTGGCGGCTCGGCCGGGCCGGGGCTGCGGGGCCGCTCGGTGCCGCCCCCGCCGTGCGGGGAGCGCCGGGGAGCGCGCGGTGCCCGTGATTGACAGCCCGGCGTTTAAATACCCCGAGCGGCAACAACAACAGCGCCGGCCGCCCGCGCCGCGCCCCCTGCCGGCCAGGGCCCGCACCGCCGCCCCCCGAGCCTGCCCGCCGGGCCCGGCGCTCGCAGCGCAGCAGCGGGGGCCGTGCGCGGGGTCGTAGTTGTTTGGGTTTGTTGTCCCTTCATTTGTTTTCCTGTTTCTTCCCCTCAAACGGCCAAAGACAAACGCCGACCGAAAGTAGGTTGCGTATTTAGGTGTTACTTAACAGTAATTGTTACACACGGGTGTTTTGTTGCCACGTTTTAGGAGAAAAGGAAGGCTCGCAGCGTTTCAGATGTTTACTTGTTTGATTTGTTCTTTGTACATGGGCTTCTCCCGTCTCGGACTGCAGTATAATAGAAAATGTGAAAAGGACTTTGTAAACCATAAAAACTGGCAAAGCAGGATTGTTGTACGTTATAAACAACCTCTCATTAATATTTTTAACTAGACTGCTACTACTCTTGCCAGTACTGTTGTTTAGAATGAGACACACAACAGCTCTTCTGGGTTCCAGCAGCTTAATACAAGTTTGTCAGAACTCGGTCACTGCCTTCAATGAAGGTGCAGGCATTGCTTGAAGTGTTTGTGGGGTTACAGGTTCTTTCTCTTCCAGGTCTTCTGCATTTGTGTAGTTGCTCTTTCAGAATGTCCTGGCAATTGCTCAGGTTCCATGCAAGCTTAACTTAAATGCCAGTCTTGTGCGTCAGTATTGCTGGGGTATGGGTGAACTAAATTTCAGAAAACTGTTGGAAGGAGGAAAGTATTGCCTGATCTTAAGGTGGGACAGACCACTTGGTAGCTTTCTTGGATCTTGGTGTGCAAAAAGCTCCCCACAGGTTCCTGTGACTGAGCTCTGTCATGTAATGGGTAGAAGAAGCCTGCTAGCCCTGAACTGCCTTGATAGTCTGAAACCCTAAGAGTGGAAAAAAAGCAAACAGGCCAGCAAGAGCTGGCAACAGCCGTGCTGCTTTGGGATTTAGTTGCATGCTTACCCAGTCTCGTGACTAAGGGGCAGGTTTTTGGGAGACGTATTGCCCCCTGCCAGCTGTGGTCTGCTCTGGGAGTGCCTTTCCCCTTGCTTTAAGAGTGTCTGAAGACAGTTACATAGCTTGTGAAAGAAAACACATTCTCAAATCTTGAAGTTTTTGGTAAACTTCTTAGTTTCATGCGTTCTTGATTTTATTTTTTTAAATAATTTTTTTTCCCCGGCCTGTGGAATGGGACTGATGTGTGTTCTATCTTAAGAAACATATAAACCCAGGCTGTGGTGTGTTAGCATGATACCTAGTGCATGTTATTGGATTATGGACTCTTTGCTGCCTTCCTGTGTATAGTCAAGAGAGTGCCTGAACAGTACAGTGGAGACTGTACAAAGTCTGTTCTGTCAGATTGTTACTTAGTCCCTTCAAATTTTTATGTGATTTTTTTTTCTGCGTGTTCTTCTTGCACTCTGTCTTAAAATTATTTGTACTTTGGTTTGCTGTTATCAATATATTAGTATTATGAAATGCGCATTTTATTGCTTTTGGCAAATATTTGTGTTAAAGCAAATGTTTTGTTATGCCTGGCAAGGCTGTGAACCTGCTTTGTGGGTTTCAGTTACTCTCTGAGTGGGCCTAACATCCAGCCACAGTCTGGTGTAATTACCCCTTGTGAACAAAAGAGCGTAACACGGGTGCCTAAGCGCTGTTTGAGGCTTCGTCGCCTTCCTGAATGGCTTGCAAGAGTGCAGAGACTACGGAGCTTTAGATGTGACAAACAGTCAAAGCCTTCAAACGTGCAAATCCATTTATATTTTACACAATTTTTGTGTTTTCCCCATCATTTTATCTGCTTTAAATGAAAATGTTACATTAAGCTGATTCCCGCTTTCTGACTTGTCTAGAATATACTCCAGCTAGAATGAAGCATAAGAAGTCCTTTATGCTGCTCTGTGTGTTCAACTTTTTCTTGGATCTGTTCCGTAGCTCTTGAAACCTCTTTAATTTCTTGGTTTCATCTTCAAATGATACGTGTCATTCTATGATACTTCTTGTGCTGTCTCTGCCTTCCTTTGTTTTTTGATGCTTTGCCTCAGTTATTAGGTTAACAACAAGCTGTCATGGTGTTTGTGTTTTTTGCTGTGATATATTCTGTGCCAAAGTTACATATCTTTTTTTTTAAACTGCTCTTGTAGTCAGCTCTGTTCTTGAAATATATTTGTGAAGTTTTCAGAAATCCTGTTGAAATTTTTGTCCTTTTTTCTGTCCATGATACATGTCCTCAACTAGATTTATGTGCCTTGCATAGCTGTGACTTATTCATGTAGACTAGATCTCAGGTCAGAACAAACTGAAGCTTAAACATATACTTCAGTTTTTGTCTGCACAGTGTAAGGTTGTCTGTGATATTTCAGAAGTAAAGCACTGTATAATTGGCCTTTTGAGGAGGCTGGCTTTGTAAAGCTGCACTTATACTGTACTAGTTGTTAAAGGAGTGTGGAGAAGTCAGTCAGGTAAACTGAGAATTAAAAATGCAGGTGCCCCTATGAACTCCTGTGTGTTGCAGTTTTCTGGGGATGTTTTGTTTCTCAACAAACATACAATGAACTTCTAGCATGTCTCAATGATGAATAGATTAAGAAATTATCAAATGTGTGCATCTCAGTTACAGATATCTGCCTTTTGAAATGCTGCAACTATTCTAATGTACTTTTACATTACATAAAGGTGTAATGTAAAAATTTCTTTTTAATTAAACAAAGGAAATATTTTACTCTTCAAAGTTAGAGCAAAGGGGTATAAGAAAGGGAGAGCATCCATTTTTTTGTTGTTGTTCAAAAATTAGCAGTTTACCTGAAAATTTCATAATGGCGTCAACTTTAGTGTTTTCCTCTGAAGGAGAAAATGTTTTATGTTTACAGAAATAAATATTTAATTTGAGCAGCTTAGAGGGCAGTCAGGGAAGTACAGCACTCATCTGTATGTAGTGTACATATGTACACGCTTCTGTTGCAAAGCAAAGTCAAATTGATTAAATTTATATGGAATTGTTTTTAAATTGATAACTCTTACTCTCAGGATTAATTTTGTATTTTGTAATCTAGAAAGAATTAACTTTGCCCTTTCCTATAGCAGTTCATTGGTGGTATTTTGCCATTAAGTGATGTTTTTTTACATCTTTGTTATTATTAAAAAACATTTAACAACATAATTTGAAAAGAAAGGTGATTTGTGTACTGTTTGAAGATTATCATTCAAGCTGCAGATGCCTTGGGGCCTTTTTTCCTCACATGGAGGAAAAATTCAGTGCCAGAGTCACATCTGAGGGAAGTTCACATAGAACATATTTTTTCTGATATCATATGGGTTTGAACGTGTCTTTGTTTGGTCTCTGAAGAAACAAAAAACTTATCATCCCCGCCTTAATATGATCTCAATGTAAAATCGAGGTTTCCCTCTTGCAGCTGTTAGGTTCCATGGTACGGGTCTGTCTGAACACACTGATTTGTACTCTGATGGCAGGCTTTCTCCTTAAGAAAAGAAGGAAATGCAAGTGCTATAGTGACTATTTTTCCTGAATTGGTTCTTTGTTTTGGAGCTTTATGATGGGCTTTGCCAACTCTTTGCTGCTGAAAGAGGCTGTCCTGCTCCTGGCTGTGTGCTACTGTAATTCCTCTTTTGCTGGTTCAGTGCTTGCCTGATTGGTAAATCAACTCTCCTCAGAAAACTGACAGAGCCCATTCTCTCGCTGGGTTAGCTTTTTGTTGGGTTACTGAGTTGAGTGGGCTTGTCAAAGGCTAGGATGAGTTGCAAAACACTTGAAGGAATGTGTTGTTGGAGGTGATACTGGTGGGAAAAGACAAGAGTTGCTCATTTTTTCCTCACTGCCCACTTTGGGATTGATAGCTCACCCAGTTTTGCAGAGCCTTGTTTTTGTGCCTCAGTCACCATGTGTGATTCTGCCCGGGCCCAGTTTCTCATCCAGTGGGGTCCAAGGGTGCAGCTGCAGGACCACAACCCTAGAACATCATCTGTTTGCCAGGGCAGGCAAAGCTCTACTGTCTGTTGTGGAGTTGGAGGACAAGGCATGGTGGTCAGGGAATGTGGAGGTTGCAAAGAGACTGCTTACAAACATTTTCTGGTGCAGACCTTCTCTTTACAGAAAATTAAGTCCTTGTAGTTAGAAACATTCAGGGACTTGAACTGAATCAACAAATCCTGTCTGGTCAACAGAGCTCTGGTCTGGCACCAGAGAACTTTGAAGATGACTTTCTGGCTCTTGTGATGTATAAGCCTTAAATTCTTCATGTGGCAATTTGGTGGATCATAGAGAAGTGTTTTAGATCTCAAGGGAAAGCTGATGTGTTTAATCTTACTTTTCCTTGGCTTAGCCATGCTTCCTCAGAAGTAAGATCGAAGTCTCAACTTCAGTCCAATGAGCTGTGGTGCCCTCTGCCAAAGAATTAAGTAACTTGAAGTGACTTCAAGCTCTTCTAACAATACAAAAGCTGAAACAGTTTTGGTTAAACTGAAAAGAAACTTGTTATAATGAGGATGCCAGACAAGCACTTGTGTAACTGGATGTCTGTTTCCAATCCTTTTATATTCTTTGTTTGGACAAACCCTTTTTTTCCTCTTGGTTCCAATCTGTGAAGTGGGAAGACTTATTAATATATATTAAAGTTAGATGTGTTCTACCATAATAAGCACTGAAGAGTTGCAAGTATTCAAATTGCTTAAGTTTTTGAAACTGTAATAACATGTAAAACTGTGTGCAAGTTATTCTCTTTATGGTTTTCTTGAAGAACTGGCTTTATTGGAAGTAAGTGTATTTTGAAAGTTAACACTCCTTTCCTTGAGATCTGTAATTTTGTAATTTTTTTTCATTTGTTCTGGAATAAACATAGTAGATGGTTTAGCTTATGCCTTCTGATAAAGTAACTAGGAAAAGAAAAAAACATATTGTCCAATAAAGATCTGTAAGAGAACTGAATGGTACACAATTCAGCTTTTTAAATTAGAGTCCAACAAGATTCTAGTGAGTTTGTAAGCAGTTATTTAATGGTAATAGTTCTAATTTCTAAAGCACAAATTATTACCTTTTCAGTGTTAACTAAATCTGATTCTCTTTTAACTATTTTAAACACTACCTCTAATTTTCTGTAATATTAGAGTTCACCTATATTTTGGTATAATTGTCTTGTTTTGGTCTTGACTGTGCAAATGAAGACACTCTATGTGTAATTTAACAGTGATTTTTTTATTAGCTAGTTAGTTTATGATGATTTTATATTCTGAAATGTTATTTGTTGATGTTTATGAAGCCCTTCAGTATCTTCCTTTCCCTTTATGTTTAATACATAAGTGATTTGAGGAATTCAGATATTTTCAGAAGGTTCAGCTTTGTGACTTCTGTATCTAAGAACTAGAGATGAGAGAGGAGTCTGATTGGTGGACTGATGCATGGTGCACCTAATTTCTGTATATACCTACTAGGTGCTGCAGTGCAGAACATGAAAGATATTCTTTTTATTTTAAAGTTATCTTGATCTGTTGATTATGATGCATTCTCTTAGAGCAGCACATTCGCAGTAAAATGGCTTAAGCCTTACAGTGGAGTATCACTCTGTTAACTGCCAGTGGGCAAAATCACATTAATTTTGTTTTCATTCTTCATTTGTGGTTTCTAGCCTTTTTTTTGGACAGTTTTCATATTCAGTAGCAGTTTGTTATTTTTAATGATCAATGCAGTTGCTGTGCACTTTCTGCATCTTTTGAAAGATCATGCAGTAATAGTGTCTCCATTTCATTCACGTGACAGTCTGCCCAAATTGAAGATGAACTAATACTCTTCACGTAACTTTTTGTACTTTCCCTACATCCTACGTCACTGTAAAATAAAATACCATTGTCTCAAAACAGCTCTGAGTAATCAGTAACCATTTCCAAAGGTGCAATGCACGTACTTAAAACCATAAACATGCTCAATTTTACCTTTGTCTCATTGCTCAAGTATGAAAATTCAGTTAACATCATTGCTATTCCTTTATTATCAACATATGAGAGGTATTTTAGTGAAATATATAGCTTTTAAAAAGCTAAGCTATTTTTCATTTTGTCAGTCGTTTCTAATGTATTACAACATTAGCTCATGAATACACAGAACTAACAATCTATGGAGTATGAATTGTCTTGAGATGTCTGTTGTGTGGTGGTAATATGGATTTATGTGGCTGGTAACCCTCTTCAGGTCAATTCTGCTTTTGAATGGAATTAATATTTAATACTGTTTTCTCCATTACTTCAGCATTAACTAAAGTAGACTTCAAAACTGGCGTTTCTTTTTGAAAATACTGTTCATTGTTGCTCAGGCAGGCATAAATGCTGATGTTCACCACAAAAGCAAGAAAGTTTTTTTTTTAAAATCCTCCCACATTATTCTGTCTTAAAAGCCAATTGGAATAAGTATGATTGTTCTAGATTTTTAATATATTGTGGTCTGATGTCTATTTATTTTCATCTGAAACTGTCAGCTGACATTGTAGCTAGGCTGGGAAATTAATTTCGTAAATTTAATTGTGTTTGTTCCATTTACATGAATACTTTATTCACTTAAAGGCTCTTAAAGCTCTCTTCATGAAAATGAGTGCAAGGAAAGGTGACTCTCTGAGAAATGGAATCTTTGATATTGAAGATATATGATTGCTCTGTTCTGTCATTCTTACCACTTATCAGGCAGTATTTTCTAAAGAGAATGACATTTTTCTTTTGGAATATTGATGTTTGCCAATAAATGAAGTTCAGATGAGATAAATGAAGAGCAGCCAAAGAAATGGCTGTATCTTATTACCCAGCAGTACTCGTAAGACCTCTGGTTGTCTTGCTCAACATACAGATTTTTAGTTTTGTTTCAATAACAAGAATATTTGGATCTTTTTGCTGAAGGATTACATCATGCTGTTGACTTGCAAAACTTGGTGTTAAAAGCAAGTAGAAGAAGAGAAATGAGGTGTTGCAAGTCAACACAGGGCTTTCAGGATACTGCTGGGCACATCTCTGAGGTGCAGAGTGCTGTACAGAGCAGTCTAGAACAGTACCAGAAACAAGGTAGCTGTGCTAACAGGGCACTGTGCTCAGGAGAATATTAACAGTCTGCCCCCTCAGCAGGATGTTATCCCTTATTTCATGGAAGTGTGCAGTGCTGACATATCACAGCCTCAAGCCCACTCTGTCCTAGGTATTTCTCTGTGCTTCTATTGCTTATGTAACAGAGCACCAAAATCATGTCAAGAAAACTGGTGTGCACATGTAGTCTCTTAAATCTCAAGCTACCTTCTGACTACGGTATTTGTCTGCCCAGAGGATCCATCAGTGTGAGGCACAGGTGAGCAGCAACTTGCTGCCTCTGATGCTGTGCTCTCCTGTTTGAACAGTTAGGACATCTCAGGGCATCCCTTTGCATCTCCTAACACTGCAGTAAAGTGTGTTGCCCTGATGGGATGAGTATCACAGAAGTAGTTCAGAATGCTGTTCTTACTCTCACTGAGAACGGTTGGAGCAGCTGTTGTATTGAGTGATTGGCCTGATGTCCTTGCTGAGAAGTGCTTATTTAGCACTTGAGAACTGAGTGAAAGCAGATGCCTTGGCTGTACCTTCCACTTCCAGCATGTCAGCTGGCTTGTGCCTGAAGGATTTAGGTATAATCTAGGGTTAGAGTATCATTTGAGTAGATGAGAAATTGCTGAAGCAAAGGTGCAGCTCTGAAGACCTCCTGCAAATGTTACCTCCTGAGTTTTGTATTTTACCTGTAAGGGCAGGTTCTAATTTCCCTTCAGTTTTTGGAATTGATGGCTCAACTAGCATTGCCAGTGAGAATATACTGAGCATTCTATTTCCTGCCTTATTTGACTGTGGAAATAAAGCTATTGTCTAATGAAAAAAACCCACAAACCCTCCACTTTAGAGAAGAATAAATCTTTTTACTCCTGGTTGGTTCCAATACTGAATAGATAGATCTATCATTGTAAGAGGGAACACAATCTTGTATATTAGTGAAAGGAAAACATCATTGGTACCAATGTTCAGCCTCTCAATGTCAGGTGCTGTTACTTGCTTCCTGTGAAGATGCTTTGCATAGAAGTGGTCTTTTCCTGCAGGTAGTTCCTTGCATTAGGGAAGAGATCTGCCATTTCTCTACAACCCGGTTTGCTTATTGCACGTTAGTGCTGTTGTGCCATTTTCATTCTCCCAGCATATGAGTGCCAGTGCTTGTGTCTACTTGGCTGGATCTTTGTTTTTCTTAGGGTTGCACTGTGTCTAATTCTCCTTTTTTTCTTTGATGTGTGAAACAGTGATGCTGTGTGGGGACTGGGACAAGGAAATGAGCCAATAGCATGAACAAGTGGTAAAACATGGGGGAAAAAAAAAGCTTTAGCCTTTCATTATGATCAGTGAAATGATGTTGAGAAGACATCTTGTTTGTCTGGACTAAACTTACATGAAACAGGCAGGGGTACATTTACACCATGTGATTAAGAGTGAGCTGCAGTGCATTCCTTACTGCATCTGATACACCTGTGCTGAGAAGGGAAGTGAATGCATCCCTGCAGTGTGTGATGGTAGTTCTCAATGCAAGCTACATGGAAAATTCCCAGGGAGTTGCTAGTGAACCACAGAGCAGCTTGAAGCAGTAAAGCCTCTATTTGCAGTTTTCCAGTCCATTCCAGGGCAACAATAGTAAACTCTGATATGATTTTCATGACACGTTATTAAATGCTTCGAATAGTCTATTTTTTGGGGTGGTGGTTTGGTATTTTTTTTTCCTTTCTTTTTTTCTTGTTCCTCTATTAAGAAATTGGGAGATAGAAGTAGCAGATAAATGTTTTATATAAATGTATTGGTTAACCTAGTAAAATAAAATTCTGTTTCTTATGCCAACCTGAGGAAGCTGGACAAGCATCTTTCTAGTGTGAGCATGTGCATTGCTCTGAGCCCATGAGAAATCCATCAGCTTTCTGTGAAGCTTGTGCACCACAATATTTTGGAACGAGTTTTTGTTAGGAAATGTGCTCTATCCCTTAATATGCTTGCCATGTGTTTAGAAGGAAAACTGTAAATCTCGGAATTATCATTGTTGGAAACATACTGACTGTGTGCCAAGAGGATGGGAATAAAGTAGATACTTCCTTTTCAAAACTGTACCAGACACAAAATAATTGAATGGAACTTATGGTTTTCAGGTGTCTGAAAAATTGGAACTGAGATCAGAAGATTTTTCTGTTCACATGGGGTATCTACAAAGGGGGTAAGCAGTCCTATGTAGAGGAGTCTTGTAGGTGAAAAGCTGGATGGAGAGAGATCAGGAGAGTAAAGACAATGTGAAGAAAACTTATCAAAACTAAGAATATGTGGAGAATATTGACTTGTACTGCAAGAGTGCGAAGTTTTAAATTTGAACATTAATTTGTGACTGAAAAAAGCCTCTGTGCTAAAATGTCTGCTGCAGTGGCCAGTCTGAAGTGATGTGAGGAAGATCCAAGTTCTAAAGCAGCCAGTGGGTTTGGTGAAACTTGCTGATACAAATGCATGGTTGAGTTTTTGATTGGCTGGAAACCCCTTTATGGTGTGCAGAACATAAGGAGTGATGATCAACATTGATTCAAATTTAAAATGTAACTTTCAGTATCTTTCTCTGAATGAAATCTAACCTGAATCAGCTGCAGATAGTCCAGTTTTGATTACTGCATTTTCTGAAGATAAATACATAGTTTGAGGTTGTCTTATGTAACTCTATGTCTCAAATTGCTAAAGGAGAAAAGATGTCTTTTTAAAGACTCAGGGTGTATTTAAATTGATGTACTATAAATTACAATGTAAGGTTGGGGAATTTTTTAAAAATTTTATTTTTTAGTATTTTTAGTTTCAGTTTCATAGCTGGTGCTATGTAATATAAACAAACTGATAAATAAACTTTTCTTCTCTAATTGAATTGTAAGAAACTAGCTTAATAGTTCACATTCAGCAATATGTCAAACTCATTAAAGGCTCTTTAGAGATCATTGACCTCTAAATCTTTATCTAGGAAACACTTCTGGTAAAAGATTATTCTTCTGTCAAGTATTTACTACTTTTTGCTAATTATTGAAGAACAACCTCTTTGGCACTTTCACATTATGTTAGTGGAGATTGTAAAGAAAAGCAAAACATCATTATCACTTTGAAGCCAGAAAAGCAACACCTGTTAAATGTTACTTATACTCCAAAAAGCCTGGCAGGTATGCAGCATGTCTTTGGCAAATTTCAAGTCCTTGCCAGTTCCTGAAATACTTAGAGAAATGGACAGTTTTGCCTTTTTTAAAAGGAAAACAGGTGCATCAGTAGTCCCCGGGATAGACTATTATATTTCTGTAGGAAGCACTATTAAATCTGAAAACTAAAAAAAAGGTACTAGTGTGTCTTAAGACTTAGAAAATGTTGTGCTGCAATTCATGCTCCCTTTATCTATTTATTCACTGGTGTCAGGAGCAGGGACCAGAACTTAAGATAATCTTGTCAGTATCCAAGGGTTTTAACCAGACCCCTTGTGCCGGGGTCATGTTACATTCTCTTCAGGGCCCATAATTCTTGGATACTTTTCTGTAGAGTAAGAGGTTCTAAGTGGGGGAGATAAAGGGTATCTTTACATAAAAAGTGAGCTGGAGGTGAACATTCCCTTGAGATGTGTGGGCTTGAACTCTAATAACTTGAATAAGCACATCTTGGTTGGAAAAACAAAGTAACTTCTCCCTTCATAGCAGCTTTTTAGTGCCCAGCACTTGGACAGTTTGGCTTAGACACCAAATAGGTGGCACATGCTGGGTGGGAGCACAGGGTGAGCACAATAGGGGGTGCTTCTGGAGTTTTTGGGTGAGTGGTGAGGTGCTACCTGAGTTGTAGGTACTTCTGAGGTTAGCTTTCTTCTGAATTTAACTACTCTTTAGGGACCAGCATTTTAACTGGATATTGCCCTAATAGCCTTATATAGATGAATGATTTCTTCTGTGTTCTTGCAATTTCTTTTTTTCCCCCTGCTGTTTAGGTGGATTCATACGCTTTCATCTGTGGCCATTGGCATTTGTCCTGTCTGTTACCTTTCCCCTTCCATCAGGGCAATTTTCACACATTGATATTTACACATATTGGTAAGGTCAGAAATTTTCTCCCAAAGAATTAATTTTGTGTTTTTCACAATCAGTGAACCATAACATCTCCTGTAGTTTTTATAGGAATGGTAAATCAGAATTCATCTCCAGGGGACCTTTTGCAGTAGGCCTTCTGCTTCATATTTTTCCTGTGCATTTCTTTGAACATTCTTGTTGGAGTCATCCGAATTTTGCCCACTATGAAGAAGGTATTTTAAGAGATACATATATGCGCACTACACATGCACTGATCTATGGATAAAATCATCTTCTTTTTCCCCATATAAAAGCACTGGAGCTGAGTATCACAGACTATGAAGTCAAGGTTACCTCTAAATATGTGTGTGTGTCAAATTTAGATTGAAACATGTGGATTTGTGCTTTTGCAAATACTTCAGATTACTCTAAATAGCATATGATAGAGCAAAAATGGTTTTGGTAACCTGGATCTGAACTCATAAGAATTTTAGATTAAAATCAGTATGTCCAATTATATCCAGAATAAAAATAATGGATGCAGATAGAATTAAGTGCTGATGTAACTCAACCCCCAAACTCTTTTTAGCTTTGTTCTTCACTATTTGAAGTTTCCACATGGTCTGGAAATTACTGTGCTTCATTAATTCCATCTGAAAAGGATTGAACAGTTAGATTCCTGTAGCTAGAATAATGTATAAAAGTAACTTCTTGATATGTTATGGACTGCATGGGTGCAGTTTTCACCAGCATGTCCCTCTGGACCTCTATAAGCAGCTGAGAATCCAATAAAGATCTCTAGATTACAGGCATTATCTAGTTGATTGAAGGAGCTTTTTCTACTTACTGCTCTGCCAGCCAGCCAGTGTAACATCTGATATTTAGACTCATTATCTGTGTATCTGAAACAGTTTGCTTGTATCATAGCTTAAATAGAAGTTAATGTAATCAGATACTCCATCTGCTTTTGAAACGAGCATGGTGAGCTAGAGATGAGCCAGTTTGCTCTCAGATTTCTTCAGAAATGAAGCATCTGCCTCTATTTGCTATTGACTGCAAATCTATTTGCCTTATACAAGTAAGGTATTTCAGAGCTATAGGAGGCATCATGTAAATTTTTGTGTTGTGATCAGAAGATTCAGAAATTGTTCAGCTTAATAAAAAGCTTGCTAAAAAGTCCCTAGCAATGTCTGAAGAATATTGAAGGCTTCAGGAAGAATTACTCAGTTGAGAAGAAGATGAGTTGGAAAATGTGCTTGATTTTTATTTTTCATTTTTTATTTTTCTTGAAGGAGAGCTATTTAATGAGTTGAATTTTGAAGGCAAAGGAAGCTTTATTTCAGGTACAGCTGTAAAAGCTGTGAATGCTTCTGTGAGTGTTAGGTTACTTAGTAGATGGCTCCAGGAGGTCTTTAAAACCAATCTGGTTAAGAAATTTTTTTAACCCAGTTAGGTGGTAAAGTGTTTTTGGTGTAAGGAGCCAATTTAAAGGTGTGTAAAGCCGGCTGAAGCCAAGTTTGCTGTTGCTGCAGGCTGTAAAGAAAGCAAACAGACACATAGTAGCTCAAGAATAAGGGATTTGCAGCAATGGAGTTTTAAGGTTGTGCCAGTATTGGTTGCTGGTGCTAGAATGTGGGAGACAGAAGAAAGTACCTCCTAATGTTGTTATCAAAAAGTCCTATTTTCAAATCTTTAATGACATCATTTTTCAATTGAAATGGCACAGTGTAGAAACAATCATAAGTGTCCTAATCAATCCCCTCAGGCTAGGAAGTCATTGTGGGTTTGTTGTTGTTCACCTCCAAATCTTTTTTTATCACTTGAGATACTTGAGAACAAGACAGATCTGATGGTGTCTACTGACAGTGTTACTCGGGATGTCGTAAGCTTTACAGACTGTGTATTGCATAAAATAACAGAGCTGATAGTACTTGTCAGGCTTCACAATCTTTTTAAACAGCTCATCTTTATTAAGCAACATGATCTTTGTAAACAACTCATCTTTATTAGACAACCAGAATAACCAGCTTGTACTCTCTCTGTAGGAGTCTGCAGTCCATGCACTTCGTAGATGAGGAACATTCAACACTTCTAGCTGTTGAGGAGGAGATGGAGCTGCTGGAGAAATAGCAAAAAATTCCCAAATGGATTAAAAAATGCGTAGAGTGCAGATTGCCTAAAAGAGGTGGTTGAACTATTAGAGATACTTGTTACTTAAAAATGATATAATAAATGGTTTTTTTGTGAGACTTTGATGTAGATAATTATGGAATTTAGAAACTGCTGAGAGTATGCAAGAACCGTGAGGGATGTTTTGGTTTGATCAGTCTCTAAAAAACACAGGTATCTTCCCACTTCAGAGTGGTCCTTGTGTCTCTCAAACGAGAAGGTGGGAATTTAGCTGAAGGCTTGTCCTTTTGATCTTTCTCCTGCTTTACAGAAAACCGTGTTTGATGTGGTTTAGAAATGTAGCTTCCAAACTGTTTGGATTATTTGTTTTATACTTCCTGTTGTACTTCAGTGCATTACTGGAAAGAATTTTTGTAGGCAAATAATATATTGGTAGTGGCATAATGTCATACACCAGTTGGGTACTTACCTTAGCTACTGCTGTCGCTGGAGCTACAGATACCTGGTCTCAAGGAACTGATTAGACACTTCATCAGAGAAGGATGTATAAAAGAAACCAGACTAAGTCCATCTTAATGCTGTGCTAAGGAAACCTTGGTTCACAAATGACATCTAGAGCCAATGTATGTGTCTCTTTGACTCAATAATGCCTCTCTTGATGTTGTGCAGGTGTGTGATTAAAGTTGAGGAGGCTTTTCAGGTGTAGGCAGGGATGTGCCCTGCAATCTTACTGGTAAGTTATTGGCAGTGTATCTGTTAGGCCACAGGAGGTTCTCAGTCTTAGTGAATAATGAAGTCCCAACAGTAGGCCTGGCCAGGTCTAGTGACTTTCACTGCTGGGAGGAGCAGTCCTACTTCCCATACCCTTCTCTCCAGGTTACATAGTCCTCTTCCCTCTCTCATGGATTGCCTCTCACAGTTGCCCAACTGTGACTTGATAAACAGGCAAAAGACTGGCTAGGTTAGCTTCTGTCAGATTAGTGAATAAAACCAGGTTGTCTTGTAAGCAGGCAAGTGTTGTCAGGGGCATTGCAGGGAAAGGGAATGGGAGTGCTTGCTTGGAAGGGAGTGGGTAACCTGCCCTCTTCCAGGAGCTGCCAGCCATTGAGTCAATGCAAGCTGTGTCATGTAATTTGTTTGTCATTTGGAATTGGACCTCAGTTCTCTTCGTAGGGTGTGTTTTTATAATTCTGTTAATTTCTGTCCTTTTTTCTTTCCCTTCCAATGCCTTCTCTCTTTGAGACAAGTAACTAATATGTCTCTTCTGTGTATAAAAGGCCCTTGCTTTATCTGATAGGAAACTGCACTGGAAATGGAACTGAATTTCCTGTTAAATCAAAAGACTTGGTTGGGGTGCAAATAGATCTTAAAATCATATAATATGCAGTATTTCTTTGAGATGGCTAGTGAGAATTGACAGGAATCTGTGCACAAGTTGGAGCTGAGGAAGATTAGGACAAAAATCTAAGAATCTAAAAGTTGAGGCAGGCAAGCAAGAGTAGACTGTATATCATTGAATTGTTAAGGTCAGAAAAGACCGTGTAAGATCATTTGAGTCTAACCATTAAACTACCACTGTCATGTTCCCCACTAATCCATGTCCCCAGGCACCACATCCACATGTTTTTTGAACACTAAGAGATGGTTATTCCATTTTACATACATATATATATAGATATATATTTAATTTTTTTTACCCTTGTAATTAATAATCAGGGACATGTAATAAGCAGCTTTAATTTGCTCTGTTAAATTGCCATAGTTACTTTGCTCCTGAATGAGTGAACATTTAATTAACTTGTATACTGATTTCTCTTTTCCACCCTTTTGTTATCTCTGTAGAGCTTAGGATATTTCTTCGTTATTTCTTCTGGGGAAATAATGGTAGCAGTTTTGGGTAGTAGTTTGTTCTTTGGTAGAATGCAACCACTCAGAGGTGCTCAGTTAAGATATCTGTTTCAAGATGGGTGTGGAGGCTGCTTTAAATGGTTAAAGATTTTATAGTGTGGTTGGTTTTTTGTTTTATAGGATTCAGACAAGAGTGTTAGTTTTGCCTTTAAACCCTCTGATTTGAAAGTATTATTTTAAAGTACCTTATTTTTGCTTATTGTAAGTTCAGGATTTTTTTTATTAAGCACAGTTAGAATAACCCTATCTGAGAACTGAAATAAGGCAAATTATCTAAATAAGATGTAGTTATGTATCAGGGTGGTTTACTAGGTTCTGTTTTATCTTAGGGGCAAGAGGTTAGCTGTTGACTTGGAGTCTTGTGTAGGAGATAAAAATATATAATTGAAGAACATACTTAATGGCCTAGAAAACTTTTGTCATTAGTGTACACAGAAGCAATTCTCTCTTTTTGTTTCTCCCTTTCAAAGCCCTCTCTCTCTAAACCAAATAACTAATGTGTGTTTTCTTCAGTGTGTTTAGGGCCCATAGTACCTAATACTGCTTTTACACACAGTACATTATAACGAGAACTGAAATTCATGCTGGCTGTGGTCAGATAAATTGGGACTCCAGTGTTCCTAGAATTAATTGAAATCCAATGTTAATCCTTTTTCCTGCATCAGTTGTGGGAAGGACAGGATAGATTTTATTTATTTCAACAGGCTTCATGCAGTTGCAACTTCACTAAGACATAGTGCCTGAAGTCAGATTGGGCTATTGTTCCTTCTTCTCTTTGGTCTGTCAGTCTGGCCATGCTGGGAAAATGAACAGAGAAAGAGGAGTCTGAACTGCTGCAGAGAATTTTGCTGAATTCCTGAGCAGTGTGTTTTGCTTCATATGTGTAGGGTTACACAGATTATTTGTTTTAAAGTGCTAAAAAGAATTTCTTTGTGTCAGATCAATGTGTATTTTTTCTTACTTTCAGATGAATCTTGTCATGATTCACTTGCTGGTATCATCTTTGTTTCTCTCAATGGTTTCACACTGAAATAAGGTCTTCAGCTATCACAGCTGCTTTTAAAATGTCTCTTTTTTTCTCTACTCTCTGACAAGTTGTTGAGTTTTGAGGTCTGCTTTAGTTTTCTTAAATCTTATTTCTTTGCTTGTTTTGAGGCAGCTTATTTTGCCAAAATCTACACTAGAAGATTCAGGTTCCTTCAGACCTTCATTTCTGTAAAACAGTGTTTTTTAAAAGGATCCAAACAGAATTAATTGTAAATACTGTTTTAAAGCAGCTTGATCCATTCAGTCTGGTTGGGAAGAATAAGTAGAAATCTCAATTGGCATAGGAAGGATGAAGAATTTGCTATATGCTTAATAGACAGTATTAAACAGAAGGAGTGCATCAAAAGTACTTCAGTCGTGTTAATTTGGCTCTCTCAGGAATAGGAAAAGTAACTTCTCATAAAGCTGCTACACAAAATACATGATGGTGGCTTCCATTATGGGTTAACCTGGACTGTGTATCTCTTCCTAGAAGTCATACATTGCAGTGAAAAGGTTGTTTGACCTCAGTGTATATTTTTGCACATAAAACTATTTGGATTTTCTGAGCATGTAATTATTTGACTTCAGTTTGAACAGTCATTTGACTTCATTTTGCTTAAATTCCTAATTGTTACATGGAATGCTTGTCTGGAAAATCTGCTTTCCACACAAGCATTTCAGCAATGGTTAGAAATAAGAACATGTTGATTATGCCAAATATTCTGTTGTCAAAGTATTTTCTAAAAGTAATAACTCTCTCTTACCTTAATTCTAGAAATTTTAATAAATTGAACTTAGTGTACTTAAAAACAGATCTTGGAAAAAAACTGTGTTGAGTTTCAAAGCGATACCATTCTTTTTTTTGTTGCTGTTGTTCAGACTGGAATTGTGGAATGGAGAAGTCAGTTTACAAATAATGTACATCACTGGTTTTTTTTGAGATTTGAGGCAACATGATGATTATGTAGATTATGTGGCTACTTTCTCAATGCAGGTAGAAGATTTTTTGTATTTGTAACTGAATCTATTTGATTATGTAACTCAATAGCTTTGTTCCATTGACCATAATTTTCCTATAAGGTTTCTACATTTCAGAATCTATTCTTTAGAATTAAGCTTTTGTTGACAAGGTATCATATACGGATTTCATTTATTTTAACCTCTGTGCTTTGAGAGAGTGAGGAAGAAAATCAGTATACCTAATTCTTTCTCAATAGAAAAATGTGCAAGAGTGTTGCCATTCCAAGTGTTTTCTGAAAGGACAACACTAGCATCACTATCAAACTTTAAAGTTTTATTTCAGAAGGTGCAAGAAGGTCCTTTGGAATTCAAAATAGATCATATACCTGTCTGCATGTTTGTGTTAGTGCAATACCTAATTTCAGAGAAATATTACATAATTTAAAAGTAGTAGGGTTGAATTACATTAGGGAAGTCTAAACCTATGTAATGAGCATTAACATTTTTAATGTGCAGTTTGATGGTTAATCATAAGTAGACCAAGGCCTGTTAGGACTTTGGAAGTATCAGAACAGATGTGTCTGAGCAGTCAAAGGTCAGAGTTTTTTGTATATTGTGGCATTCAGCATTAATTTTCTTGGGATTCTTATCTGTGTTGAAGGATGATGCAATATTTAATAAGTTAGTATATTTTTAGGCATTTTGAGAGTTGGGCTTACATGTCATTTTTCTGTAGTTAAGAACTTGGTGGAATGTGTGTGAATGAATGTGTACAAAAACTCGGTAAGCTGTTGGGCAACATGCACATATTCTATACAGATCTTAAAACATTGTGGGTTGTTCGGTTGTTATTGTTTTGTTTTGGTTTTTGTTTGTTTGTTTTTTCAGGGAGAAAATGGGTAACTTAGGGGAGGTTTTTTACAGATAGAAAAACAGAATAACTGCTATTTTAAAAACAATTTTAAAGTGCAGTTTTGCATGTTCTTTGTGTTGTGTCTGATATTGGTTGCTCCCTTTCAAAAGGCATTTTGTTTTGTGAAGTGAATATGGCAAAAGCAAAACCTCTTGTTTTTTTTTTTTTTTTTGTAATTTAAAGCAGTAGTTCAGTATCTAGTGTATAGAAGTTTTGTAATTTTCAAAAATTATTTCATTTCTGAAGTAAATCCTTGTAAGTTTATTGTGATTCCAAAACTGTTACCATGCTTATCATGGTAAGATGAAGAGATAATGGAAAGAAACACCATGTTTCTTTGTGGCTTCTCATGTTGCTTTGTGGCTACCTTTGGTCTGTTTTGTTTTCTTTGGTGTAACTGAATGCATTTTGAAGAGTGGGGCTGGAGGGGAAATCTATCTGGCCTAAGGTCCAGGGTTTAAAAGCTCACAACATTTATTTTAAGTTTTAAACTCTTCTTCAAATAAACTTCATTTTTTCATCTGTTCTTGTGCTATGGATGGTATGGAGTCTGTCCATAGTATTGTCACACTGACTTTGTCTTTCTCTTCCTAATTAAGCATTTTAATATTGTCCCATAACAAGTGGCAGATGTGGCTGGTTGTGGCAGTGACATCTTTAGTACTTCCATTGTTTTAACCTGTAAATACTGCCTTGGCATCCTTTTCCCACTTGGGAAGCATAGGCTTAAATTAAATGACTAACCAGAATTCCTTAAAATCTGCCAGACAGACTTCCTCCCCTATACTTTTATTTGTATTCTTGGAATGTAGTAGGAGAAGCTAATGTTTGCATAACTTGCAAGTTCACTAACTAATTTTGGCAATAATGGCTATAGGTTTTTTTGGTTTGTTGTGCTTAAACAGATTAGGACTGAAAGTAGCGAGTGCAGACCTTGTTACAGGTAAAATGAAAAATTTGCTATAATGCTCAGTATATTAATAGAAATAGCTCTCATTCTTGGTGATTTGGAATTCATATTAAGGCTTGATAGTAAAAGGTATAGCATAAGATTGCTAAAGAATAAGGAGATGACTGTTAAGCAATCATTTTAGAAAGACAAGAGAGGAATTAACAGAATATTTTCTTTCATGTGTCTTCTTGAAAGTAATATTGTTGTATATTTGTTAAGTGACTGCATATAAGTAAAACGTGTATAATTTTATTTTTTATTTATGGAATTTTACTGTCAAGGTTTCTAAAACCTATCTGAAAAAGTGAGTTTAGTGGCAGTTTTTTCCTTCTGGATAAGCTTATTGAACTGACTTGCCATGTGGCTGCCTGATGGTTTAGATCTGGTGAGAGAAACAATGGAAGCCCACGGTCAGGCAGTTTGGAGGAAGGAGGATGGGACCTTTTTTCAACAGCACCAGCTATGTTCAGTTTAATGCAGTGAGAAAATGTACCCTGCCGTAGTGACTTTGGTTTGGGGACAACTCAGGCTGTCCTGTTACTAATGAATCTTTGCTGCTTCCAGCATTGCCTTGTTCCTGTCCTCATCACTGTTAAGACCCAGCAGAGTCTCACTATCTCTGTATCTTGGCTGCTCTGTGGATGACTGGAAATTGAAAAAGGATTTTGGCCATCTGCTCTGTCAGATAATAGGAAACATGCCTATACTCCTAGTGATTGTCTATAGCCCTGTGTTCTTGGTAACAGGAACATGCTTTAATACCCCTAGTATTTTTCCACTCTTTCCACTCTTCTTTTTTGTTCTTTTCTTTTTTTTCCCTACTGGATGTCAAGACCTGTGCTTTTTCCCTCCTTTTACGGATAAAGCCGTAAAAGGAGGGAAAAAGTGAGCCGACTGCTCACTTGGGCATATCAGGGAAAGGTTGTGGGTGCTGATGCAAAGGTGGACAAGAAGGACCTGCTGAGTTCTTGCTCAGAATGAGAAAGGATGGTAAAGAAGGAATAAGGTCCACAGTGTTTATTCATGGAGAATATAAGGGGATCTTGCAAAATGTAGTTTTTAGTAATTTTTTAGCTTAGAAAAGATGCAAGGGTTTGGGCTTAAATAAATATACTGGCAAGAGCCCCTAACCTGCATTTTTGCTGCACAGTGACCACAAAAAAGTCAGGTTGTTTGGGTTAGACACTGGAAAACCAAGAGATCTTGGAGCCTGAACTTCACGTGTCCCAATAATAAGTAAGAAACTTTAAGAAAAAAGGCTTAGTTTTGAGCTGTAAATCAACATCTAATTGTAAAATAATATCTATCCAACAATATCTGTTGAAGTAATATTGCACATGCCTGTGATGGCCTGCCCTGTTTCCTCATCTGCTAGGTGAAGCTTAGTAGGTGCAAAGTATGGTGCTGATGTGGAGTGGAAGCTGTTGTGGGAGACTTCCTAAAAAGTCCAAGTGCATCTAAAGAGATGAGCATGTTCAATTGTTTTGCACATGCTGCTGAAAGGTGGAAAAGGACCTTAAGGAATCGAAGCAGTAGGTGGAGGAAACAGAAGAGGGCATCCAAGAGGATGATGTCCCATGAACAACCCAACTTCTTGACAAATTTGCTCTTCTTCTTTTGAAGGTGATTCCTCTGTTTTCTGCTATCTTTTTATTAGATCATTGAAAATTGCTTGTATCTCTCAATTTTCAAAATTTTATTCTCAGCATGCCTCATGTACAGGAAATCTTTGAATATTCCTAGTAGGAAAATGGGCACCCACACTTTGCTCGTTTCTTGACTTTTGTCAAGGCAAGAAATTACTTGAGTCATTGAGTGCTTTTTTATGTAAGCATTCCCTTTTACACTGGGAATCTTATATAATGGTAGGGTACATATACTATTTGTTTTAATAAAATAGTTTTTTAAGTAGTCATATACCCTTAAGAACACTGAAAGTAAGGCTTTTAATCAAGGGCGCTTTGGATTTTTTTCTTAAATCAGGATTCTTTCAGCCATACTCGCCAAGGCAGTTAAGCAGTCCCTAAAAATGATTTGGTTGTGCTTGGTAATATCAGAAGCAGGGAAGAGAAAAGCAAGGCTGGGTTGAGAGCTAGCAAGTATTAGATGCAGAAGGTGCAGCAGCCTGTGTGGTGACTGACACAGATCCAATATTTATTCACACTGTGGTGCTGTAGGGGAGATGTGCCAGGTGCCTCGGGTGGCTCACAATGTACAGCCATGCAGCCTCCAGGGATAAAACTTCCTGTAACTGTCCTGGACTTCTGCAAACTCCTTGAGCAAGACATTCCAGCATAATTGTGAAATGGTTGTTTAATCTGTCTTTCTGAATTATCAGTACCCATCTCTTAAAATCTAAATTAATAAGAATACTGAAGAAGAGAATAGCCTCTGCTGGACTTCCCCCTGCACTGTGAAAGAAGTCTTATTTTGCCCTTTATTGAAAAGCAGAGGTCTACTGGTACTTGTCAGATGTTGGAGTCCTCTTCTGATTGTTTTTGATTTCACTTGCTGCTTTTACATAGCTACAAATGTAATGATCAAATGGAAAGCTGAGACTAAATCAGAAGCATGCACCTTCTGGAGAGACTTAAGTTGGGGGAATGGGTTCCTCAAACTTACAGTAGCACGGGATTTCTTCAGATTCCAGGGATGGACATATTCTTGTGTGTAATAAAATTTTGCACTTCCCAAGTCTTCTGCTACCTCTTGTTGACTTTCCCTTGATGCTAGATACCATGGGAAGTTCGGAGTGTCTGACTGCTGTAACAGAATACGTTTTTAACTATTTCTACCTTGCTATTCTTTCTAGAGCATTGCAAGTGAAATTGGGCCTGGTTAACCTTTTCACCTTCATGAACATTAGAATAAAAGGTGTATTTTTAAATAGTCTTGTATGGCTGTTATGGTTTTTTAAATTTAGTATTAATTTATTTTATTGTTTAACACTGTAAGCCTTCCACTGTTCTTGAGGATTAGTCTGTGACCTCCCTGTAGGAGATAAGCAATTCAGAAGCTAGGTAATATATACTCAAGACATTTCAACCCAAATGGATTGGGTTGATTGCAAGGTGAAGGGTAATAATATTTCATACAGGAAAACATCAGTAGATTGGGAGTTGCAGTGTTTGAGTATGTTAATGTTTTCCAGGCTCTCTGCTACCTCTTGGTGACCTTGTTTTGAGGTTTGAGGTCTGAAGTTGCATTTACCACAGTAATTGATTGCTTGCTAGTAGCCAGAGTGATTAATGTCAGATTCATCTGTGTATGTTGGAGAAAGGGACATGGGGAAGTGACTTGTAATGCTGCTGTGTGTGATTGATGTGCTCTGTGGCATCCTTGGCAGTGCTTGTTCTTGCAGGTGCTGGCACCTTGCTTGCCCTTTGCTTCAGCTGAGCATCTGCTGCTGGATTTGCTCCCATGATCTCCAGTTAGTGTTTTGTGTTTCCAGTGCTGAGTTTATGGGATAAATAGTAGACTGAAAATGTTTGCTTCCCTTATTCAATGGCTATTCCAGACATTATAATACCATTCCAGTCTCTGTGCACAAAATCCCATGTGCCTTCATGAAAGGTTATGCAGTTAATCATTAGTACTGAGCCTGAAAATAAAGCAGAAATTCTGTTATCTGTAACATTTGATAAGAGACAATAGAATCAAGATTCTTAAACAGAATAGGACAAATAGTTGTCAAAGCTATTTTTACTATATTTTTATGCAAATTTCTTGTGGTTAGCAAGATAATCTGATTGGAATGGTGATGAATGTATCAGATAAACACTGAGAAAAAGGGAAGGGAATAAATGAAGTGCAAACTTGATCAAGATAACAGTTCAACATAAATATCTTTAGCTGTTCAAAAATTAGAAGTTTAGCTAAAATAATGAGATTCCTAAGGATATATAAAACCAGCCTTCTGATTTGGGGCTTTTAGAATGTACATTTTAAAACAATTTTCTTATAATGCATAGGATTATGAGTCATTCATCTATTCTATAAAAAGAGTGAGAACACAAGCAGAAGGAAATGGGACATGCATTTTTAAAGACTGCTTCTGCCTTCCTTTTTGTTTATATGTCAGCTGGATTTTCATGTAACAATGATTCTTGTAGCTGTGGTCTTAAAGCAGATGCTAAATATTGCAAGAATTGCGATGAACTATGGCAGCTGAGTTTTGTATTTAGATTTTAAAATAATATGCATATAAAAAAAGCGAAATAATTTCTGGATTTCATGTGGGATGTTGGGAATGGGGAGGTAGCTGAATGTTTAGGGGGAACTCAGAATGCGCTTCCCGTTGATAGTTACATGGGAGATGGTCTTCAGTTTCAGACTGGATTTGCTCGTTGTGCTTTCAGTGCTAGACTGTTTCTTGTATTGTTTTGGCAGCATGTACTGACACTTGCTGGAGCGTGTCAGCATTTTGGCACAGGGCTGCTGAGGAAAAGACTTTGTGTAGCTGGATCATTTCAAAGCTTCAGTGTATAAGCACTCATTACACTTGATATGAAATGGGTTACGTGACTGGGGCACTGTTCCAGTTCTTGTGTTACTAGAGTGCATTGACTGTACATACCTAATTTTGGTGTAAATGTTCAGGGTTGTACTCTGTTTTTCTGTATTAACTGTAAAGTCAGCAGTTTTGTAAGTGTCAGTGAACTTTTCAGAGAAAGAAGAACTCTGGCAGGATTCAGACCAGCAAGCAGGGATTACTTGTGTTTTTCTTTTTTTTCCTTAAGAACTTTGTGCAAAAGCACATGTTCTCCAATTAACCTCTAGTGTTTCAGCTTCTAACAAAATGTACTTAATTGACTTCAACACTGTTGTTTAGGTATCAGCAGAGTAGATGCTTTTCATGACTGTTGTAAAAATTTTGCTTTCAATCACATTTTGACTGTTTTAACTGGAAAAAAATATGCACTGAGAAAACATTACATCTCTCAAACACTCTTTAAAATTCTTGCTGCTATTTTAAACCAAAACCAGTTCTTCTAAGTTATTTATGTGGTCACTTGTGTAGTTTACAAATCCAGTTCTATTGTAAAGATTTCAAGGATAACATGAAAGTGTTCTTCATTAATTTCTCTTAGGGGGTAGGAGTCAGTTACGTGATTTTTGCAGAAAGAAAAAGAAAGACAAGGAAAATATCTATTATATCTTCTATAATTTAGCAGCACATAAACCTCAGGGGTTTTTTTTTTTAACTCAGAGCTTCTGTGAGGAAAACTGCTTGAATGATTTTGTAAAAACTGCTTCCTGAAATTAGGACCAAGGTTTTTGGGATATATATTGTGGATTTGCTCATTTTTAAAGGAATTTGATTGTTGTTTTCTGTTTATGATTTTTTAAATGGCATTTTGTATTCAGTGATAAATTATTACTCAAAATTTATGTGGCAGCCCAGTAGTAGAGATAATCTGGTATCTCATTATAATTCTGTAGAGTAAGCACATTTTAATAAAAACCTAAGATTTAATTATTTTTTAGCTTGAAAAGTAAACCCTGTGTGCATTCTCATTAACATGTAAAAAATGTTATTCCAGCTGCGTTGGGGTAGAGGAGCACCATGCTGTTGACATTGATCTATACCATTGTCCCAACTGTGCAATTCTCCATGGACCTTCTCTAAGTAAGTATGGGTTATTCAAATTTCATCTTACACCTTCAGATTGTTTTCTTCCCATATACAACTGGAAAGGACTGTTCAGAAGAATATTCAAGATGAGTTTGATTATTTGGAAGGCACTGGTTCTACATGACTAACTCTGAGCTGATTAAAAACCTGCAAAACAAACAAACCATCTTGAGACCTTCCCTGATGTGGAGATGCAGACAGAATATAATATAAGGCATAGCTATAGATTGGAGAAATCAAAGTGCACAGGCTAAATAGAAAACAATCTGGACTTGGCAGAAAGTGAGAAAATGAAAATTAAGGAATCATTAAAAAAAAAATAGGAAAATACAAAAGATGGTTTCGAAGTTCCTATATTATAATTATCCAAGTTCTGATGAATACCTAGGAGGGCAACTTTGAAAAAATGTACAAGTTAGGTGTCTGTTCTTTCTGGATGGTTGTAGGTTATATGCTACAATAGTCAAACACAACTTTTCAGCAGTGACAGCAGAATATGAACATCCTGTGAATGGTGTTTGTTTGTGCTTTTTTGTTGTTGCTTTTTATTTTATTGTTTCCCCCCATTTATGTCCTTGAAAGTTACACAGTTCCAAATAGCAGGTTTCTAATTTTTAAACAAGGTTCCACCAGGGTCAAAAGGAGTTGCCGGAAGAGTCTGAAACAGAGTAACAAGAGACATCTCCTGGGTTCTACTTTCAGTAGATAAATTTGCTGTAGAGATCTGCAGTGGGAAAATGGAAGACTTCCTTTTGCTAACTACTGAAAGGATACTGTTTTATCCAACTCCCCTAGATTTTCCTCCATGTCTCCCCTTCTCAAATACAGACAGGGTTGTAAAAGATATTAAAAAAAAATAAATCACTTTTTCAACCATGAATTAAATTTCTACATTCAGACCTGAAAAGTATTTATAAGCAGTGTGTCTTCCCCCTCCAAGCACTGAGACATGGTCATTTGTGTTTCCTAATGTGGGTTTGTTAGTGGGTTTTGTTGTTTGTTGTGGTTTTGTTTTGGCTTTTTTTGTTGTTGTTGTTCAATTGTTTTTTGTTTATTGGGAGTTTTTTAGTTGTTTTTTGGTTTTGTTTGGTTTTCCCCTTGAAGACACCACATAATGTTTTATAGTTTATGCTGACTTAAGTAATATTTTCAAATTTGAATTTACTTTACATTTAGAAATAAGTTTAAAACCACCCTCAGTGATAGTCTGGTGGAGTATGAGCAGAGTGATTAAGCATCAATAGCTGATATAATTAATACATGTTGTATATGGTTTGTCACCTAAAAGGGAAGATAAATGCTGGTTCATATGCTTGTATTTTTTAGTACTCCAGTGATCTTTTTCCATTCAAAATCTGCATGTTTGTTTTATAAATCAGAATACAAACAACAGCCTTTTTTTTTTTCTTTGCTTAACTTCTGTCCCTTTTTTTCCCTGTGGAATAGAGGGACTAGGAATAGGGGTAGACAAGAGATAATATCAGGCTTTTCAAAATAATAAACTAGTAAACTTGGAACTTCTTTTATTTTCTTTATTAGTGAGAACTAGTCTGCTTCACCTTGATGCCTATAAATAACCTTTCCTGTAATGTAAGTGCTGTCTCACCTGCAGCAATTAGACAGTGAGATAAGAGGGCTTCTTGTTTTGGAAGTCTTTTCAAAAAGACAAGAATCTGTGGTAAAAACTATCCTGGTTATTTCATATTGCCTCAAGTGTGTAGATCATCTAGATTTAGTAGAAGCTTCAGACCTGTCAGTTACCAACCCAGAGAGAGGTGATACAATTAAATATGTCTTCACATTGCATTTCACTAATTGTTCTCAGCTGTCAGAATCAAATCTATGGTAGTTTGTGGTTTGGGCCCTACTTCCTTCAGTTTTTAAAGAGACTGATAATGTCTCATGACTTCAGGTCATGCAGAAATGTTCCAGAGTACTTCAGTCATATGAAATTATGTATGTAAGTAAAAAAAAAGCATTTTAATTTACAGCTTCATATTCTAAAATCCCTTTGCCAAAGAGTTTTAAGAGACAAAAATTCAGCTGTTGAAGAGGGCAAGTATATCTGTGGTTTCAACAGAATATGTAATCAAATGAGGTAGTGCAAAAATTTTTTTAAATACACAAGAAACACATACTTTACATTACAAATAGGTGGTTACTTTCAGTATCCTACAAAATTAATTGTGTAAAAGTTCCAGTAAGGAAAAAAAAGCTTCTGCATAGTTGGAAACATGAAATTAACAAATCAATTTCTCCATGTATTTAAGAAAAAAAATCCTCATCATGACTTGAAAGAACAGTTTTACAAGACCTTTAGGAAGCAGCTGTGTGTATAAAATGCTAAACTACGAGTCCTAGAATCATAAGTAATTTAAAAAGAGAGAAATTTTTAAAAAATAGTTATATATGGTGGAGGGGTTTGTTTTTAGAATATTTGATTTAAAGTATTCATATTAATTTTGTTAGATTCAAAGTTTTCTCAGTGATCCTTAAGTCTAAAAATGATCTATTTGCATGAATGCTGTGAGTCAGATGTATCACCAGCTTGTGGTGTCCAGAGCTTTGAGAAAGCCCAATGTTCAGTAAATGCTAATAAGACTGTAGCTGTCAGGACATCACTTTCTTTATCTGGTTTTGCCTTCTCAGTTCTGTAGCTACCCTCCAACCAGTAACTTTTTGTTTGTGATATTAATGCCTGTGCTTGGTCTGAGCTGAGAATGAAATGTTGGACCAGGCCTTAGCAGGGTGTTCTGTGCTTTACTGTCTGCTCCTTAAAATCTTGTAGTCTTCCTGTGCCAACATTTCTCTTGCCTTTTTGGCCACTGGGAGTCTCCAGTACCCCTTCCAGGACCTGGGGCCTCATTGTACATGTTTACACCTCTTGATGGTCTCCATTTGAAGTCTAGCAGGTGATGATCTCTGTGGGAAGCAGTCCAGTGGTGGGAGAAGGCAGAGAGGAGTGTTTGCCTAAGTAGAGTTAGCGGCCCATTGTTTGGAGCCTAGGAGGGATGTAATTAAAAAAAAGGAAAACCAATCTTTCCACTTAATTTTCATGAAAACTTCTAGCACACTCTTCTTTTTCTCACCCTCCCTGCAACTGTTTGGGTAGTTCTCAGTGTTGTCACAGCAGGTTTTACCTCAATTTTTATAAACACCAAGGGTGAACACTGGTTCCTTCCTTAATTTGAACATTAGGATCCATTCAGTTAAAGTGTTTTTATTTTGCAGTTGTTTCTGTAATGTCTTAAGGGGTCAAAAAACTCTAGAATGCAGGGATAGGTAATCAGAGAAAGTTTTCATTGCTCTTTCCTCTTCTTCAGTGTTCGCTTATGAAAGGACCATGTACATTGCCAAGTATGAGCAAAAGAATGTTTTTATTTTCTAATTTGTGAGTGTTGGAAAGACAGACTTTAAAAAGTGTGTGCTATAAAATCTCTTAAGCAGCTGTATCGTCTTACAATTTTAATGAGCTGTTGTAACAGCAGTGAATTTATGGGAAACTACTCTGTTGAAAATTAGTATTAGCCACTAATTTCTTGCATTATTATTTATGACTGAGAAAATAGCTTTGAAAACTTAATAAACCTGTCTTCATTATTTATGAAGCTTTACAGTATTTGGATGGTTGGCTCATTAAGCAGCACTGGTTTTCAGGTTAGCAAAGATCTATAAATGTCAGTTTATTCTCTTAAAAGTCATCTAAAGGGTCCATGTTGTCATGTCTGTGGGAAACAGCACACCAGTAGAAATTATTTTCTCTTATGTGTAATGACTATAAATGTCCATTATTCCTGTATAACCAACTGTTTTATTTGGAGAAACAGCAAGGTTTTTTTCTTTTTTAGAAACCATTTCCCCTTTCCTGATACATCCTCAGCTTCCTATTACAGAGAGCTGTGTTTTCAGTATTGCTAGTGCTTTTTTACATTTTGGGTGCATCGTGACTTAGTGAATTTAATAATGAGCTCTGCCATGAAGTTAAAATTTGTATTAATGCAGTGTTTTTGCTGGTTGTTGTATTTCAGGCTGTTTGGCGGACAACTGTAAAACAGCATTTGCATTGACAAATAACATTAGCTTTTTCCTCTTCTGAATTTCCTGAGCATATGCAACTAAATTTCTGTTTAATATTAGTGGTTAAATTATAGATATGGTGTCAGTAAATCTTCTTGGGGCAGTCTTCCAATAGCAGCTGTCTAGCTGTGGAGCAGAGTTTGGCTTTTTTAGGAAAAACTGAAATCCAGCCTTAAAATTGTGGGACCCATAGTGTGTTCCTTAGTACAGTAAGTGATAAAGGTAGGAAGTTCACTCTTAGAGTTTGTTTCCCAAATGGTGAGATGGTGGTCCCTTTTGCAGAGGCACCTCTTGATGATTTAATAGGGCTTCTCAGCCTGTTGAGAGTTTGAGGATGAGAAATAGAGGTTTATTTGTATAGGGAGGAAGTGCTCCAAAGAGCAGTTTACTGACAAACGGATGGCAGAACCAAGGGCTTCCGTTCAAGGCTGTAAGCTTGTGTTCTTTATAGATGGAGATGAAAAATGAGTGGTTGAGGAAGCCAAATCAATGAAATAACCATTATGAAATGATTTGTTATGAAATTATGAAAATTTGAAGAGAGGCATTTGAGTTAACCACAATATCATAAGTCACTTTGTCCTCTCCTTCACTCAAGGTCAAAAAATTCAAATGGATAGGCTACATACAGCTTACTATGTTTCATAAAACAACTTTACAATATGTAAAGGGGGCTTGTAAGAAATAAGATGACTTTTTACTGAGGTCTTTAGTGATAGGACAATGGATGATGGCTTTAAGCTGAAAGAAAGTAGATTTAGATTAAAGAAGATATTCTTTACTGTGAGATTGGTGAAACACTGGCGCAGGTTGCCCAGAGAAGTGGTGGATGTCTCATCTTGGAAGCGTTCAAAGCCAGGTTGGATGAAGCCTTGAGCAATCTGGGATAGTGGAAGGTGTCCCTGTTCATGCCAGAATGTTGTAACTAGATGATCTTTAATGTCCCTTCCACCCCAAACCATTCTGTGATTCTGTAAAAGAACATACACTTTTTTTACACATACTTTTTTTTTAATTTGGGTATCTCTCATTTGTCGCAGGGAGATCATCACAACAAGTTTTTATGAGAATGTCTAGTGTTCCAATTTCCTTGGCCCTCTAAGTATAAGGAGCAGTTAGAAATGTAGTTTTGCTACTATGGAACTATCAGTTCCATATTCCCTGAATTGTAATAGAACTTTCATTTATCCTTTGTTTTTTATTACTGTGCTGTAGCAGTGCATTAAAGCTTCAAACTGTTAAGAATTTTGTCTTGGAGTGCAGTGCTTTTGTTACATGTATTCTCAAGGTCACACCCGCCCAAAACAGTTTGCACACAAAACTGTAACATAAGCAGTAGACATGGTAGTGAATAGCAGTAATATTATCAGACCGGGTATGGGTCTTCTTATGGCATGTAATAGTACAGTGGGATTAAGTCTTGTAACCATGTGTGAATATGTAAAATGAAGTCTCTGGCTATTCAAGAGGTGTGATTCTTTCATTTATTTAAAAAAAAAAGTCTGAGCTTTAAGAAATTCAAGTTCAATTGTTAGTTTTGTAGCTGTCTTTTTGGATTTGTACAGCTTTCAGGCTGCACCTGTTTACTTGTGTTGGACCGGATATGGAGTCTTAAATTGTGTATAGTGTGCACTGAAATTCTCACATAGAAGGAGCTATAAAAGCACAGAGAGTTACAGTGTCTTGCAGATGTAATTTGTTGGAAATAGGTAGAATGTCACCTAATTACTGTGATTATCAAACCTTATTTTTTAAATGAGATTGAGGCATGTCTGTCTCACTGATGGGATGACTGTTAATCTGAGCCATCTGATTTAACTAATTCCATGTTTAATCCTTCTGAAATTTGTAGTGAAGAAGAGGAGAAACTGGCACAGACATGACTACACAGAGCCAGATGATGGCTCCAAACCAGTGCAGGCTGGAACACGGACCTTTGTTAAACAGCTGCGGGCTCGCTCTTTCCCAAGGTACAGAACCTTCCTTACATCCTCTGGTGGGAAAACACAGTGAAGTGTCATCTGAGAGTGTCTTAGAGGAAGTGATTAACATTTCTCTGCTTCACGTTGTGAAGGTTGAGGATGATTTCTTCCTTCAGAATTCTTCCCAGTGCATCCCTGTTTCAGATGGATACATTTTCCTTTTCATACAGTAGCTTCCCCTGTTCAGTTTTGCACTGGCATGGGTTGTCTGTTGGGACTGCTGCAGGGTGGTCTGAGAGGTTTTGAGATTTGGGGTGCTTTTGGTTTGGTTTTTTTTTTTTTTTTTTTTTTGGTTTTTTTTTTTTTTTTGGTTTGGTTTGTTGGATGTTTGTGCTCTTAGTGTCAGAATATTTCCTGTCTTTTCCTTTATTTCAGGAGTAGTTCAGTTTCAGAGAGCATTCACATGAACTGGTAGAGTCTATCTATCCTTGCATGCTTTAGAAAAAGGTGGAGAAACATGGTTATACTTTAATCCTGAGTTTGGTCGTCTATCTCACTGAAACACAATGACTTAAAATTCTTTAAAGCACCTGGTGGTTGTTGTTAGCAAAATATGCTTTAATGCCTTCTCTGAGAATTCCTTTTCCCCCATCCTTTTAAGTTTCTCTCTTTGGTCATACAGAAGGACTATGAGTTTCCAGATACTGCATTACATCCTTGGTCTTTTAGTTAAATGCTTAATAAAACAATACTGTCTGTTTCTTTTTGATTCAGATGTAGCCATGCCCCTCTGTCCTCCACCAAACTGAGACTTTTTATTTCAGTAGTGCTTGGAGGATGCTTTTCTCCTAATACTTCATCCTTTCTTTCCACCAGTGCTGATGAAGTAATTTTGAAAATGCATGGAAGCCAGTTAACGCAAAGATATCTGGAGAAACATGGGTTTGATGTTCCCATTATGGTTCCTAAATTAGATGGTCTGGGACTCAGACTTCCTCCACCGACTTTCTCCGTTTTAGATGTGGAACGCTATGTGGGTAAGAGTCACTCTGGAGTACTTACTAAAATGATCCTCTCTGTAAATTAAAATAAGTACTTGCTGATACTAAATGATTAAGTACTAAATGATTATAAGAGCTTCCAGAGTGCTAAATATTTAGGAGACTGTAAAATCAACGCTGTGGTTTGGAGTGGTTTTTTTCTTCCCTCCCTTTTTTTTTTTTGTTTGTATGTGTCTGTCTGTTTGGTAGATGTGTGATAGGACTACAGCCTTATGTCTCAACTTTCAAACTTGTTAATTTCAGTGCAAGCTGTATGTGGAATGCTGAAGTTTTTTTTCTGCTACATGCAAGCCAAGGATAATGGGAATTCAGTGAATCACTCTTGGGATTAATAAATTTAATCATTGGTTAGGCTATGACAAAGCTTAATGTTTTGGATTCAGTATATTGGCCTTCCTGCAATTTTCCTAACTTGGCACCCTTGGCCAGGAGAAGCTTCCCAAGAACCACTTCTTTCTTATCAGATCTCTCACCATTCTGTAATTGTGCCAGCCTGATGTAAGTGTGCAGTACAGACAGATGCTGAGCCAAGTGCAGCAGGATATTTCCTGTAACACATGGTACAGCTGAGAGTCTGAGTGTCTTCTCATGATCACCTGATGTAATGATGTGTGCTGAAAGTAGGTTTTCTGTCCATCAATATTTTACAAAGGCACGAGAATATGCAGTGTTGTCACCGTTGTGATGATAAATAGTAATGTGTGTTCTGCCTTAAAGAGTAATTATCATGGTGATATTTCTGAATCTTTTTTTTCTGGATTACTGCCTCTTTGGATTCAGATAGAAACTTGACTGTCTCATCCTGACCTGCCAAGTTTTCCAGTTCAGGGGAAAATTGGAATGTCACAGATTTATCTTCCTATTATTGAAATTAAAAATAAGAAAACTCACTAAGTACTGTTTCAGCTAGAATTTTTCAAGATGATACAAACATACAGTTTTAAAGTGAATCTGTTTATAATGTACATCTAGGCATGTTTCCAGCATTCCAAAATGAAGTGTCAGATTTGGCCATTGTGTAACTAAAAGGACATAAACCAATTGCTGTTATAGTGGTGGTGTTAGTCCTTTCTCTTGGCTTGTCTAATTATTTATAAATGTATCACTTCAGAACACAGGGTGTGTAACCCCCTCTCTGTTGTCATCAGAAACAAAACACACCTGTGATAATTATTCAGTGAAAGTACTGTGTGCTTGCAAGGTGTGCATGTATGTAAGGAAGGTGGGGGTTTGGTGATGCTTGATGGGAAAAGTGAGGAAGAGATCTGCCTTCAACTTTTTGCATGCTGCTCTTTGCAATTGCAGCCATAAACTCTTATTTTTTTTTTAAACAGATACAGCCATTCTATACTACTTTCTTTTTGGTTAACCACAGGAAAAAGGATTTATTTTTAGAGTGTTTTCAGTTCTGTCCTTGGCTGATTATAGTAATTAAAGTTAAACCTAATAAAAAGCTGTTTGATACTGATCTGTCTCTCTTCCAAGAGAATAATGATAGTAGTAGAGTTTTTCTGCAGAAATGTTTTGATGAAGATTGGAAAAAAGCTAATTTTCTCTAAAATTCCTGAAATGTCTTTTATCTGTGATAGCCTTAAGAAGGTCATCCTGTTTTTCACAGGTGGTGACAAAGTGATAGATGTTATAGATGTAGCAAGACAAGCAGACAGTAAAATGAAGCTCCATAATTACATTAAATACTTCACAAATCCTGACCGGCCCAAAGTATTGAATGTGATCAGCCTGGAATTCTCGGACACAAAGTGAGTATTGACTTCAATTCCTTGAATGTAGGAAGTGGTTTTTACTAAGCTGAACAATATATGTGTAGGAATATACTGCCTGTAGTAGGAAAGACAGGAGGAGGTGTATTTTATGTAGACAGCCACTGTCATGTAATGTGGATATAAAACATATTTATTAGTTCATAAGTAATGTCTTTGTAGGAAGCTGTCATTTAAAAAGAGGTGTGCTTACTCCTGCTTATATTAACAGTTCTTTTTTGTTTGTTTGTTTTTTAAAAGGATGTCTGAATTAGTGGAAGTACCAGACATTGCCAGAAAGCTTTCGTGGGTGGAAAATTATTGGCCAGATGATTCTGTCTTCCCTAAGCCTTTTGTTCAGAAGTATTGCTTAATGGGTGTCCAGGACAGCTATACAGATTTTCATATTGATTTTGGAGGAACATCAGTTTGGTACCACGTTCTCTGGGTATGAATGCTGCTTGATTTACTTAATCACAGAATACGCTGAGTTGGAAGGAACCCAGGAGGATCATCAAGTCCAACTCCTGGCCCTGCTCAGGACATCCCAAGAGTCACACCATGTGCCTGAGAGCATTGTCCAAGCACTTTTTGAGCTCTGTCAAGCTTGGTGCTGTGTCCACTTTGCTGGGGAGCCTGTTCCAGTGCCCAGCTACCCCCTGGATATCTATGACTATGTGAAACAAAAGTTATTCAGTGTGCAGCCTTCTGTTTTGGCATTATCACCCGCACAAAATCATGAGCTTGTAATGCTAAGGGAGGAGGTTGAAAGTGAATTACTCATCTCTGGTGTTGCATTTTCATGCTTTTATTTTAGCATGCTGTTGGTGACTTGTAGACTGTAATTGGTTGACTGATCACTTCAGTAGACCTGTGGGTGATATAGTGAGGTTTTAGCAGGAAAAAAATAATTGAATGAAAATCATAGGCTTACTCAATTTTTTATTCTCACTAATCTGACCATGTGTACATCACAGAGGAGACAAAGTGGTTTTATCCATTCATTTTCTCCTTTGGTAGGTGTGTGCATATCCATGAATTGTTTATAAAAACTGGATATTTTTGTATTCCCATGAAAAGTTGTGGTTGGTTTGTTTGCTTCCTTTAAATCACAAGACACCACCTGTTTAATATGCTGTATCTAAGCTCTTGGTGGATTGCATTTGTGAGACACTGCCTAAACATGCCATAGTGGGAAGATGGAATACTTTTCATTTAGGTCAATCTGTTACTTCATTAGGAGGTACTCAGAGGTTGTAGTGTACCTCTAGGAAAAAAATAATTTATTTGTTTGGTGTATTTGTTTAACAGGGTGAAAAGATATTCTATTTAATCAAGCCCACTGATGAAAATTTGGCTCTCTATGAGTCCTGGAGTTCATCTGTCACCCAGAGTGAAGTATATTTTGGGGACAAGGTTGACAAATGTTACAAGTGTGTTGTGAAGCAAGGACACACTTTATTTGTCCCAACAGGTAAGACTTTACTCTTGGTATTAGGACTTAGCAAGTTTAATCACCAGGAATTATGAATATGGTAAAATAATTGCATTATCAACATTTGGTATCCTCTGAAATTATGGGTAAGAGAGAATAATAAAACAATTAAAACTTTAGATTTTTCAAGGCAAGTAATTAGCTATTAAGATTGCCTGACAGTCATAACAGTTATCAGGGAATGAAAGGGTATTCGTTACTCAATTAGAAGACAACAAATTAAAGTTGATTTTGATTACCAGGGAAGTAGTTCCAGTTAATAAAGCACAGATTGTTCACTATTTGTTAAGTATTCAGACTGAATTCTTAGGCTAATTTTATAATACAGTTTTATTTTTACACATTTCAGTATTGCAAGGCCTACTAAGCCTAATTATTACAAAAACATCGCATAAACTTCTTATGCTGTAGGCTAGAGTCTTAAGAATACAAGTTGGGTGGGGTTTTTTGTTAGCTTTTGTTGTGAGAAATGTCAAAACAATTCAAAACAGTTCTTTAATAAAATAATAACAACCAGACAAATGCTTCAAACAAAAGACCTCACCCTACACAAACTCCCAAATGCCATAAGCTTACAAGTCTTTAATAAATCAAACAATATTTTGCCGATAAAGTGACTGCCAGGTTTTGGTATTTTTGCTTATCCAACCTGTCCCTATAAATGCTTTTTAGTATTATTGAAAATTTGTACTGGATGCCGTCTTCTCTTTTTTGAGCGGAAAGAAAGCTTTAAATAAATACATGGAGCAGGAAAATGGTTTACAATCCTAGTTCTGGAAGAAGCCTTGAAGATTATGATCAGTGCATTATTCCATCCTGTACTTTCTAGACTACTTCATTTTTCTCATAGCTCAGTTCTGTACCTGTGAGGTTCATTGTTTACTGTTCTAGTACACAGCTTGTGCAGAATAAGTACTACCTGATGAGGCCCTCTGTGGGCTCTTGACATTCCTGAGCAGCCATAGCTTTTAAAAAATGTATTTCCAGCAAGAAATAGCATTAATTGTCCATATGTGTAAGTTCATAGATCTCTGAACATAGAAAGCAGAATTACAGAATGACAAACTTTATTGTGACTGACAGAAAATAGCTTTCTAAGTAATCAGCTGAATCTGATCTATCACTGTAATATGGCCATGAAGAAAAGTATTATCAGATAATAATTTCTCATGTGTACATGTATTTCAATGTGTGTACACCTAAAAAGGTACTTTCAAATACACATATGGGTGGGTGTGTATACACACATACTTATTCATATACATATGATGGAGTGCAGCAGAAGAACCTGTAAATTAAACTAGGTTTCAAGACAGGTGTTCAAAAAAAGGGAAAATTCTGTAAGACTGAGGAAAGAATTTGACAAAAAAATCCCCTGATCTCTGGTGCAAATCACTTGCTGGATTTGCTTGCACTGGTTCTAGTGGATGTCATAATTATTTTATAATCTTGGAAATATGTTCAGAGTAGTCTTCTGATCTTAAATTAATCTTGCATGTAGGTGAATAATATCTACTGGGAGGCTCTTTAAAGTTATTTAAATATTATTCAAGGTATTCTGTGTGGTCTACACCAAATTTTCATTCCTTGTTATATAAATCTGGATCAAAAGTGCAGCATAAAAATAACAAGCAGGAATGAAAAGAAATTAAAATCTTAGGTTGATGCAGGTATGCTGTGAAACTGCTCATTATTGGCTGAATTAGGACATAGATTTAATGCTAGTCTGTAATATGTAGTTGTTTGTGATTTGGTCTGATCTTTCCTCAAATTGGGAAGCTTCCTGTGTTTGTCCATCTTGCCTACACTCAGTGAAAGCATGAAGCAGTCTGCAAATGTCTGGCCAACTCATCTTGTGTCAAGCATCTGTAGGCATGCAAAATCAGATCTTGACAGAGAAAGTCTCCTTGTAGTTTACTTACACTAAAGCTCCAAAGTATGAATTTCACAGATAACTATTTTTAATCAGGCAGCTCATGTAATGTGTTCTTTTGTGTACTTAGTTGAAATTATCCCCTAGTAATTAGCCATATCCATAGCCTAATGTTGGCCATGCTTTACCATGTTGAATAGTGGATTTCTTAAGGACAATATTTCAGTTATGTGACAAACTTTATAGCGTGTCTAGACTGGGTTTTAAACTGATCATAATTTCACTTGACTTAGAATGGCTGTATTTAGAATAATTTATAGGACCACTTCTGAATTCCTATTTGAGAAACTTCAGTATTGCTAAATTATTTTATTTTGTGCAAACAACCCAGTTACTGTAAGCAACATGTAAATACTGAAAGACATATAATTTTATTTTTATGACTTGATCTTTTGTTCAGTATATTTTTCCATTCCTGTGTTGTTTATATTTGTGGATCGGAGTGGAAACTTTTGGTATTTTTACTTGACAAGTTGGCTTTGCATCCTTACCGCCCCCTCCCAGTGATAATGTTTTAAGCTTAATTATTTCAGAAAACTACAGTTCCATTAGATTTTTGAAAAACTGTAGTTTACATGTTGTTAAAATTACTTGTTCCTAGCACAGAATACAAATCTGTTTGCTTTTTTTCTTTCAGGAACAGCATTTTTACTTATATGTTTTTAAGAACAGTCCTAGAATAACATGTACTTAAGAACAGTCCTAGAATATATGTATTTAAGAACAATCCTAGAATAATTCATATGTGTGTATTAAGTTTCACCATCTGTCATTTCAGGCTGGATTCACGCTGTGCTCACATCTCAGGATTGTATGGCTTTTGGAGGAAACTTTTTGCACAACCTCAACATTGGCATGCAGCTCAGGTTAGTCTCAGCTCTTCCTGTACTTGTTCTCCAGTAAGTAGGATATTCTTTTCATAGAGATTTTTCTTCATGCACTTAACCAGGATCAAATTGGTACAGGCTCTCTAACAGACAGTAGTGGCATTTTCAGTTAGAATGTATCAAGCACGTTCTCTTGTTTTACTTCTGCAAAGTTTGTTTCAAAAGCAAAATGAAGGCTGTGCAAGAATTTAAGTGACTAAAAGGAGGAAAAAAAAAAAGAAAAAAAATTCTACTTTGGAGATTAGTATAAGTGAGTAAAAAAAAACTAAGCAAGCCCAGGTGTGCGACACTGAGTTGAAATGAGCATCCTCAAGTCAGCATTGCTCTAAGGGCAGCTGTATTTAGTTTTTGTCCAAGATGTAGAGCTGTCTTCTAAACATATTGTTTTTATTTATTACAGTGGAATCCCGATAAAATTCCATCTGTTAAAAGATCACACATTGGGTTTGTATCCTAGTTTTATGAAGTCCAACTTTATTCTTAGAAGTGCCGCAGTCAAACTTGATAAGGTCAGAGCCTGAATGAGACCAGAGTTCAATCTTGTCTGTGGTCTTGTTGGGGTTTAACTATGTGGTACTTGACTTCTTTTATTTATCATGGCCATGGTTATTTTATTTCATTTTATTTTGGACATTGTGTCAATTTGAATGATTACATAGTTGAATAATGAATTTGATAATTAAAACATTCATGTTTTGTAATATTTGCATTTATTCAGGTGTTATGAAATGGAGAAGAGGCTAAAAACCCCGGATCTTTTCAAATTTCCTTTCTTTGAAGCCATCTGTTGGTTTGTGGCCAAAAACTTACTGGAAACATTGAAAGGTAATGCATGTTTTAACATATGCACATATACCTGTTTTTATAATTCTTTTTCTCTTAAGTGATAATGGATCATGGCATCAGTTTTTTGTCCCAGGCTTCTTTAATATAATTTAAGATCTTTGAATATCCTTTGATAGCCTTTAAGCAAATAGTTCTATGAAATGATCCCCCTAACTTGTATCTGTGAGTTTCTTCTTGGTGGTTTCACAGCCAAGTTTTCTTGTACTTCTACAATTTTCTTTGACCTTTCCAGTCACAGTGTCTGCTATCCTCTGCTCCTTGTTGTGGAAGGAAAGACATCTGTGAGGGTTTTTGTAGGAAAGATGTACCAGTTTCTATGGGCTGTGTTAAATCACTTTTATCAGCATTTATCCAAGAGGTTTCTCAACAGCCTCCGGTTCTTAACATTTGCTGTTCTTCTCCAAACTTCCTCACCCATTCCTGAATTGCTGTAATTGTACCCATCTATATTTGTGTTTGAGAGAGTACCTATCTCATTTCACCTTTTTTCCTCAAGTATCTTGCCCTCTGCCTGCTCTGTTTAATCTTAATAATACGATGTATTTCAAAAAACAGAAGTCAACCTTCAGAAGAGGCTGCTGAATTCAATTTCTGTTTTGGAATAGATCAGAATCCCACATAACTTTTTTCTAATGGGAAAACAGTACAAGTTATTGAAAATTATCTCATCTCCTTTCACCAAATTAAAGCATTGAACAGATTCCTAAATGAGCATTTAAAGTCTCGCAGTGACCCCAGAGCAGCTCAGAAATTTTACCGAACAGAACAAACTTGCAGAAGACTTTTCCTTCCAAAGAGAATATTTTTATCTTGAAAGCTTGCTTTGGTTTCTCTCATTCATGCATATTTAATGTTTACAAACTCGTCAGAAGCCATAGGAACTGTGTTCCTGCTGGAAAAGCACACATATGTTTCTGTAAGATCTAGCTAACTATAAGCTGTGTCTGTTCACCACACTCTTCCCTCTCCCCTTTTTATCCCATGACTCCTTAAGTCCATAGGCTGTGAGCCTCTTGTGTCTTAGGGAAGGGCTGTGAAGCTTATTCTCTTGTTATGTTTAATCTTTGGTTTAGCAGATGTTTTGTTACTGAACAACACTATGACCTACAAACATCACAAAAAATAAAAACTGATGTTTCCATGGCTGGGGTGAAGTTTATATTGGATTTTGGCATCAAGACTCATATGAATTAGGTGTTTGCTAGTCAGAATCCATTGTTTTATAAATAAAGGATGATGCCACTTCAGTTTTGTGGGGTAATGGTGATGTCCAGCTGTTAGCAGTACTTTTTATGAAATTCAGGTCAGTGAACAAAATCAACACCACATGTCTTTCTGCTTCATTTTATAGAATGGTAACAGGGTCACAAACATTTTGAATTTGACTTTCTGTTTGCAGAAGGCATTTCATGATAAGTATTATTGCATTCACCTAAATATTTTTCTTAATTCTTGGGGTTTCAAAATAGGCAATGTGTGCTGTTGTTCATGTATGCTGTAGTCATTAATTTGAATTACTTATAGTTCATGCAATTGTTTCTATTGCATGTAAAAGATTCAGCCTGTGGTACTCCATTATAGTCTTAAAATTATATCAACTGAGTCAGCTAATAGGCAGGAAGATTTTTGCTCTCCCGTGCCTCTCATACCCTTTAACAAGTAGTAGGCCTTGGAGAGAAGAACAGCTTTACTCACAGAACCTTCCTACTCTGTTTACTCACAGAACCTTCCTTTTTCTGCCAGCTTCCTAATACATAATCCATAAGAATGGTGTTTTATTAGTGTGTTCTTTTAAGGGGATAAAATGAGCCAAATGGTTCTACTGTTGATCCATTTGCTATTGACAAGTGGAAATATTTGTCAGGAACATGAGGAGAGGTTTTAATCTACTTTTGGCTGTATATGGAGGATTTCTCTTTTCTCTTCTTGTTTTTTACCCCTATGAAGCAAAAGAGAGAATGAAAAAGAATTGCAATCAGTTGGGAACACCAACTTCCCTAGGAAGAGAAGGTTCTGAAGCAGAGTGGTTTCCACCCCCTGTCCCTTTGATTTTGGGAGTAAAAATGTAAACCATGTGAGGGAGAACTGTGATAATTGGAAGGGTGACAAAAAATGTTTGGGAAGTGGAAGTATGCTAGTGTGAGCCATTTGCATATGTATGGGGATAAGCAATGCAAATTCTGATTTAGAGATGCATCCCACATCCTGCTGGTCCCCTTTGACTAAAATACTTCTCAATAAAATAAAAGTGATTTCTTTCTTCAAATATGTTATTTTTTGTTCTGTATTTTAGATCTGGTTTCTTTTTCCTTAAATGACCTTTAGTATGTCTAACCGTAATTCATACAACTAACCCTAATTCATACAAGAATAAGTTTTAAAAAAGAAGATTTTATGTAGAATTACTCTGGAGTTGGATTTTTTTTTTCGTGGTCATTCTTGTTACAGTATGCACATAAATGCAGCATGCCATGTTTCATTTGCTTGCACAGTTTTTCCTTTACTGTGCTGTTGCACAATGGCAACTTTATTGGCTGAAGGGTAGGTATCATTCTATTTTCTCTCTTGATATGTTTCTAAATTGGTTTCTGTATCCTTTTTAGAACTGAGAGAAGATGGTTTCCAGCCTCCAAGCTATTTAGTGCAAGGAGTGAAGGCTTTACTTACTGCTTTAAAATTATGGATGAAAAAAGAAGTACGTAAAGTGATTTTGTTTGCTATTTTGGTGAGCTCTGTTCTGATTTAAAACTAAGTGAAGATCTATGCCCTTTTAAAGTTTGAGATTATTTTTATCTGTTAATGTGTACTGAAAAAGTCTATTGAAAGTATATACTGCTGATTTGGGGAGGAATCAAAATTACAATTTTATATTCCATGATTAGTCACTGAACAACGCTATGACCTATAAACTTCATAAAAAATAAAAATTGGTGTTTCCATGGCTAGGGTGAAGTTTATATTGGATTTTGGCATCAAGACTCATCAAGACTTACTTACATTCCAATAATCATGATTCCATGATTATTCCAAGTCTATTAGGCCGTTTAATAAGTTCAAGTATTATAGTAGATTGAGGTAGAACCTTGCATTACCTCAGGATAGGACAAGAATGCCAGAGGTGATAAGGTGGGGAATTTTCTAAGATATGTGTTTATACAGTCAATTTATCCTCATCTGAGGCAGTGGAGGGATGGCATGCTGTGGTATTTTTCATTTTCCATTCATGTCAGTGGTGTGGAAAGCAAATTTCAGCTACACCTGCTGAAGAGTCAGTTTAGATTCAGATTGAGGAATACTAACTTCAGTTGAATACTCTCCTTGCTCAACACTGATTGACTCTTGTAAAACCATAAGTATGCCATCAGTGCTGGCTTTGCTGGTGCTCTTTTCTCCAGGAAGACTTGGTTTGGCACAGAGCTGGATCTGGCCTGGATCCATGTGTTTTTTCATGTGCCTGTGCTAATAAACCCTCTTGGAACCAGCGCTCCTGGGAAGTGCTGATCACTGGCAGGCAGTTTGGTTCTGACTGAGGGTATTAATTCTACTTTGTTGCTGCTTGTGATATTGCCTTGCTGCAAGCCAGACTTGAACTGGCTCTTTGAGATCTCTCTGCTCTTTCTGCCCTCAAATTCTACATGCAGCACGTATGTATGATATTATGTATGATAATTGCACAATGCTGCATCCAACAGTATGAGCTCTGTGGAACTGAGCATGAGGTGCAAGTTCAGAGGTGGTTTTTATGTGTGGCATGTGCTGGGATCCAGCCTGTGTAGCATCACTGATCCCAGATGAAACTCTGCTGGACCTCTTAGTTGGTTCTCCAGTGTCTCTTGGTCTCTGCTGTTCTGGATGAAGGCTTGTTAGCAAGCAATGTTGCTGTTTTTATGGGATGTTTGGCCTAAGCTCTTAACCATGTGTGAGTCCAAGCCATCTTTGCATCTGTGGCATGGATAATAAGCAAGCCAAGTGATCAGGCTACTGAACTGAGATCAAACACAGCCTATATAAATCCTTATTTTGATTTCAAATTGGATTAGCATTCCTTTTTTCTAGATTGCTATAGTGTAGTATTGTAGCATTTCTGTACTGTCTGGTAGGTCATTGAGTATTTTGATTCATGTGGAATGTGGTACATTCTCTGCTTCTCTGTGGAAAAAAAAACAATTGCACTTGCTGCATTCTGAATGCTTATTAATGAGACCTGTGAGTATTCCTAAACCACTGGATGCACAGACACAGCCATTGTGAGGGAAGTGCAGAGCATCAGTGATTCAGCCAGTGTTGTCTGCTGTCCACCAGCTATCATATTTCATACCTTCCATCCATCCTCTCTGGCTGCTGCTCCATCCTTGAGCCAGTCCTGCTATGCAGCAGACCACGTGTGTGATAGGTTTGGAGTTGTGGGCAGGTGAGGACAGGAGGAGCTTTGTGCATGGCAGTTTGAGATGCTCATGCTGAGGATTTCAGACAGTTCCTGAAAAATGGCAAACAAGTGCTCCTCATGAGAACTCCTCTCATGAGCTTTCACATTTGTGTCATGGAGTATGTCTTTTCAACATAGGTGAATTATCTTGGAGAATTGTTTTGTGCCATTTTCTAGAGAATTTCAAACTCATCTTATTTTGAGACAGTGAAGTATGAAGGATTGAATGGTCCTAAAATGACCAATAACTTGATGGAAAAACTATACAGTTTAGTGACAGAGCTGCTGTTTTCTCCAGGGTGAATGTGTAGAGGTGTGATACATTCAAAGAATGAGCAATGGTAAATAATAGCAGCTGATTTAACCTTCCCTGTAGAATTAGGGGCACTGAAATGAATAATCATATCATGATTATATGTTGGTGTTGGATTTTTTTGGGAGTGGGAGAAAGCATTTGTTTTAATGACTGAGAGGAAGTCAGGTTCAATGAAATGCCCATACAGTATAGAATTGCTTCTAGCAATCATTTTACTGCTGAATCTCATTTTTGAAATGTGGGTAGCTGAAAGTGTTTGGGAAGTGTGTGGTAGCTGAAAGTGTTTTCCATTTAAGTAGTTGATTACAGGAATTCAAGGCAGTCATTCTAGCCTGTGTGTTAAGTGATGTTTTATCTGATTAATTCTAACTAAAATTGTTCTAAATGGACATTTAAACTACATACAAAATCTTTTTTGCTGGATCTAACTAAAGAGTATTTCAACTTTTCTTGTGTGTGTGTGTATATATGAAATCTGTCTCTGATATGGTTTCAGAGGATTAAAGAGACTGTAAACTCTTACAACTTCCTACATTTTTTATAAGGAATAGGTTTTTTTTTCTGAGATGCATTTTCCAACCTGGTAGATTTTAAATAAGCTAAGAAGGTAATTTTTAAGAATTGGATGTCAGGAAGATGTCTAAAAATCTGCATCTTGGTTACTCGTGATTATTCTTGAGATTAAATTTTTGTCAGGGTGAAATTCCCTTAGTAGTATGGTGTTTTTAAAGACATGACTAATGAATGTCAAAGTATTGCTCTATACTGACCATGGTAAAGGGAAAAAAGGTGATTACTGAGGATAAAAAAAAAAAAAGTGGTTGTCAGTATGGCTTTCTGTTACCTCTTCTTTGGAATCTTGGAGACACTGAGGAATATCTGCTGGCAACTAAAGCTTGGACTGGAAGCTACTGCATGTGTATATCAGTCCTGGCAGTTTGTGGTTATTATTACAGAAATGAATCTGGTTTTTATTTACTTTTATTTTTTCCCTTGTAGTTTTGTTTATTTCATATTATTTCTGCTTTTATCTGGGAAAAAAACAAACAAACAAACAAAAACTAAGACGTATCTTTTATTTTCCCTTTGCATGCAGCTTGTAACAGAACATGCCTTTGAAATTCCGGACAACATTAGGCCTGGGCATCTCATCAAAGAGCTCTCTAAAGTGATTCGTTCTGTAGAGGTAAGAACAGAGGCAGCCCTACCTAAGTCTTCAGAAAATAAATCTTTGAATCAGGCAACTCCATCAGAGTTATGCTTCTAGGTGATCATGTTCACCTTTTATTTATTTACCATTCATTTAATAATAGAACATCAAGAGGGAAGCTGTTTGGAATACTAAGCTATGGCTATATCAGATAAAGAAAATGGATAGTATTATTATTTATTATTCTTATTATGTATTTTTTGTTGAAATTTAGATTTTAATGGTGAAATTATTTGTAGTTTAGCATTTCTAAAATGTAGTTACTTACAACTACTAAAAAAATTATTTTTAATGTTGTTGTTGTTGAAGACTTTAATTTTTTATTTGATATTCTGTGCATATTCCATTCTCCTATCTACTTGTTAGTTCTGGTCCAGTTGTCATCTCTTTTGCTCACTCCTCTGTTTTATGGCTGTGTGTAATTTTTTTTTGGTTTGTTTTTTTTTTTTTTTGGTTTGTTTTTTTTTTTTTTTTTTTTTTTTTTTGTTTGTTTTTGTTGCTTTCCCATACCAGTGTTTTGCTCCGTTATTCTTCAGTGGTTATTGATTCGTGAAAAATTCTCACATTTCCCTGTGAAGAGAATGGGTCTGAGGGGATGTGATCTGTTGTGTGCAATACATGTCTAACCTGTGCTGCCTTCCTGAATAAAATCATGTGTTTTGGTGGCACTACTCTTGTGGAATAGCATCAAAATAAATGAAAAAAAGGTGCAGTAGAACTAAACTTTGTACATCAAATCCGAATGAAACGTGTAGTTATTTCACTAAAATGTCTAACAATTTTCCTTCCATAATTTACATTAAAATAGAGGAATAAGAAGTAGAACTTAAATATGTGGATTTATTCCTTTGAGACTCTTCTGAAAAGTGCTTTTAATTGCAGGAAGAAAACAGCAAATTAGTTAAAACTCAGGGAATTCTTGGTGTGTCTCCATCTTCACGATCTTCACATGAAACAGCTTCCCCTCACCACTCCAGGCGAAGGGTGAGGAAGCTGCGAGACCATGCTACCAAAACTCCTTCTAATCTGGACATCCTGGAACTTCACACTAGGGAGGTACTGAAAAGGCTGGAGATGTCACCCTGGGAAGAGGCAAGTACTGAGTTATGGACAAGGAAAAACAAAACCAGAGTAGTTTTCTAATCTGAAAAGAAAAGGGTTGAAAAGAAAAGGGTTTTAAGATGTGTAAGAATAGAAACTAGAACTCTTTGTCATATGAGATACAGATAGATTGCTTCAGAGTTTATGTCAAATGTAAATTGCTTTGAGCTAAGAAAGTTCTGCTTAAGGCAAGTTACTTTCCATCATTGATATTTTGCTTTACATCAGTTCTGAGATATAATATCAGGGAGCACATAACCAGTCCAGGAGTTGCTGTAGCAGTTCCAAGCCCAGCTTCTGGCTTGCTTGAGTGTATTGGTATTTCTCCAAAGGAAACATAAAAGGAGTATTATAGGCAAGTTGTATTTGTTTCAGGTGCTTCAGGAGAGTATAGATGATTCAAGGAAGGAGAAGATGCAGTCATCTCCTGAAGTTCTTTACATCCAAACATGCTTTGTCTGAGCTTTTTTCAGTTGGTTATCCAGGTGGTAATCATCCTAGTAGTGAATTTAATCTTTTATGGAGTGCAGAAAAAACAATTTAGTTCATAGGAAGAAATAATAAGCAAAATTGCTTTTACTTCCTTAGGATATCACAAGCTCAAAACTGAATGGGAGGTTTAACAAGCCCTTTCAGCCCTCTTCTACAGTACCTGAATGGAGAACAAAAGACAATGATCTTCGCCTTCTGCTGTCAAATGGAAGAATAATTAGGTATAAAGGATTGCTTGTGAACACTTTTTCCTGGACATTATGGTCTAGAGTATCCTAATTGTTAATATTTCTATTTGTAGAGCTCTTACCAGTAAGAGTCTGGTTAGGAATACTGAAGTCTGTGTCTGCTGTCCCCTAGTGGAGCCACAGTTAGGAAGTGAAGAGGAAGGGATTCTTTGCATGTTCCTTTGTTACAGCATTTCATTCACTTGCTCTGTGGGGTCTGTACTGAAGAGAATGCTTCAAAGTAGAAAAAGTTGTTTTGTATCTTTTTATAAGAGTGCTTCTCATTAAAAGTACTCTGGTGTTAAGCTTCATATTTTTATGGAAATGACAGTTGTAGAGGAAGTAAATGGGAATACCTACAATTCAGAATGAAGAGATGAGCAGAAGAGAATATTACTGTTACATTTTGGGAGTGTGTTGTAAGTAATGGAAGGAAGATGGTTGCTTCAGGTTTTTAAGAGTAAAATCTGACTTCTTTTTTTTTCCTTGCGAGAAGAGATGAGAGACGTCCATTTACAGATCGAAGTCTTTACACAGCAGACAGTGAAGATGAAGATGACAGGACAAGGTCAAAAAAGACAGCTGTGAAGGTAGAAGAGCAGCCCTCAGGATTTGAAGGAGAAGGGAATGCAGATGCCCAGAAACCACTGAACAGTAAGATTGTCTCCAAGTCCTATCAGTTGAACATTTTGATGGTCTCAATGAAGGTCTAACTACTGTTTGTAATATTTCAGTCTGACTGAGTATATAGAGGATAAAGAAATAAATCAGAGCAGTAGTATTAGAAGTTACACAAAACATTTCTTAAATATTTGTCATTTGAAGAAGCTAGCGGGATAGAGATGAAAAGTAAAACTCATCTTTTATGTTAGGGCTGTCTGGAATGCTATGGGAGAGCGTTTTTCACAGTGGAGATTTCATTGGTGTTCTGTATGAGTATTTGTTACTCTAGGTCTGCTTCATAATGTAAGAATGCTGATTGGATTTTGTTTTTAAAACCAAAATATACCTCATTGTGAAAAGCTCATCACATCATTTCACTGTAGAGAATGAAAGATCATAATACACAGCCAATTTTAAACCTGGCAATTTCATAGTTGATCATACAATTTTGTATGTTTTACTAATGAATTGCTTTATTCCATACAAGTGAAAAGACATAATTTAACATGAGTGAAATCTTACACATTTGACCTTTGTAATCTGCAAGGTTAGGAAAGAACTCAGGTTATCTGTAAAACACTTCTATTCCACTTTCCAGTGCTTTAAACCACCCTTCACTGGGAACTAATCTTTAGTGGTCTTTTGGTAGCCTTCTGCCAAGTGTTCAGCAGTGATGATCACACAGTGCATTAGTAAAGTATCAGTATTGAATGCCTGTTGCCAATGCCTGTTTTCAATAGCTCTTACCTGTGTGCAGATAGAATTAGTCCTTGACATAGCTGTTCAGCTCCCTGCTTAGTTATAAGTCACATCCATTCACAGTAGATCAGGAGGTGTCTGTTACCAAACTTAAGTCAAAAGATGATAAGACTCCTCTGGAGACTTCCACTTCTCTGAGTTTCCTGCACAACAGACCATACCATTTGACTCTGCTGTCAGCCTGAAGAAAATATTTAATTATTTTCATTAACAAGGCAAATGATAATCCCTGTGTTTCCGTGTGTCACAGAGGACAGTATTAAAAAACCTGCACATGAGGATAGTCTCTCTTGGGTGTTCTTGAACAGGGGAAACAGCTTGTTGAGTGAAGGCTTACTGTAGTGGTTTTCCACTTCCAAAATTAAACTAAGTAAATGAAACTGAATTTTGCACTTGAATCAAAGATTAAATCATACGGAGAAATGGTAACTTTTCTTCAAAATTATTGCTCTTATTTGATACAGAATGAATATGGCAGTGAGTATCCAAATGTATTAAATGTACTTAGAACTATAAGTGAATGTTGAGGTTGTTCTTCCAAAAATTGAGCACTCAGGACTAATCCTGATATTTTTAATTGAATATTGAGTGTCTTCAGACTTCTCTGAGTGTGTGTTATGTGTGATTTTTTTACCTTAACTGAGACTCTAGAGAGAGAGGGGAAGGCATTGTCTGCAGAGAATTTTGGAAGAGGAGCTACCTGTTCCTAGAACAGCTGCCAACTTTGGTTGTTCTTACTGGGATTGAGGCCAGGAGGAATGTCCACAGACAGATGCATTTAAACAGATCAAGCTCTGTCTAACTTTGTGTGTCACACCAAGATCCTGGTTTTAAATGGTGACCCAGTGTTAGCAGAGGGACAAAGATCAAGTGCTTAACTGAGCAAGATGCTTGGTGTGATTGAAGGGAAAGTGGTTTGAGATCTTTCTTAATTCACAGTGTCTTAGCCTGATCTCACAGATAATAACTACTCTCATTCACCCAATTTGGGGAATATTTCTTCTTGTCTCTGGAGGCATACAGAGCAATATAGTTCCTTGGAAAAGATAGTAGTCTAAAGAAAAGTTCTTTTGATATCTAAAATTATGTTTTCTGTATTGTTCATGCTCTTGCTTATCCTAGAATCTTATTTGCCTTTTTGAAATGAGCCAAAGGCATGAGTCTATAGTCAGAAATCCCTTGGGTTGTTTTGAGCTGCAATAATTAAAAGCATTAATTTATTGTTATATGTTGAGCATTACTTTATATAGCTTAATTTCCTATACAATGGTGTTGCTCATTTAATGTACTTGGATATTCCTCATGGCTCTTTCTAATACTCTCTTAAGTTTAGTTAGTCTTCTCTAGCTTTTGGTCCCAGCTGTTCAACTTACTCACTTTCTGATGACAAATCTCATGTTAGCTTTCTTCTGACTCTAAAAGTAATTATCACAGTGCAGAGTTTAGAAATCAATAATATCCCTTCATATATATTTGATGCCTGATTGTGATCTATACTACAGTCTTCAATAGGAGCAAACCTCAACTAGAATTGCATTGTATATACATAGTTACAGGCACACCCTTTATGCTTGCATAATTATAGTTTGGAAGAATTGTGTTCTTTTATGTGATTTCATTTAAAACTATGCTGAAAACAAACCAGCATTTCAATTTTACTGATCCTCCTTCTAGAGTTAATTTCTGATTTGTGCAGCTTTGCTTTCAACATTGTTTTGTGTGAAACTAGGAGTACTTTTAAAGCGATGTTTCTTTCTTTAGACCCTATTTTCTTGACACACAGTCATTTTTTTTTTTACCCTGTCTTGCTTTTCTCCAAAAAACTTATGCTACCTGAACTGCACATTGTCGTCTTTAATAAATTTGTATTTAATCAAAATTTTTGCCAGCAGCCTTGACCCAGGTATACATGCAGCTCATTCCTGGCCTTGAGCCCTGGAATCCAAACACTTAGCAATGTGTTTCCTGCTTGTGGTTCCTTGGGACAAATGTAGTTTTTTAAGGGAACGTGCTGGTGAAAACTGCTCTGACTCCAGCCTATACAAAAAACCAGAAACTGCCCAAGTGGCATCTCTGAAGTGGGTGCCCTTTGGGAAAGAAGAAATATAAACTGTTTTTCCCTGTCTTCATCTGCTCAATTGCTTGAGGAGTCTATTCAGCAGCAGAAAACTCTCTGTCCTCCTAAGCAAACTTGTGAACCAGATCAGTGCGTGCATTTGCCTTTGTTTACAGACTGTTAAAAACAAAATGTGTGTTTCTTGGGTTTTACTTCAAAAATAATTGTTAAATATTAACATCGTTAATGTTGTGCCTTATATTTTAATCTTTGCAGTGTTCTTTGAAAGTGTGAAATCAGAACTCAGGAATGGATCCTCAGAGTACTCTGATATTTCTGATTCAGAAGAATCTGAGCCTGATTGCACTACACAGGTACATATAAAAAAAGTCTCAGAAATTAATGAAGCAATTAAATATAATTTTGCTCACATTCTTCATATCTGTCTGGTCAAAGTTTGTGTTAAAGCAGCAATAACAAAGTATGAAGTTCTTGTTCAGATTAATATCACAAAAATGTGCTACTTCATTCTTTATTTATTCTAGTGATGAGAAAAAAATATAAGATATGCTATCTTGCCAAATTTTATCTTCTTTGTCTTTGAGGTGGGGTTGGCAGAGGATAAGCCCTGCTCTGGAACAAGCAAAGTCTAAGGAAAGTCAGATCCTAGTTGCTTTATTTATGTCTTTAATAACAAGTCTAAATTTCATAATTTAAATTATGAGTATCTACCACACAGTTTCCTTTTAGAGCACAGTTAATAGGAAACCATCTTACAGGTATTCAGTTTTGTAAATGACCTGAAGTGGCTAAATTCTTTTCAGGGATTTTAGACTGCTGGAAATAAATGGGATCCCTCCATTTAAGGGTCTAGATTGTGGTGATTTCTTCAGAATTAAAGGAAGTATGTGTCATAGCTTAAGAAGAAATGAAGTTTTTTGTGATGGTGTGGGCAAGCCAATCGGTGTTCAGATTTAATATTGGCACCTGGTTTGTCCACTGAGGGTATGGATACGCTTCTGAGAACACAGGGGTTAAAAGCTGTGATCTCCCAGAGGAACTTCCTCTTTGAGTCCCGCTTGGGACTGAGCAGACCCTCAACCCTCCCTGCCCGGCCTGAGCTGGGCGGGGGGCGGGGGGGGGGAGGAGAGCAGAGCCATGCGGCCAGAGAGAGGTAGGCCAAGCCTGAACATTGCAAGGGCTTCGGGCAGCCATCCTCCATTCCCCCACCCCGAGAGAGAGAGAGAGAGAGAGAGAGAGAGAGAGAGAGAGAGAGAGAGAGAGAGAGAGAGACAGAGCCAGCACCTGTGATAGTGGGCCGGTGTGAAAGAGAAGGGGGGGGTGCCCAGCAGGGCAGCCAAGCGTGGGAGTTCATGAAGCAAACCGGCAGAGCCTGGGACTTTTAACCCTTCTGGGGAAGATAGAAACCTTGCAAATGCTGATTCCTCCTGAAGTTGATGAGATTGAGAAGATGTTGAGAAGAATCCTAGGTAAGAAGAGATGATGGAGTGGCCTTTAGCTAGACTTTGCTTGTATAGCCACAGCAGAACCCCTTGTGTTCCTGTGACACAGAGACTGCATTCTAAGGAGAGGCAATGGCTCAGAGCCAGGAGAGTGCAGTGATGTAAAGGTGTGTGAACAGAGACGACGAGTGAGGAAAGTGGTGGTGGTGCCCTCCGTCTTCGAAGAAGAAGAAGAAGAGGAAAATGATCTCTGTTCAAGAGACCCCTCGGCCCCAGGGGGTGAAATTTAGGGGGGACAGGTGTCCCAAAAAGAGAGAGACTGTGCTCTTTTTAGAACTGGATGAAGTATCCTTAAAAAGAAAAACCCTAAAAGCAGCTCTAGTCCATGTGCAGTGGTAAGAGCACTGGACATAGAAAGAAGAAGTCACGATGGCAAAATGTTCTCCGGGTGGTGCCACATGTGGCATAGAAACACGAGAAGTTTCGACTGTTTCCTGGAGAAGTCTGTAGTGCAAGAGAGACTTCTCTCTTCTCGAGGAATTGAGAACTGATTATCTAAAGGGTAGATTTAGTGGTAATGGAATTAGAAATCTAGGTGGGGGGAGGAAGAAGAAATTTAGAAAGTTTTCATCTTGAGTTCTATGTGTTTTGTGTGTTTTCCTTAGTGTTTTCCTTTGTAGTTTTAAGTTAATAAAGTTTTTTTTTCCTTTCAACCTCAAGTTAGAGCCTGCTCTGCTCTGTCTCTGATCACATCTCACAGTAGGTGCCAGGGAAGGAGGTGATCTCGTGGGAGCACTGGCATTGCGCCAGGCTCAAACGATGACAGTATGAATGCACACATCTGTATAGATATTTACAAACATATTTTTAATGCAACTTATAGAATTTAGAGATGCGTGTATGTGTCTATAAATACTTTGTTTGCTTGTTTGTTTGCAAATTGGGTTTGTACTCAGTAATTTAAATTTTTATTGGTTATCAGTATGGTGAAGTGATTACCTGACATTTTTGTTTCATGCTTCTGGAAGGCTAATGCCTTGGTCTTTCATTCATATGACTTTTCAAGAAGTCTTCATATGCCTTCTTTTTCCATGGTGGTCAAGATTTCTTTTTTGATGCTTGCTGTCTTTCATCATTACCTAATCTAAATGTTGGAGTAAGTGATAGGTACCTTCATGGTGTGGTTTCTTATGGTTTCCTAAACTGCATTGCCAGCAGCTTTGGCTTAGGTTTCCTTTTCTAAGACACAGAATCAGTGGTTACTCAGAAGTGATATATTCCATCTTTGCAGGAGAATATAGCCAGTTTTGTGTGACTTTGTAACTGAATTAATGTTTTATATTTATGCTATACTTACTCTCTTAGTTTTTTCCATATTCTCCTGCTTTTTAATTTTAGGAAGCTGCTCATGTAAATGAAACTATTGTATAAAAATACTTCTTGGTGGTAAATTGCACTTCATTCATTCCAGTTCTGTTTTTGATGGTGGGGATAATGGTGTCAGTCTTTAAGGATTATGAATGTTCTGATCTTCTGTTTTCAAAACCTCTGTTGAGTGTCACATATATTCCTTGGCTTGAGAAAAAAAAAAGTGATGTTCTCTGTACTTGTTGAAAATAGATTAGTCTGAATTACCAAGACGGAACATATGTACTGTAGCCCTTGCTTCCTGTAAAGGCATATTGAGTCACATATGGTTGCTCCACCTTTGAGAAGCTCCTGCCCATACAAGCTGTAATCTCAGCAGGAGCTGAAAAGCTCTTTCATTCATGAAATGAGGCTGTGCCTCTGTTAGAGAGGCAACAGCTGTTGTGTCTCTGTTCCTGCTGTCCTCTGGATTTACCTGGGAGCATCTGTCATTCATCAGAGATGGTGCTGTTGAAAGTTATATTTTGTGAGAGCGGGAGCCAGAAGCAGTTTTGTAGGGCAGAATATGTCCTGTTATATATAATAGGCATCAATTCTGTCTGCTGCTTGGAACCATACTTCTGTATTTTTTCCCTGTACTTTGAATATTGAGGATAAGAATAATTAATGCACTCATTAAAGAGAATGCAGTGATTTGTGTATGGTGTCATATGTGAGGTGCTTTGTGAAAAATGGATTTTGGAGATGCGTTCTGTATTGTGGAACATGTGCTTATCAGTATTCCAGAATTTGAATGTGTAGCATTTCAGCTGCTGTATTCAGATTACTGCATTCTGGATACTGTAAGTATAAAAACAATTGGACCTTGACGCTTTTGAATTCTTCATTTAGCTTAAATTAAGGTAGTGATGCCTTGTGAAGGCTGACCTAGAACAGAGGCTAGATAGAGCTAAAGGAATAAAGTAGATATTATTAAAAGGCCTTAATAGATCCACCTTGGGCAGCACAAGAGCCCAGCCAGGACTACACCCAAGATGAACCCAAAAATGGTCACAAGATGGTCAACTGGTCACGGGCTCTCACACTTTGATAAGTTCTGGTCCATTTGAATATTGGAGTTAATTGTTCAATTATAGCTTTGTCTTAGGAAGTGCCATCCTTCTTGTTTTTCTCTCTTCAGTCCACATTGTTCATGTTCTTAGACCTGGAATTTGGATCATTTGTCCTTGGTCCCAAACTAGGAAAGGAATTGTTTTGTCTCTCTACTCTGTGAAGAGAGCTTACCAGCCCTTAATATGAAGCTCAGAACTACACACTAAAGCAGTACAGAATCTGAAAAATACAAAAGCTAAAACGTAAGGCATCAGTAGAGTCTCCGCTTAGGAGGTCTGGTGACCATTCTGTATACTTTTTCCTCTTGTTTCAGCAGAAGGATTCCTCCACAGAGGAGTCAGAAAGCTCAGGTGATGAAGAGAAGCAGGAAGTAACATCAAATTTCAAAGAAGAATCTAAGGTCACAAGAGACCTTTGTCAAAATACCCAGAAGCCATCCAGAAATGAAACTCCCAGTAAAAAGTAAGCACATTGTGGGCATTTTTAATGAACTGTTAGATCTTTTAGCATGTATTTATGGTTCTACTTTATAGCAATGTAAAAATCAGTCGTTCAAAGGGTTCTGTTTTGAACTGTTCACTACTCCCTTGATTTTCCTAGGGAATGTCCTACCTCGACAAGTACAGAAGAAGAAGCTATTCAGGGCATGCTTTCTATGGCAGGATTGCACTATACTACATGTTTACCAGGTCATACTCAAAGCACAGACTGCACAAGTAAAAGAACCTCTCTTCAGGAACACAGAAGCTACCCCAGGAGTCGGCATAAAGACAGACAGCCATCTCAGAGCCACAAAACCATGGAATGTGGTAGGTATCTCAATAAGGAACTGCTGCTCCCTGCTTTTGGCGCAGTGCTCAGAATAGTCACTTAAAGTTACATTTTTAGATTTGTAGTTATTAGATTAGTAGCTTTTAAATCAATCAGGCTGACATTTAAAAAGGTGTATTCTGTGATTTTGCTTTGTTGTTGTTTTTTTTCTATAATAAGTAAATATTACTTCTGAAAACTACAGCAAACTTAGCTTGTCACCAGAAAACCCCTTCTAAATATTTCCATCTAAAAGTTGTGTGGCATACTTACAAGAATGGGAAAGTTGTGGCTAGATTGAAAGTATTAAAATTTAAACTTGTTGAACTTCTCTTTAGGTAGGTCTGTGAAGGACGAGGAAGGAGACCTGGGAACTTCAGCATGGACTAGACACCTGAATGATGCTTCGAGGATTACCCCTCAGGTAAAGCAATACTTAAAACATAGAGAACACATTTTTACAGGAGAAGAGACCATGAAATTGTAAGTACAGAAGGCATGGTGGGCTGGTCTCTAAACACTGTGTATCTGATTGATACTTCTGGTTCTGGTAACTGGTTATTTTTGTCATGGATTTTTTTCACTGTTGTTGTTTTGGGTTTTTTCTTTCAAATTCTTTCTCTCATAGTGCCTAATATTAAGGTGCTCAGGGCAAGATCTTGAAAAATAAAAAATACTGCATTAAAAATGTGTGAATTTATAATAATTCTAACTGGGGAAGCACTTTATTTATTCATTATTATTCCTAACCAGAACATCAGAACCAGTGGAACATGTTGATAGTATGTATAGTAAAAATACTTGCTTAGGAACTTGGTACTGCTAAACTGATAGCTTTCAACAGCTAGCAGGTAGGAATATTTTTGTTTTCTGATGTCCAAATGGAATCCAGCAAGGAATGAAAGGTTATGTGCCTTACACTCTGACACTCGGAGCTTTTCTACACTGTGAACTTTTTTAGTATTTCTGACCTTGTCTGTATTAGAAGTATTAGAATAATTAATTAACTAGAACAACTGAAGTTACAAAATTACAGCTGTTAAATAGCACTGTTTTTAACTGTGTTCTTTGTGGTGTTTGCTTTGTAAGAATATTTGCTGCATGGTACCCCTTTGCAGTTTGTAATTCCCAATTTAGTACTTATTCTTTCATCAGCTGAGTATTGAAAACAAATTACCTGTCAGAGTAGTCAGTGATTATGGCATGGCATGTTATAGTGGCTGGTTTAATCAAGAACCAGTTGCATTTGTTGTGCTCACTGCAAACTGAAAACAAGAAGTAGAGGAATTGAGTGCATTAGTATGTGTACCTAAACTGTAGCACTGCCCTTAGGTGCTTATGGAAAAGCTTGCACAGAGACTATGTTGCATGTTATCTTTAAGAGGTATCTATTCTAAAAGAAACGATGGACTGATAAAATGGCCAGATACTGGTGAAACTGAAATACCTGTTTCAAATACACAGTAGTATAAATGGGAAAACTGGAGTGAACCTGTATCTAGAAGCACTAACTTGTACATCTTTTCTTCTCATTTCCATACTAGGATGCAAATAAAACTCAAAAATATATCAAGAAGGAGGGTGCATCGGAAGCCAGTCTTAAGGTTCAGGAAAACAGAAGCATAGTCCACAGCAACAGCTTGAGTTTTCAGCATGGCAAATACACACGAGACTCCAGCCTGATGCAAGCAGAATGTCAGCTGAGTGATGGCAGCCTTAGCCCTGACAGGCCCTATGGTGAAACGTCCTTGTCTGTACCGCTGCACCCAACGAAGAGGCCAGCATCAAACCCACCCCCCATCAGCAACCAGGCAACAAAAGGTAATGCTCATGTCCAGCCCCTTGCCAAAGCAGGCTGGGGGAGGGAAGTAAAAGACTTGATGCAGAAATTGAGCAAAGGGCAGGATTAAACCTTGAGGGAAAATAACAAGTGAGCATGCTGTGGGTGCTCAGATTTTGGCACAGAATATGGGGAGGTGGAATTAAGAGAGATCTAACTGGCCTGAATCAGATTAATTTATTGAAATGAAAGTTTAGAAACTCTTAACACTTCAGAAATAGTCTGATGAGCATACTGTGTAGGTTTTAGTTTCTGGTTTATATTCTGTAATTTGCTCAAGATTAACTTGAGTAAAATTCAGGAAGCTCAGTTTAAGTTCTCCCCTACTACCCCCACTGTGCTTCCTAGACTGGAAATCTGGAAATGTTTGTAAATAATACACTAATTTTATTTATGATAATTCTAGCCAGATTCAGGGAAAACAGTTCCTGGGGGTGTTCTTTTTAACTATTCTGGTTCCCTGATTGTTTTTCAAATTGATTCTTGTGAAAATTTTGCTTCTTTCAGCTTGAAAGCTGGGTTTCACCATTGTTGTACAATGATTAAAATTCATCCTGAAATTCTTGACTGAAGTCCTTGCTTGGGTTTTTCAGGCAAACGTCCAAAGAAAGGAATGGCAACTGCTAAACAGCGCCTTGGGAAGATCCTGAAGCTGAACCGGAATGGCCATGCACGCTTCTTTGTTTGATGTAGCTGCTACTTGTACTACTGCTGTCTTTCCTACACAGACCAGTATTGAGGGCAACAGAGCCTGGAGCTGCTGTTAATCCTCTGCTTGAAGCAGACTTGCATGTACCATAGAAAACACTGCCTGATGAACAAAAGAAAGAAAGAAAAAGAAAAAAAAAAAAGGAAAAAAAGAAAAACCCACACAAAAAAAAACCCAACCCAATGCTGCATTTTCACTGTGCCACACCTGCTCAGCAATAACCATATGGGAACGGGGAAATCTTCAGAGAGACACGGACTGTGAGAAATAGTCTCTCATCAGGGCTTGAATATCATTTGTTGCTGGTAGTTTCTGACCTAAATTAATGAGGGGAAGATGATGAAGGTGGTTTATCAATAATTTATTTCTGATAGATTTTTCACAACTTTAAAATTCATTTAAGAAACTATTTATTTGGAAGACTTTTTCTGGGGGGGTTATTAATTTAGATTTAATAATGTGAAAGTTTTAAATTGTTTTGATAATGTGTGTTTGGTGCAGTGGAGAGCCACATTAATTGTGATTAGTCTGGACTCCTAAATTTGATATTCAGGTTATAGTCTTAAATAGGGTGAGATGCATTATTAATTATTTTTTAAATTAAGGCATAAGGAATCTTATTATTTTTTCCTGCTTTTTGTAAGCTATTGGCTGGGCTTCTGTTGACTTGCAAGTTGCATATTCTCTGCCAGCTTGATTATTTTTTGACCTGTCCTTTTTAATATCAGATTTATTTATTTAATGGACTAGAAGAGACTCCTAAAGACAGAAGAATTTTCTTATGTTGGTCCAGTAGCTAACTTGTTTTAAACTGCACCTCTTTCCTCCAAATCTGAGTTCTTATTTTCCTCCTGATGATCTGTCTGTGATGATTTTCTTGTGTAAAAAGACTCCTTGAAATTGTATTTGTACTAGTTATTTAAGAGTTGGTACAAAGGAGGAAGACCCAGTATATTTTTTGGAGGAACGGGGACATCAGTTAAGATAAATGTTTCTTCAGATCAGTTGCTCTAAAATAGATACACAGTGCAGTTAAAAGATTTGGCATTTTACTTAATGTAGCATGGAAGAAGCATTAAAGTGTTGTTATTGTACATTAAACACATTTTACTAAGGAGTCATGAAAGCAGGAGAATGTGTGCTGCTTTCAAACCTGGGCAAGACAGCAAATTAAAAGTCTTAACTGGTCCGTATATATAAACATTTAAGTAGCTTACTGGTATCAGAATGATCATTTGTGTCAGGCTTCATACACAGCTGATAGCAAATGCCAATTCTGAATTATTGTAAATAATTTTGATTTAAAATTTGTATTTTTCTGTAATATAAAATTAAATATTTAACTTTTGAGGGTCGGGGATGAAGGCAGAAAGGGGAATACTTTTACTTGATTCTGGAAAAAGGGCATTTTGCAGGGTCCAGCCAAAATGTAAATGTCAGTATGCTAATGACAACAATATTGTTGGTTGGGGTTTGTGTTTTTTGGTTTTTTTTTGGATTGGTAAGAGTAAAAATACTCCTGCATAGCTGTCCAAGTCATCAAATTGATTTTAATTTTCCACACCAATTTTTTCCTTCCTCCATATCCTATACTGGAATAATTTTCTCTTGTGGTTTAATAACAAAGTCAGTTTTATTTTCCAGAATATTTGTGCAGAGTTATTTTTATTTAGGCTAGACTATGAATGTGTTTAGAAATTTGTGGAAATAGTTCTAATGTCAGGTGTTCTTTATTGCTGCAGGGTCAGAACCAGTTAGTACTATGTTATCCTGTTTCTAAATGGAGAAACATCAAAATGTAGTGCCACTGCAAAAAAAAGTCAGGTAGCTTTCATAGCTTTACTTTGTCTAAAGCTTGGAAATTAAAGTTTAGGAGTGTTTTTGTAGCCCTACTTTTACATTATGATAACTTAACGTCTGTGTCTTGTATGGGTGAATTTTTCAACTTTTTTGTTTGCTAATTAATGTTTCCCAAAACAAGTTTTTAGTCTTTTAATTTTTTTAAATTTAACACAAGTTATGGATTTTTAGAATATTGGGAATGGAGGTAGTCAAGGATTTCTAAAAAGCAGAAGATAAGCTAAGAAGTATTCTTCAGGTGCTGAAAATGACTATAAGGACTTGCTGTTCTCAGGTGCTATGTTTTCTAGATGGAAATAGTTAAAAGAGAATATTTTAACTATCTTCTAATATGTTCTCACCAAAGTAAGTAAAAGAAATAAACTATGTTGTCAATATTAGTTAAAATTATATACCCATATAAATTTTCTCTTCATTTGAACTTGAGCAAATGGTTTAATGTCTGCCAGGCTTTGGAAACTGTTTCAGCTTTAGCATATTGAACCAAACTGTTTCCTTCCTGCTGGCTGTGCAATTTCTAATGATAGAAAATTCCAGTTTAGGGCAGCAGTCAGATTCAGAGCAGAATAAAGAATGAGTTCTCTCTCCTTAAAGACAGATTTTTGTCTAAAGTAAAAGTATGCCAGAATAGAATCTGGAGCAAGGAATTTTCAAATACAGAGCATGCTTTCTTGTACATGTGATTGGTTTATACAAAGTCTCTTTTCTGACCATCCACGCTATTTATCTGTATCTTATAGTTGAAATATAGATATGGCTGGACCCATATATATTATTTCTTCTTGGTTTTATCCTTTCTATTGCTCTAATTTTTACCTTTTTTTTTTCCTGAGTGGCTCTCCACTGTCATGAATTTATGTAATAGTCTCTTCACAGGCTGTCAACAGGCAGAGGTTCATTCCCATTTTCTTCAAATATCCATGCTTCCAGCAGAAGTTAAATCTGGTGTTCCAACTCAGAACAAGTAATTCAAAAGAAATTGCCATGTTGAGCAGTATTAAAAAAAAAAAAAAAAAGAAAAACAGCAAACAATTAAAAAGAAATCTCCTGGTAGCTTATGAAGAGGATGTGGTGACCTCACTTGTTTTGTGTACTTGTATGTAGAGATATATTTATTGCATTCTAGCTGAAATCACTTCTGCACCAGTCTTTCTGTAGATGGACTGAACCTTGTGTTGTTGTAGTGGAGAGAAAAAGCCCAATTTTTTTCCTTGCTGTCTCACTTGGGGTGGAAGAGGGAGGGAGTAGGGAACACTGGCTGGACAACAGCAAATGACACCTGGTATGGTAACTTTTTTCAAGGGTAATATTTTTTGAAAAGTCAGAGAACTTGCGTTTGTCGTAAAACTCAATTTAATTTTTTTAAAATTTTTTTTGGTACGCAGAACAATAGGAAATGAAATATTGTAGGGGTTTCCCCAGTCTCTTAAGTTCTCATGTTCCTACAATTGCAAAAAAAGAAACAAATATGAAAATGGAAAGACCACCTAGAAGCTATATCAAAGATTCTTCCAGCAACTTTCCCTTTTCTTTTCCTTTTATACTTGCTAATAAACCCTGGCTACAGGGTAGCCTTTGTTGACCTCTGAGGTAGATTACCTATGCAACCTATAACACTCTACATAAGTTCATTCTTAATGAGAATTTTGGAAGGGTTAGATGTTGAGAGTTAAAGTTGTTGTTTTCTGATCACATGGGAGGGTTTGGGGTTTTGATTTTTTTTTTTTTTTTATATTTTTGGTGGTTGAAGTGCTTGTGTTACCTTTGGTAGAGATGTATGAGAGCACAGTGTCATGACCACAATTTAGACACTTTGTTTTTGCTCTAAGGCATAAGCTACCTTCACTCATGAGACCCTAAAGTTGCAAGTGTTGAAAATTTTTGCAGGATTTCAAAGCCAGAGCTGGTGGGAATCTTGCCTACCCCTTTTTTGGTAGCTGTGGAGACTAAGCAGAACTAGAATGGCCCAGTGGCTAGACCCTCTTTAGGCTCCACATGCCCACCTGTCCCTTCACACTCCCACCACAACCCCCAAGCCTTGTGTCTTTCCAGAGTGTCATTCACATCACACTTCCAGACCATTAAAAGCTGTTTGTAGTTCTGGGACTGAGGGAGCCCAGCACTACTCTTTGACAGAAGAAATACAAATGGAACCAAGGGCCTTACTGTTTATTGTTAAACAAGATGAAAAGCTGCAACATCCAGTTTTCCAAAAAATAAACCCAACAAAAAACCACCGTGGTAACCCTCTTTGTGGGAGAGTATGAATGATAAGTCATGCAGTGGATGGGAAATGAAAGTAGCACTGATAAGGAGATGCATGTTCTTCATAGGCTGCATTTCTGTTTGGAAAAAAAAGGACTTTTTCGACTTTTAATATAAATTAAGCCATAAGAGTTTCATGCTGTGGGAAGGGAATGAAAGGGATCACTTTAAGAGATTATATTGATATGTATTGTCACTTCTGCTGGGAAATGTCTATTGCTGCCAATGCTTTAGTGAATCTTTTTTTTTTAAAAAAAAAAACAAACATGGGATTTGAAAAAAAAAACCAAACAAAAAACGGGGCTAGTTCTTGGCTATATTTACTAGTTTTGTAGTAATGTTTTGCTGGCCCATTTGTCTTTTCCTCCTTTTTCTACTCTCATAGTCTAATTTCTATCTTTCCTTCTTAATGTTTCTGAAAATGTTAGCTTGTCTGCTCAGTAGGGGTCGGTGTGTGTGTGTGTCTTCCTTTTTACAGAAACGCACTACTGTGTTAAGTATTTGGCTGGGAAATGGGATGCTGCAGCTTTAAGAGCATTTTTTTCAATTCATAACAGTATTTCCCATCCTCTTTTGCCTGCAGGCAGGGAAAGTGTATGTACAGTATTTATTTTGTTTTGATTTTACTTTAAATTTGTAAGTTTCTATAAGTAGTTCACATTGATTATTCTAGGGGAGGACAAGTGGCTTTGTTTAAATTTGTATTTGATATTCATAGTTTCCACTTTCTGTACTTAAAAATACTGAAATTAAAAAATTGTATGCTTATGTTTTGATTTTAGCACTGGAAAGTGTTTAATTTCTTCAGACTTCTGCTCATTTACTTCAGTGTAAATACAGTAAAATGTACAGAGTATCTTCAGGAGAAAAAATGCTTTTCTAGGTCCAATCTCTGTGCCCTTTGCTTGTTACATTTTAAAGAAGAAATTTTGTGGAGAAATGTGAGGGAATATTCTCATACCATTTATTTTTTAAATTTTTTCAAGGTGCAAATTTCATTTCAATCCAAGTTTATTATATGGTGACTAAATGCATTTTGTGAAGATGGTCTATATTCTTTTTGAATCCTAATATAAAAAGAGGTGGAAATGTTTGTGATTCATCATATTATCAGATCTACATTTGTAAGAAGGTTGTCAAATGGTATTTTTGTAGTCTTGATCTGGTTTTTGTTCAGGTTTGTCTCATGCTACTGATGGCTGACTCAGCTCTTGATTTATTGGTTGGTTTGGTTTTTTTCGTTTTCTTTGAAGTGTGTGCAGTTTCTGGAAGAAGAGCTTTCTCTTTCACACTTACATATGCTTAGCCATACTTGCTTTTATCCTGGAGGACTTCCCTGCTGCTTTTTCCCTCCAGACATCATCATCTGGTTTGCAGCTGCCAGTGCTCCCTATTTTGGCTCCTGTGGCAGCACAGTGTTTGCATGTGGGTGCTTTCCTGGGGTGGTGCAAGCATGGCTGCCCCAGCCTGCAGCTTGGTGTGCAGCCTTTTCCTCTGCCCCACTGACTTGCTGCAGCGTCAGTCAGAGCAGCCTCAGATAAATGATGCACCAGTGGCACTGGAAGAATCAAATGGCAAAAGGGTTTGATATCAGCATCCTGTTCAGCTCCTCAGGTTTGCTCCTTAGCCTGGCTTCCAACTGACAGAATTTCTGGGTGGCTGTAATGACTAGGAGATCTGAATTGTGCCAGGTGCTTTACAGAAAAAGAACAAGAATGCTGACTTCATCAAACCATGTACTGCTTAATGGGACAGTTGAAAAGCCATGACAAACTGGGCAGTTTTGTGGCCTAAAGTTTAAAACATGATAGTGTTACAGATTTGGGGAGCAGAAACTTCCATGCTGTTTCAAAAAAAATTCATTTGGATGGTGGGAAAAAGAGAGTCAAATACAGGGGTTGATGATAAAATATTTATACTTCAGATATCAGTTCCCATTGTATTTAGACATGCCTTTGCATCTTTTCAATTAATGTGTTAAAACTGATTTTAAATTTGGTTAGCCCAAGATTTGCCAAAGATCTGAAAGAGCAACTGCATATTTTGAAAAGGTCTTAATCACTGTGATTGAATAGCAGTGCTACAGCCTATGCATTTCCATCAAATACTCATCTGGATTTGTCACACTCAGCTCGCTGCTCAGACTAATGTTTTGGTTTTAAAGTGATAGACTTATGAGAGTTCCTTAGTGGGCCACAAATACAAGTTCTATACCCATATAAAAACCTACACAAGCAACTTAACTATTTGCCCTTTTGTTTTTGGCCAGCTACACTTGAGATATTTTTTTTTCTGTCTCAGCTATTTAGTGGATGACAGGATAATAGACGGGAAAATGTGAAATGTCTTAAATGCTGCTTTAAATGCTGCTGGATAGCCTTCAGCAGCTGGAGCCATATTTTCATGAAAAGTCAGTTTCTGGTCTGCATTTCTGTTTGCAGAGAATGGAGAAATAATTACCTGAATTGTTCTTTCCTGAACAATTTTTTAAGATTTCAAGGCTACCAAATCCAGCAAAAGAATTGAATTTCTAAAGTCAGGGAATGAACAAGATACCCATCTTGGTGTCTGAAGACTAAAGTACTGATTTTGGTCTTTAATCAATAGCATTCTGCTGTATTTGAGGTACAGTACCCACTGGTAAAGTGCCTACAGACTGGCTTTCCATTTCTGTACATTTAGTGACATTCAGCTCTCTCCAGAGGGCTGCTTAAGCTCCTGACCTGCTTAAGCTGTGAAGCTTTTGTGGTGGTGGATCATGAGGTAATGTGTTCAACCAAACCTTTTCTGGTTCATTTTGTTTAGGTGGACCTTTGGATTCATGATGGAAACATGACTAATAGCATGAACATGGTGAAGCCAATCATGCTGAGTGTTAGTTTCTGTAGAAACTTAGTTTTTTCTTTATATAGAAGTATTTGTCCTGAGAGCCCTTGAAATTACAATTTTAGTGCTGGTAACTAGTATCAGCTGTCTCAAGCCAAAAGTTAATGAGGACTGAAACTGTAAAACCAGAATGTTATTGTTACTCCTGATACAACCAAGACTGTTGAACACCTTGGTTTCTACAATGGTAGTGACTGAAGTTTTTACCTGCAGAAAAAACAGCTGTTGATCAAGACAGTGAATAAAATCTGTCATTGCCAGAGCTTGTAGTATACCACCTAACAGCTGGCTAATAGCACAGTTTGCTCTGTCTAGACTAAGGTCCGATTTCTCAAAAGCCAATTATATTCAGTCTTTAGAATAATTACTGCCATTTTTCAAAGAATTGTGTTTGGCTTAATAGATCTATTTATCTGTACTGCTTCTGCTGTATTTGCTTTGGTCTTGGAAAAAATACTCTACTTTGGAACTTTTAAGTCAACTAAAAAAAAAAACCAGTATACAAAGAGTCTGCTTGTTTGTGATGCTTTGCCCCAAAGTTTATTCCTTGTAAGACATTTTTGCTGCAATGAGTGTGAGTAAAGTTCCCATCCCTACTTGGAGAATATGATATCTGTCTGTCTGGAAAAAACATTTGCCTGTGAATCGTACACCTTGATGGTAAGTCATAAAGATACAAGTTTGCTTTTTGTTCTGGTTGAGCTAAAAGCCAACAAAACTCTAGAAACTGCTGCTCTGGTCTCCTCAAGTAGCATGTGGGCTGTGGAAATTTTGGCTTAATTTGGCAGCAGTTTCAGCCAAGTGCTAATATGAAGATATTAAATCGTGTGCTTTATTCTTAAGTTGATTTTTAGTTACAAAGGGTTTTTTACTTTTTTACAAAAGGTGTTTGAATTGCTTTGTCACAGTTCTGACCCAGTAGAAATTTTCCTCTGCTCAACCAGCTCTTGTAGAAAGAGTTTTAAATTCCATCATGATATGGTTATTGAACAGAGCTATTCCCATGTGTTAAAGCATTGAAGGAGAGCATTCAAAGTATATTTCCCACACCAGCTGTCCTAAAAGTAAAGTCAGAACTTGTTCAGGTGAGGTTCTTCCTTGAGTGGAACCATTTTGCTTCCAAGTCTGTTCGTATTCAGCCCAGGGCTGCTGGGAGTGGGGAGAAGAGAAATCTGTGAGCTGTGCAGTGCTACTGTGAATTGGGTAGATTGTATTGCAGAGACTGCTGACAGCTGTGCCTGTCATTAAGCACCAGGAGTGATGCTGACCTGTAGTCTTGGGAGGGAGACCAAGCATTAAATGAGACATGGCATGTGAAGGATGCCTTTTTCTCCAGCTTTTGCAGCAGGTCAGAAAAGAAGAATTGGTGAGATGATTTGGGATAACTCCAAACCACTCTGTAACAAACCTCTTCTGGAGCTACAGGAAGTTGTTTTAGACACTAGCTCTGTTAATGCATTCTCTTCACTACTAGAGGATTTCACTTTAACAAGTTCAGTTTATACAGAACATGAAAGATACCTTGTGTTAGACATCCCAGTTCCCTTGTGAATGAGATTTGTAAGCAGAAGTGATTTGTGTTGAAACAACTGAAGTATTTGGAGAGTGGGAATTCCTGTGCAGCACTCATGGTTGTGATGTAAGACATTTCCTTCATACAAACCTTATGTACTACAATACAGGGCCACTGCTGTGCCCTCATAGCTTATAGACTGTTTTCAGTAATGCTGCCATTAATTTTCTCTTGCCACTAATCTCAGTTTTGAACAGTATAAAATATGAGGTACCAAACTCTAGTAATATTAGCTATAATTAAAGGAATCTCTTCACTAATTCTTTTATTACACATTTCAATAGGCACCAAAATAGTGCTGCCAGTACTCTTAAAATACTTAAATTCTTCTCCCCTTGGTTGGGACATTTAGCCATTTCTGTTTTGGTTTTTTTCTGCACTGATGCAAACTCTCACTGTATTTTACAGTTCATGGCTTGAAGAAAAGGCTGAGTTACTATTCTGTGCTGCATTATTGTGGTTCACTGAAAAGAAATTAAAGATTGGGAGCAACACAAAGAAGAAATCACTGATCTGTTAAACATTCTGTGGAGCCCATACCTGCAAGTCATTAGCTGAAGCACTAGAGCACAGGTATAACTTGATATCTTAAAGGTGTCATGTTGACTCATCAGATCAAAATAGTTCTACATAGTGGTAGAGAACAGAAAGGAAACCATATCGATAAAATGAAGTAATTTTTTATTAATTAGATGCAGAAATACTAGATTTTTCACTCTCACCTGCATGAAGGAGTTGAACTGAACAGGCTTAATACCTGGAAGACTAGGTTGGTAGAAATCACTGCAAGTAACAGGGCCATAATAGGGTTGACTTCTAGCTAGAAGCACCACTGTTTTTTGGGTTTTTTTTAAGGGAATAATTTGCTTTGATTTGCACACCATGTCTACCCTTTACTTCTAGCCAGTTCATATACTGAACATGCATGTAATAATTCTGATGAGATTAGTGTTAATGCCTCAGCTGATAGAGTGGTGTATCTTTAAATATGTAGCTGTTCTTCTGAGGGTTTTCAGGTCATGCTGTGGTCTGCTCTTTTGGGATGCTTGGTCAAGATTTAGGATAATTCAGAACTCCCACTGCTCTTCTGGAAAAAAGTGATCTTGCTTTGTCCTATTCTGTTGTGGGAAGGAGGCAAGATGACCTTCTCTGCTGCCCAGGAGCTGCTTTCTCCTGTGCAGGAATTCTTTGAAGGTGAAGGCTTTGGATTGTGCTGCTGAATCTAAACTTTTGTTTTGCTAATGTGATGAGGGCTGCAGGGATGTCCTGGTGAGGGAAGGGGTCAGAGGAATCGGAGGTCAGCCAAATGTTCCAACCCTGCCAGCCCCTGTGTGCAGGGCATGGAAAGGGTGGGATCCTGAAAGGTGTGCAGCAGCCTTGCCTGGGGCAGCTGGGAGGATGGGGAAGGGCTTTTGGTGTTCCTTACCTTCAGTGGCCTCCTCTTGTCCTTTGCATGGATGTCAGGTCTGCAAAGGTTAAGAACATTCCTGTGATAAACATGACAAAAATTAACCTGGAGTTGTCCAAGCTGTACATGGAATGGTGTGAGCTTTCTGATACATGCAACCCTGAGGTCAGCTTGGGTTTGGAGCGTTTTCAAGTGTTACTGAAGTCTTACTTTTCCAAACCAGATTTTCACTTAGGCTACTGTCATAATATGAAGTGAACCTCTCCATTTTGCAATTTTGGAAAAGTTATTTCTAAACCATTGCCATTTTTGTTTGTTTCATCCTTCCTTTGTTACTTTGAAACTGAGTGGGATGTACCTTTGTCTGGTGTTCCAGTCACAGAGTAATGGAGCAGCTTTGTCTGGAAAGTTGTGTTAGTGGTACTGAATCATCAACACTTCTGTCACTGCAGTAACAGGAAGGAAGGAGGTTGAACAGTACATTTTGCTTTTGTATAAAAACATCTAAACTAAGCCTCTCTTGGAGACTTGTTTAAAAACTCTGGATCCCTCTGCTTGAATTTCTTTATTAGCTGCCACAAAGATTGGGCTATAATGGGTCCAGAGTCTGGTTGGTTTTTCAAAGGATCTGAACTGGAGAATTGAATTTCTTTGCTAGAATTTCTTTATTAGCTGCCACAAAGATTGGGCTATAATGGGTCCAGAGTCTGGTTGGTTTTTCAAAGGATCTGAACTGGAGGATATCTACTGACTATTTTTTAAAAATATATTTAATTTCTCATGGTTTGACTTGTATACTGTTGTAACCAAGTTTGATACAAGTTGAACATGAAAAATCTGATAAATTTTAAATGGATTATTTTTATATATTTTTAGTTTTTGTAGCTGGAAGCTACAGAACCTCAATGAGCATTTTAGAGATCTATATTGATTTTTACTTCTCTGCTTAATTTTTTAGCTATGCTTTGCAGTATTTCTGCAGTGAAGTACTGATTCTTTCTCACTGGTGTGGTTCTCATATGTAAACCAAGACATCTCTGGCATTCCCTTCTACATTTTTCAATTTCCCTGAATCTTTGGGGATGTTCCTGAGTGCAACTCTTGCTAGCTGATTTTCCTGTCTCCTCAAATGCTATTGATATTTTAAAGGGCTAATTAATGACACAATGTGAGCCAAAAATTGGCATACCTGTGAACAGCTAGTAAAACTCAACAGCCCAAAGAACTTTCAAATCAACACCATCAAATCATCTTCAATAACATCCCCGCCTGGGAAATTTAAAAAGTGGAACAGTAAAATTTAGAAAAAAGAGGGTTTTTTTCTCTTGGAGATGGTTTTGCAAGGGACTTTTAGACCACTTTCAAACGTAGAACCTGTATCACTTTTATTTTGCAAGGTATCTTAGAGGTGTGCAGAAGAAAAGATGGATGTTTGTGTCCATGTGAATGCAGCACCTTTAATACATATTTTTCCCCACTAGTAGCGGTTGACTTGTGAGGTAAATACTGTCTTCACAGGAATGCAGTTGGAGACAGGGCCAGGCTGTGCCTCTGCTCCATGGTGTAATCCACTTCTCTCGCTCTGTGACAGAACCTGAGCAAAAACTAGGTTTTGGAAGTCCATGGTTTGCACCTCAGATATGGAATAAGGGACAGTGATCATGTAGAAGCAGCAAAGGCAAAAAGAAAAGGAAGGGATGCTGAAGATTATGGGGGCGAAATGAACCCTTTGATGTTACTTAGGTCAGCTGTTGAACAATTCTCTGCCAAGTCATCAGAAGAATGTCCTGGACAAAACATTTCTAAAAGGAGCCTTTCTAGTGCAAGAATTAATTTAATAGCTCTGATGTGAGGCATCTTGGGTGTGTACAGAAAATGGGCAGGATTTACAGCAGTTTCTATTAGCACACCCTGAGGACACTGCCTGATGCCTCCTTCTGAAATTTCCCTGTTGGTTTTTGATGGCAAGGCTCTGAGCAAAGGCAGATATGGTGCCAAGGTTATGTTTCTACTACCTGGCTGGTAGAGTGTGTATAATAAATAAATCTAAATTAATTTATACATGTATTCACATATCCATACATTTAAATATCTTTATTAAGAAATCAGAAGGTGTTCTGCAGTGCTATAATGTCATATTCTCATGGCCAGCTATATGGTCATATTCTCCCTCTCCAGAAGGGGAGAGGAGACCATTGCTAAGTAACAGTCTTTGCAAAAACTCTTATTTTGTTTTTTTTCCTCCCTCTTGTTTCACTTGGGTGTTACTGCTTGTCCTTTGAGATGCATCCTTTCTGGGATGGCAGCTGTTGGATGCTGGATCATTGTGCACTGCCTACCAAAGAGATTCAGTTAACACCTTGGGCCAGGATTAGTTATAATTCAACTGTCTGTAATATTTTTACCCATGCTATTTGAGTAGAATAGAATTTCCCATTCTATCCATTCCATTCCAATCCCAGAAGATGGTAGGGATAGCTTCTTCCTCTTTCCCTCTTGTTGTCCTGCCGACTCAGCATGGAGAATGCTTCAACAGACATAAATGTTTAGGAAGGATGTATTTCCTTGGCTGTGGGTCATGCAGACTGGAAAGCACAGCAAATGAAATCAATTCTTCTGCTCAGAACAAAATGTGAAACTTGTGATTTTTGTGAAAATTCCCCAAATATGAGGGGTAAGGACGTGTTCATTCCCTTTAGCCACATGTGCAAGCAGTGAGGAATGAAAGCCTTTACATCACTCCCAGAATATGTGGCTCATTTTACGTTTCCACTTTATGTATTTGAGCTGTAATTTTATTCTTGAGCTCTTAGCACGGGGAAGTCAATCCGGCATTCCTGACCGCCAGGAGGAGCTCAGACACAGCCTGCAGCCTTCGCCTCCTCCCTCCGAGCCTGGCAGGATTACTCCAAAGAGGGAACTTCAGTCAGAGCAGTGCAGGGGCAGCCGTCCCCTTGATGCTGTCAGTGCTGGCATTGGACGCAGGCATGCACAAGATAAAAGTAGACCTGGAAAAGGTAAAACGAGCCAAACCTGAGGGCAGGTGGGACAATGCCATGGGCAGATGCTGGGAAGTAAGAGAATGTGATTATCCATCATGCTGTGAATGGCTTTGTTTATACAGAGAATCCTGGCCTCAAGCTTAACTTCCAAAATCTGTCTTTTTCCCCTTGGTTAAAAAAAACCCAAAAGGCAAAGTGTCATAAACACCAGCTGGCAGCCAGGAGAGGGGAGTGTTCCCATGGTACAGTGCTTTTTAAAGTTTTAGTAAAGCTCTTTATAGGCCAGTCAGTAATGCCACTCTCTTCACTAATGTGAATGTTCCCAGTTATCCGGGGGCAGCAGAACAAATTTGTAAGTTAAAGCCTGGAAGTTTTTCTTGTGGAAATGATGCTTGATTTCACAAAGCACAGAGCTTTACCTTGCAGCTGCTGATTTTCCTCTGTCTATGACAAAGCAGGGCAGAGCCTTGAAATTGATGAAGAAATTATTTTAACAATTTTCTGCAAAACTGCAGGGTGAATGAGGAGAACCCACTGTCTGTCACATCTGTTCTGCTCTCTATTTGTGTACTTGTTTTAAAATCTAGTATTCAACATTGCCTCAAAACTAACCCGTTCCCTTTTCACTGAGGCAAGAGACTGATGTCTGTAACCCAGTGACTGTGGGTACCTTTCTTCTTGCTGAAAGAAATTAGTACTGAACAGAGTCTTTTTTATCATAGCTGAGCTCTTATCAGACCATCTCCCTTTATATTGCTTCCTTCCCCAGCCATTGTGGAAACAGACATCCTGCCCAAGGCATCGAAATCCGCAATCTGCTGCTGCTTCTGTGGAGCCTCTGGAATTTTGCCAGCAGCCCCTTGAGGTGGTCCCAGATGTGATTGCTTTTTCTGTGCTACCCTGAAAATATCCGGTGGAAACAAAGGACAATTTCAGCTTTGGAGGCCAGCACTTCCTCTGCTCTCAGGGATGTACAGTGGGAGATGTTAGGCACGAGGTACCCCGGAGAAATCATGACCAAAATGGCAGGGTCACGGTCAAAGGGATATTCCTACAATAGAATAAAGCCAATTTTTTATTGCATCTCTCAGCTGGTCCTCAAGTTTACATCCAGTTCCCTTGAACTCAGGAGATGTGTATGGGATGTCTTTCCCACAGCATTCTTCTGCAGGGAAAATGCAAATTCCTTGCACCTATGTCGTGTGTGAAAGGAGATTCAGTTTTAACACTGCCCTCCTTCAGTGGGGGGGGGGGGGAGGGGGGAGCAAACAATTCTATTTTTATTTCCAATAAACTTGGGCTTAAAATAGCCACTGCCTTAAAATAAAACCAAAATGGTTTTTGGGTTTTTTTTTTCTTTTTTTGATTCAATAGCTTTTTTGAGGACAAGGCTGTGGGAGAGAGGAGGGAAGTGAAAATACCAACTCATGACAGTTTTTTTGTTTTGGATATGTGGGGGGTTTGTGCTGTTCTGGTAGGTTTGGATTTTTCAGCAGTCCTGTCTATCAGATAACCAACATTGCAGTCCTGGCTGTTGCTGCCAGTGGCTGAAGATACATTTGCTCTGCCTTCACATGGGTATCTTCCAGCTCGGTTTCCCTGTTTAATGTGTTACAACCTTTTTTTTTTTACTTGGTTCTTTGATCTTCCCTGTAGCTTTCCTGCTCCAGGTTGCCTGACAGAGTTCCCCTAGCCTACTTCACTCCATAGGTGTTTGTGCATGCTGTAAAACTTTCAGGAGGATTTTAGACCCATCATCAGTTTTTAGGCATTCACTCCTTGAGGAAGCACGGGTGAGGATCCAATGCCATCTTCACTGCGGGTTTATGGTTGTGGGTTAAAGTGAGTGTTGAGTGTCACAGGAAAGAAAGAAAAAGTTCAAGTATTTCTTTGTTGGGATCCATCCTGCAATCTATCTGTCACTAAAATGAAAAGATTGGAGGGATTTCAAAAGAAGAGAAGAAATAAAATATGGTTCCCAGTGAAAGCTACATGTGTTGTGTCTCAACAGTACTATGAAGCCATGTGTTGTTCAGCTGGGCTGAGGAATTATACCACTGAAGGCACTTCATTGCTACTTTAAACTATGGAAAACCTCTGCTCTGCAACTTGTTTTCCTAACTGAAATACTTGGAGAAAGTTGATGTTGCACTTGTCCCTTGGGTTTTGCAGTGTCTTTTGGGAAGAATGTTTATGTAGACCCTGAAATTACTACAGTTTTTCAGGACTGCAATTTACTGTGTTATTCTCCCTCATGTCTCCTCACCAGTCTGCAGATAAACCCAGCCAGCTTTCTGAGATGCAGCTATGGCTGTCCTTGGGGCCATGGGGTGAGGTTGTCATGTTGGGGATGTGAGGGCATGTCCCATATGGCCTTCAGGTTTATTTCCAGAAACAGAAGTGTATCTCTGTGACATCTGTTCTGTTAAATATTGACTTTCTATTGGCAGTGTTAGAGGTAAGGAACCTCCCTGGAAAAAATCAGCTTATGGGGATTTGCATGGTGTTTCTATGACTGGAGCACAATTTTTTTAGTTTGTTTTTTAATTAATTTTCTTTTAAGTTGGAATAGAGAGGTGTTTTGAAGCCTGTTTTTATACATGGCAGGAACATCAAAACCACAAAGCACAGGGGCTGGTACTCAGTCCTTTGCAAGCAAGACTGATAAAGCAGAGCACCTTAGTGACTGAAGGTCTGAGATTCATTTTAAGCAATGCCTGCCTATTTGTTGTTACTTTTCAGAAAAAGCCCTGACCTTGCAGGGTTACGGGTGGATTTTTCTTAACACTGGGTACAATGCCAGCTCCAGCCAGAAACACAGCACCCTCCGTAAGCAAACAGCCTGAAATAAAGGGCCAGAGGAGGGTTGTGAAGAGTCAGAGAGCTTGAGCCCAAAGCATGGTGAAAACTTCTACATGAGAGGAAAATAAAAGAGCTAAATCTGATGGTCCATGAAAAGCTGGTGATAGCACATGGATGTGCAGCCAAAGGAGGAGGTAAGTTCATTTGTGCATTTGCAAGCACACAACACCAGTCCACAATTGTTGCATGTGGCACAGTTGTGACTTTTTTCATCAGAAGGGACACTGTAAAATGCTGTGAGGTGAGGTCTGTGCCTGTCCCTCTGCCTGTGGTGTGAGCTGACTGCTAGTCAAGGAGAGCCCATGCCAGCTGATGGGAAGGGTGCATGTCAAAGGGCTGATGCACCACTTGATATCCATTTATTCCAGAGCACTTCTGCCAAGGCTTCCATGAGGAATGTGTGGGTGGGAGCTCTTGCCCCATCTCTCACACATGTGTGTTACCCAAACCACAGCAAAGGAGAGACATGGAAGCAACGCTGTGCTGAAGACACCAAAAGAAGCTGACTGCAGAGCAGGGACCTCTGTTGCCCCCCCAGATCCCCAGCCTGGCAACCTGAGAGTTGGCTGTAGCTATTTCATTTCCAGGAAAGAGGCTGATGCTGTTGACCGTGAGTATTATTTGCCTAATGAAATACAGGGAACTGGGGGCTAGATGTGAGCATCTGCAGCTTGATGTTTTTCCTCCCTCTCCTTCCCTGGAAGTGTTTGGCAAGAATGCCTTGGCACTGCCAGAACACGAGTGCTGGTGATGGCTGGTAGAGACATCCGTGCTCCAGGGGTGTCATACCAGAACAGGAATGCTCTGCATTGCTGCCTGCAGCCCTTAGGATGCAAATCACGTGGCTGGAGCAGTCCTGCCCGCCTGGAGCAGCAGTCTCAGTACTGCAAGGACCTTGCAGCGGGACGGTGTTTTGCCAGGTGCCCTTAGCCCTCGATGGTTCTAGGGAGCCCCTCATGTCTGAGCCCTGCCTGTGACACTGAGCCTGGCTGTCACCTTGTCTTTGTGGCCCAAGCAGAGCAGGGACCTGGCTGTGAGAGCAGACTGGCCTCAGCCAGTGCTGCTGGACCAGCTGGGCTCTACCAGGGCTGCTCGTTCCGGCAGCTTTGCCACTGAAAGCAGAGGGGGAGGCAGGTCATGTATCAAGCTGATTTCTGGATAGTGTGGCATCTTTGTTTGCTAGAAAGCCCAAATGGATTTGCAGATTCCAAAGAAAATGCCATCTGTCTCATTACTGAGCTGCATTCTGTTCCTGCTCTACCCCCCAGTTATATTCCCCAACAGGGATTTATTGTTCCTTTCCAATCTGATGTTTTAATCTCCAATTCCCCTGTCTTCCTGTGGTTGCCCCTGTTGATTCCCTTTGCCTTTGGAGTGAGACACTTGAGAGGTGAGACGCTTGAGAGGTGAGACACTTGCTTCCCTCAGAAGCAGCTTTACCTGCCCACTCCTGCTGTCTGCCAAAGGAGAGGAGCTGCTCTGGAAACACAGCAAAAGAAAATGCAGCCACAAAGTTGCACAGGTCCTGCCCTTCCCACCGCTTTCCTGTGAGCCAGGTATTAAGCACTGGAGCTGGTATGATTGGGCTCTGGGCTTTTCAGGAGACACCAAAACCTGGGAGGGGGGGGTGGCATTGTATCTGTGCTTGCCCCAGTCCTTTGTAGGACAATTCTCTCCAAAGAGAAGGAAGGAGAATGTACACATAGGCATTGCTGCAGCATGCACAGAGCTTGCCCAAGGTCCGTGCCACCTTCATGCTCAACTCCTTGCTCTGAAGCACCTACAGCAAAGCAGGAAGAAAAATGGCCCAGGCCCTTTGCTTTGCAGAGATTAACAGTTGGTGGCAACTGAAAATGAGGCTTTTAGTGACAAGGTTGTCTTTCCTCGCAGGTGGAAGCTCTCTGGGAGGAAGGACGAAGGCATTCTGCATTTGAAGAGCTTCCAGAAAAGCCTGACAATTACAAATTTCAGAGTATGTACTCTTAGATGAATAACCAAAATATTTAAGGCTAAGGCAGCAGTGATGTGGCACAGCAGGGACATAGCGTTTGCACTCAAGTGCCAAATCTACCCCCCTCCTCTGTGTCCCAATGTCTCTGGCGTGTGCTGTACAAGAAGTCCTTTCTGTCCCAGTGTTTCCTGTGGTTTGTCCTGCTTTGCCTATTTCTCAGCTTTTCCTGCTGAGAGGATGCAAGAGGATGCCATGGGCTGGAGTGGGCGAGCGGCAGGGGTAGGATCATCCCTGCTGGCTCGTGCCAGGCCTTGTGCAGCTGCAGGGCTCGGTGCCAGGGGCAGGGGCTCTGCCTGTGCTGCAGAAAGCCTGGTTCAGCAGCAAAACCCTCAAGCTGCCTCCAAGGCCTCCTGGAAAAACCATCTGCAGACATCCCACTTGGGTGGGAGCAGTCACTGCTACATGTACTTGCGGGCTCATTCTGTCTCAGCATGGGGACAGGGCACCCCCAAAGGCTGCACCACGAGGATCCCAGGCTGATCACTGCTTCAGGGTGTGATCAAAGTGCAAGGGTTTGTCTTTTCTTTCCTTCCTTACCCTGGAGGTCTTTACCTGAACCTTGCTGAAACCTGTGGAAAGACTTGTTGGCTTCTCCATGAACTGAAATTCTGGCTTGCTTCTCTATCAGCTATATGTCTGTGGCATTCTGCTGGTGCCTTTTTAGGTTACATTTCTCAGGATAAAACAAAAAGTGTAGGGGAGGAAGGGGAAAAAAAACCCCAGAAACATTTTCCTTCATCTTTCCTTCCCCTAAAAGAGAACTAGGTGGCTGGGGAGGGATGAGAGAGTTACAGGGATTGCCAGAACTTAGTGATTTGGTATCCTCTGTACCTGCTGCTGAGCAGCCACTTGTTAAATAGAAACAGTTGGATGCGTGTGGAATAATCTCTTAATACTGTTCCTACTGTCTTGTCTCCACTGATATGCAGGATGTGTTGCATTTTCTTTCTGAATGTGCTTTATGAGAGTACAGCAGGAGGCTAGATGTGTTTTGCATGTGAGTACAGTTGCATAATGCATGACCCATTGACCTGGGGCTTGGATCTGAGCTGTTTGAGCTGGAATGGTAATTTTTCCCACCAAACTGGTACCAGGATGCCTGCTGGGGGCACCCGAAGAGACCCTGGGAAAGGAGAGGCTGATTGTTTGACAACCTTGGCCATATTGGTGAGTCCAGGGAGCAGCACTGACCATGACCTCCTTCTTTGTTTGTCCCTGAATCTCTCCAGAGCTCAGCACCAAAGGGCCAGGCCAGCAGTTATCTGAGGCTGCACTGGGATGAAAAGTGGCTGCCAGGGACTGGCAGCTCCTGGTAGTGGTGGTGAAGTCTGGGGATGCTCCACATCTGCTGATTGAAAGCAAAAACTCTTGGTGGTCCAGAGGTCCAATTCTGAACAGGACTGAGGGGTATTCCTGACATATATTTAACTCACCCCAGCTGATTGTGTTTTAGTCCCAAGCTTTGACAAGTGCAGAAGCCCAGACTGTGGCCAGAGGCCTTGTGCCCCTGAAAACCCATCTCTGTGTGGCAATAGAAGCCCACATGGTTCACCAGCACTGTGACAGGGAACAAGGGCTTGGCCCCAGCTGTGTAGTTGCTCCCCTTGGAAGTTTTTCCATTTCTGGAAGGAGTGCCTCAGCTGGTGCAGCCTGTGCTGGTCCCAGTGACATGTGGAGGCTGTCATGTGCTTACATCAATCACAGCATGCTAGTTTATTTTCTTTCTCCTTAGATGTTTTGTAATGCCTTCTCAATTCAATGGCTGATATTTTTCACAATTACATTTCAGCAGCTGCATCAATCTGGAATTTGTACAGATGTCCTGAATTATGCCATGTTCTCACTTGCATGAGGCACCTCTCACAAAGCTCTGATGCCACAGAGAGGGTGTCCCAAGAGGCAGCCAGCACTGCTGACAGTGCTGCAGCCCCTGCCAGAGCAGTCATCTTCCTCAGGCTGATGGTCTCCTTGTCCTTGGTCTCCTTGTCCTGCCTCTACCTGGGGAGCAGTAGCTGCCCTGAGCGGTCCCCTTGTTCTCCTTGTCTCACACTGCGAGTCAGCTGGGGATAGAACAAGCAGGGGTTTGAACTGCTGGTGCCTGCACAGCAAGGACTCCCAAGATGAAGCCATGTGGAGATGCCAGGAGCCAGGGATACACTGGCTGGTATTGTTTTAAGGCATCCAGGAGAGGAGCTGAATTCATATTCAGGATGGTAACTCCTTGGTACTGGCCACAGTGACCCCAGATCCAAGTGCCTCACAGGGCTGCAGCCAAGTCCTGTGAGGGAAAGTCCTCCCTTCCTCCCTCCAAGCATGTTCTGCATCTGTGCTGAGCTACAGTGATAAGGGAAAGAAAACACGTGGTATTTCTTCCTTTGTGCAGCCTGCAGTGGAGCCTTGCTGGGCTGCCCTGGCTCAGAGCTATGTGCAAAGCAAATCTCCTCCTGAGACACCCCACAGGGCTCGGATTTGCCTCTGAAGCAGGAGCTGGAGTGACCTCTGTTTCAACATGAACAATCCTGGTTGTAGTTCCTGCCCCTCCACTGGAGCAGGTCTTTATTAGAGCTGACTGGGTCCATAACCTCTGCTGGCTGCAGGCTCTCCCAGCTGCTGGTGCTGTGTGAAGTGCTGTTTGTGCTTCCTTCTATTCATGCTGACCTTACCTGCCAGGAATGATGCAATCATGCCAACAGGATCAGAGGGAGGTTCAAAGTCCAGGATGGAAAAAGAAGAGGGAGGGGAAAAAAAAGGCACCAAAAATAGAGTTTCCAAGGCTGGAGGTTATTTCAGTGTGGGGTTCAGGGGACATCAGAGGCATGCTGGAGCCTCCAGACTGGGGGGGGGGGAGCATCCAGTTGGTGCCTTTCATTTCCTGCAGCTCTCTGTACTTCAGCAATCTCTGTACTTGAGCAATGCAGCAGTGTTGAGTCCACAGACTTCAGGGAAACCCAAAGAGAAGTGAATCTCTGGGGGCTGCTGGAGAGGGAGGGGTGGCAAGGACCATCAGCAAAGGCTGCTATGAGCTGATCTGTGAGGGGAGCTTCTGGAGGCCTCTGGAGGGACAGATGACATGGCTGTGGGTAACAGCCACAAGCAGTGCTTGGGATGTTCTATAAGGCCTTTGGGAGAAGCTTCTCCACAGGATGATGGTGCAGCACTGGAACAGGTTACCAAGACAGGTCAGGGACTCTGGAGGGGGTTTAAGACTTGGCTAGACAAAGCAAGGGATGATCTGAGCTAGTGTTGGCAACAATCCTGCTTCTTCTGGGAGACAGGGCCAGAGTCACCCAGCAGATACTTCCATGACTGTACTTACATTAAAATTGAATAAACATGCCCTTGTGTTGACTTAACCTTCCCAGTGAACATGTTGATCTGGTTTTGTTGACATGCTTATTCCTAGAACCCGATTCTCACTAAATACAAGTGAAAATGGGGGGTGGCCTGTATGTTACCTGAAAAACATAGGAGTTAGGTGTTTGATTAGGTTCTGGTGCCATCCCTCTGGCTCTGGGGAGCTGGCAGGGGCTGCACTGCCTGAGATGATATGGTGCCATGTTGTATAAAAAACCACATGCTGTCATTATTAGTCACTGCTCCCTGTTACCCAGGACAGAGCAGGACGTGTGTTCCTGCACTGTCCCATGGGGGGTGAGGTAGGGGTCAGAAAAAACCCTTCTTGTTCCACTTCCTTCCATCAGAGGCCTGGAAAATGGTAAGGAATTAATCCAAAACGTTGTGTAGTAAAATACAAATCCCCATTGCCTGCAAATTGCTGGATAAGAGCCAAAAAGGCCTAACAATTATGTTCCTTCCAGCATAATTGTATATTTGGCTTTTATTTTGTTAAATGAGTAACAGCTGAGCAGAAAGGCCAGAAGGAGAGACTCCCCCCCCAGCCTGGGGTATGTTCAGGGCAGGGGTTGGGCTGTGAGTCAGGTGCCAGCATAAAACACTGAGGTTTAACTGTGGATTAGACTGTGTGTAGCAAGCAGAGTGAGTGACTAATGCAGGTGCAAAGGGTTGTTGTTTATTAATGTTTAAATTTCATTTTGAATTCCTTGAAGGTGGGAAGAGAAGGAGCAAACCCAGGCACTGAGGTCGAGTCTGAGGGGAACTGGAGGCCTGAGGTGATAAATCATCATCACTGCAGTGAAACTGAGGGGGAAGCTAATGTAATATATGAAGCAATACAGAAAGAGGAATTTTATTACTTCAGTCAGCTCTCAAAGGATTCCATTCCAGATGGTTAAAGCAGGGTAGATCAGGAACCCCTATAGATGGGGCCCGTCATCTGACAACAGCAAAAGCAGCAGAAGGTTTCTTCTGACTCCAGCAGGAGTTTCAGCAGGAGAGACCTGTCTCTGGAGCAGGATAAGATAGCTGGTATTAGTGAGAAATTACCTCTTGGTGAGGAAAGCTGGTGATGAACGTGGCCATTTTGGCATTTTCCCCCATCCAGGAAAAGTGTCTTGTTCTTGCAGAATATTTATGGAGAGGCTTAGGGATTAGTCTGCAGCTCCAAAGCACTGCCTGGTTCTGAATGATGGTGCCATTGGCCTGTTGCTGGTGGGAATACTGGCCTTGATGAAGAGCCCACCATAGCAGCCCTGCAGAGCAACAGCCCCAGGGATGAGTAACAGCTCCCATGGAGCAGCCTGAGTCTCAAACTTGTTTTTTTCTAAGTCACCAAGCAGTGGCTAGGAAGCAGTGTCCTTTATAGCCCTCAGCCAAGCCCTGAGGTAAAAAAAAGGCCTGGTTCAGGGAGGAATTTCCCCTGCAGGAGCAGAGCTGTTGAGCATTGACACTGCCCAAATCAAATCAGCCTCAGATCAAAGGCAGACAAACGCCCAGACCTCAGCAGTGATGCAGTGCCACAAACCATTGGAATGAGCAGGGATGTTTCTCTCTATGGATTTTTTTTTTTTTTAATTTGAAGTGCATGAGAAGAATTCTCATTTGGGGAAAGTTTGGCTGTACTTTGCTACAACATTAGACTTCTCTGTTGGGTGTCTTCTGCTAGAAACGTTTAGATTTATTTTTGTTTGTGTTCTGTCTTACGCAGCTAAGAAAACAATTTTGAATAGGACAAATTGTCTTGTTCCAGGGAGGAGGTTTGATCTGGAGAGTGAAAACAGCTTGCTGCTTGGAGGACTGTCCACAAAAGAACAAAGCTCTGAGAACACTTCCCTGCGCTGTGCCCCGCTAGAGATAACGTAGAGCCAAGATGCTGGCCTCAGGAAACACAACTATGTGAGACAGTCTCTTGTTAAATGTTCTGTTTCTTTGTTTTCCTAGGATTCATGTGCTCCAGTGCCTGGTACTCTGGGTGTTGGTGCTCCTTTGGATCTGATGGGCTGGGAGGCTAGTGCTTGGGTATTCTCAGCTCCTGCTTGTAAGAAAGAGGAATCATGTTAGCTCATCTTACAGGGATGCTGGTGCACTTTCCTGACAGTCTTTAATAGCTGGTGCTGTGGAAGAAGACTGGAGTCTTCTTTAATCAGGCATGCATCTCTCCAGATTTGTGTCTGGCGTGTCACTGGCAACATGTGAGGAAGAAATACTCATGAAAGGGCTAATGTTCCTGCACAACAACATTAATGGGAAATCAGTTCTGGATACACAGAAGTGGAAACTCCTTGTGGCAGCTGAATGGAGAGTTATGGATGCCTAGAAAAGTGAGGTGACATTGTATGATCTGTGCATCCTGGAAATCAATCAGCACTACAGTTATAAAACATCTCCACTTGTCTGCTTTGGCAGACTGGTCATAATGAAGAATTTTAAACTTGGTGTAGAATATAAATCCTGGTAGCAAGGAACTCTCAAGCCAACAGGAATTTAGCTGCTTGAAAACCTTGGTCTTGGTTTAGTCCAATTTTTAGCCAAAGTGTAGATTTAACACTTTTAAGTTCTCAATTAAAAGGTCATTCTCATATCATCAAGCAGTCCAGACTCACCATACCATCAGCCATCTGTTTTCCAGAAAAATCACCCCTTTTGGAAGGACAACTGGAAATGCCTAAATGAGATGATAGAAATTCTGTGACCTGAGCCAAAAGCAATTTTGCTGTCAAGGCAAAAAAATTTCTCATTCAGACAGAAATGTTAGGAAATAGTAGTCTTTTGATAGACGGTTCACAAGATGATATTTGTGAAACTCTGTAGAAAGAGAAGCCAATGGAAATTATTTTTACATTTACACCTAAGGCAATTGCATGGATTTATTACTGCATCTGGGGCTGCAAGCCCGAGCCTGATTTATTAACTACTGTCCCTTTTGGTTTCTTATCCAGGGTGGCAAACCAGCTGTAGAATGCTGAAAAAAAGTTGAGCTGCATGTCTTGTCCTTTCAGCCTGTTTCTTGTGTTCATTTTGGTCTATAAACAAACATCTCTCAGGTCTCCTAAATAGATTTTCTGATTGAGTTCCCAGAACAGACCACCACCAGCCTCATTAAAGCTTATTTATGTTACTTTCATGCATGAATAAAAAAGCTCCCATTCACTGCTGATTTTATTTAGTTGGATTCTGTGCCTTGTGGTGGACATTGAATTGGAGTGACATTCTTGGCACCAAAAAAGAAAAAATTGTGAGACTGCAAGGAATAGTTTGACACCTGCATCTTTTGCAATACAAAAAGGAAGGGGTTAACCTGTTCTTGGCTATATGATATTGATTGAGGACACAAAGAAAATACAGCTGTAAATATTTAGGAAGATTCCCTAGTAGCTGGGGGGCTTTTTAGGGGTTAGATCATAGAACTGGGACTCTGGAGGTGTAGTCTGTTTTCCCAGGGATGCCACCCGCTCCCTGCGTGATAGAAAGAGAAAGGTCACTCGTTGTTCTAGGTCTCAACTCCCAGCTGAGAATGATGCTGTCTCCCTCCTCTCCTTTTCCAGTTTGCTTGTTTATCTCACTAGTTTTTCATCAGACTAACATCCACTCTCCCTCTGCTGAGCACAGTGGGTCCTGCTCTTGGCTGGGGCTTCTAGCCACCACTACAAGTAACAGGCATGATTCTCCCTGTACGCTCGTCTCCACCTTCTCTGTCCATGCTCCAGTGCTTGTGAGGTAAGATTAACAGCTAAAAAACCCCAAACTAACAACAAAATCAGTGTAAATGAAGAAGGAGGAAGGAAAGATCCAGTATCTGTGATAAGTTGTGCAATAGCTTGGAGTAGTGTTTTTCTCCAGCCCTGCTGACTGATGATCTCTCTCGTGTAAAGGTACTGCATTTTGGGACAAGGATCTGAGCCTGTTCTTTAAGTCAGAGGGGTGAACAAAAAGCAGCTTTGCCTCTTTCCTTTGCACTAAGCACATTGTGAATATTCTTAAGCATTGCCACAAGGATTAACATCCCTGAATTTTAATGTGCCTGGTGCTGGAATGTAGCTGGAAAGCAGAGCAGGCAGGAATGGTCTCTCTGGGCTGTGGGCTCTGCTAGGTGACTCTTTGAAGTTCTATTCAATAGCTTTCTGTTAGTCTTTACATTTATTTCTCCTTTTCTGCTTTTTTTTCCTCTTCCTTCATCCACTTCTTGAACAAGTACTGATACATTTCATGTTTCTCAAATTTACTGGACTGGATTGTTTTATCTCCACATACTTTTGCATGGAAGTAGTAGTAAAATAAATAATAAAGGAAAAACCACCATGGGGACAGAAGTACAGAGTGTGGTGTTTACTTTGGATCATTAACCTGGTCTCTAAATTTGATTTGATCTCTCCTTTTTTTTTTTTTTTCTTTTTTGTGCCTTCCCTGCTCTCTCTGTGTAATTTCAGAGCCTGCAAAGAGACGCTGTCTTCTGTGGCTTCAGGATCCCAGCAAGAAATGGGAGTCTGATGGATTGTAAATGCACCTGCTTTGTTTAAAACCCAGCCAAACAGATAAGTGCACTTTTCATTCTCTCTGAACAGTGCTTTAGACAGCTCTGCACAGCATCTCTCTTCAGTTTGGTGAGGCTCTGTGTTTCACTCCTGCAAATGAATGCTGTGTGGGTCTCACTTCAGCTGAGAAATACCAGACAATATTGGTATTTCACACTAAGGTAATTAATTGGTGTCTGAGGGAACTGCAGCTGAGAGGCTGGGAGGCTCCCAGGGGTCTATCCCAGCTCTTCCAGAGCCACTGTCTCCAGCAGCCCTGTGAGGTTTTGGGACTCTGAGGAGCAGCTCTGTGGGACCAGACGAGGCTGATGTGACCCATCTGAGCCTTAAAGAGTCCTATGGGACTCTTTAGAGGTTTAATAACTAAACTTGGCTGGTTTGATTGAGAAGATGCTTGTGCAGGCTTGGCACAATCTCAGAGAAACCAGCTCATGCTGCTGGCAGGAGAAAGGGCTTTCTTCATGTGCTTGTCATATGTGTGCAGAGAAAGTGATAACCCTGCTTCCTCCCACCAGCTTCCAGGTGGGGAATGAGCTGGGGAGGAGGGAGAAAAGACCTTGGTTACACTGAGTTTACCCAGGGCATGCAGAGAAGTATCGTGGGTGAGTGGTAACAAGATTTGTCCCCTCAAAGTTAGGGGAACATTTTTATCTCTCTACCAAGAAAGCAATTTCTGGCTGCTTAGGTCTGCTTCTAGAGGTGACAACTGTCTCCTCTGCAATTATTAAATTCTTCAAGAAACCTATAAAAGAGGGTCTCATGTAAAGTGGAACTTTGCAATAATATACAGCCATGGGGCTGGGGCAAATGTTCACCATAATACAATTTACTGTGTTAGAATAATGAAAAGAAAAGCACTGAAGCTGAGTGTGTGAGCATTATTGGGGTTGTGTGGCAGGAGGCTGGACAAGAGCCAAATTATCTACTCCAGTCTTGTCTTGCCTGCTCTTCCAGGGATAATTGCTAGTATAAAACATCTACCTTGCTATTAGGAAAACTACAACTAGGTTTGCTACAGCAAATTAGGCTGTAGTAACTGACCTGAATTCATCTCACCTACCTAAGCAGAAGGTGGGTTTCCTGGTGAAGTTGCCAATTTAGGGGTGATAGAGAGAGACAGGAGATTGAAGGAGGGGAAGTGGGAGGTTGCTGCAGTTTGTGAGAACTAAATCTGGATTAACTCATGATCCCTGAAGTGTCTGAAGTTCCTTCTTTTCTAGGAAAAACTTCACTGCTCTGTTATTACCAAGGAATTTTTTACATTAATAGAAGATATGGCACATCTGTTAGTAATGACTAAGCTCTGTCTTACAACTGTAACAGTATTTATTCCTGACTCTGCAGTACTTTGAAAGCAAAAAAGCTTGACACTGTATTAGGAAACACTGATTAAATGGAGCTCTAGTGAGAAATCAGGGCTAGTTCATTCAGCAAGGGTGGGAAGGAAGTTTAAAAAGCTTAAATCCTCTCTGTGCACCAACTAATGCAGCTTAATGTTTTCCTCATCTCAGATATTGTTTCTCAAGGTGTTGACTGTTAGGTTTGCAACTTTAAATCTCTTTTCTGCCAGTGAGCTGAAATCAATGTATTCCCCATTAGATCCCATTAAATTAACCCCAAACTGGCCAGTTCCAGTCTGGGCAATCTGACATTACTCAAAGTCAAATTTGGGAATCATCCTGAGGTGTGGCTGGCATACAACATGTAACACTCAGTGCTGCCTGGAAGAAGAAGCAGAAAACACTTGAAGTGTCTCTTGGGAGCTGTACTGATGAGATATGTGATACCAAGGGTGTTCTACTCACCTGTGGTTTGGCTGGTACTTCCTGCAGCTGAGGAGAACAGATTCAACAGCTCTTGTCCAGTTACTGAAAAAAATTTTGTCCCGAAAAGAAGATCCTTGAATCCCTAACTCCTTGTCTTACAGGTGAACCTTGAGGACACTTGGGAGATTGTAGCTCCTGAATGTGTGACCTTCCCCTGTGATTAGAAGAAAGCCATGGGGAAAGACAAGAAAGAAGAGGCCATCTTCCTGAGGAAAAAGATCACTTTGCTGCGGGCTTTCTCGCTGCTCATCGGCAGCATGGTTGGCAGTGGCATCTTCATCTCCCCCAAAGGAGTCCTGAAAAACTCCGGCAGTGTGGGATTCTCCCTGCTCGTCTGGTTTTCCTGTGGGCTCCTCTCCATGTTTGGTGAGTGCTGAGCTTTGGCAGCCCTTGCTGAAGCACCTGGGAGGTGAGGGGAGCCGGCACATTTTTATGTTTAGAAAGTTGGGAGTTGAATAAACCCAAAATTTCTGGTTCCTGCTGTAACAAAGGTTTAAGAAGTCAGGGGATGGTCACTAGGAATTTTTAGTTAAAATTATTTCCCTGGGGTAATGGACATAGTTCCAGCACTTATGGTCTGTAATATCAATTCATGTACAAGTCCAGGGCAGGGGAGGGACAGTGACTGCAAGTGGGGACAGCATGGTCTCTGCCAGGAAAGCTGGGAGAGAACGAGGGGACTTCTTCTGTAAGGTAGAAAGGAGATGTGGGCACCTAAAAGGGAATCTGAGGGTTGTGCTGTGCTTTTCCCAGACACTGTGAAGGGAGTAGGAAGGGAGAGTCCCAATAAGCCCCATGGGACCCCCTTTCTGTTAGGGAGAATGGCTGGAGCAGAATGCCTGGGGAGCTGCAGGGGATGCACCAGCACAGGGTGGGTGTAAGAAATGGTGTAGGGATGTCTGATGCTGCCCCACTTTCTGTGTGTTATTATTGGCTTGATTTCTGTCACTTAGTACCAGTCTTTTCTCACAAAGGCTGTCTTTTTGATGACAGCTTCATTCTAGTTCTTTTGAAATAAGGTAGCTCTTCTAGTTACAGTGGATAAAACCCATGGCTTTTAGTTTCTTTCATTAACTGTAAAAAATCACCATCTCAGAAACTCTCCAAAGGTGCTATTAGAACAACTGCAAGTTCTCCCAGCCCAGGAGAGAAATCTGATCTTTATTATGGTGGGTGACTTGAACATTCTTCTTCTGTTGTAACTCACTAAAAAAAAAAAAAAAAAAATCCACCAAAAGAAAAAAAACAAGAAAAGAGAAATACTCCATGTAAAAAAAAAAAAAAAAAAAACAAAAAACAAAGTGAGTGTCACTCACTTTGACACTCTGGCATGTATATGCAAGTTTAGAAATTGAGACATTCAATTGTTAATAGGGCAACAAGTTGTTCTTGCTCTTAGCATATGTGTACCAATACTTCACATTGCAACCTGTGAGTGGTTGTTTGGTGAATTATACCCTTTTGCTTAAAGAAAAGCTGACAGTGTAATGTGGGCATGGTGTTTCTTTTAAACAAGCAGAGCAGTAAATGGTAATGTGTGTGTAGTGTATGTGTAATCACATAGCCAAGCTCTGCACTTGTAAAGGTTTTTCTCTGTACAGCATCCTTTGGTACACTCTCCTGGAAGGGCCTTGGGAGCCTCTTTATCAGGCGATTGCATTTTGTAGCTGGATTTGTCAGTTTGTTCTTCTCTTTTATCAGCTTGATGACCTCCCCTGATCATTTCTCTGACATATTTTGGCAGTATATTTAAAAGGCCTGCTTTCTTTTGTGCTATTTTTTTCTTTCAAGTGGGGTACATACACAAGTCCCATTCCATGAGTTCAGCAACATACTTATATGCATGCTTAAAGCATTTAAAGGGACCCACTGGAACAAACAAGATGAGCTGTCTGCCTATATTTGATGCTTTGAACAGGAGTTCTGCACAAAATTTCCAACAGGGAGGCAGAAAATGTTGAGGTTGTCACAATCCTACGTGACCTGAATATGGCATGATTACCTTGGGACATGGAGGCATGGCCATGTCACCAGTGGATTCAAAGGAGGGAAGGGCTTTATGTGAAGATGCAAAATAAGGACACAAGAATGTGGCCTGGGATCAAAAACATGATTGAAATGACCAGTTCAGCCATGGCTTGTGGCTGAGCTGCTGTAGTTGCTTTGTAAGCACCATTTCATCAGCCTAATAGTGTGGAGAAGCAAGAATCCAGGGTATCTTTCAAAGGAAACCTCTTGTAGCTCTGTGCAGCATTTCTATCACACACTGTTCTTCAGAGCTTCCATGGAAATGTTGTAGCATTAACCACAAAACAGAGAATTTCTTTCCACCTGAGAGGTAAGCCAATTCAAAACTTACTTCAAACCACAGTAGTGCACAAAAATAGGGAAAAGTGGTTCTGTTAAACCTCTTTTTCTTCCTCTCATTCACTACTTATTTTAAATGGATTTGTTCAATCCCTGAAAAATCACAGAGAAAAGGGAATACCCCTGGGATTATTTACTTGGTACATTTTTACTGGAACTGTTCCAGGTGCCTTGTGTTATGCAGAGCTTGGAACAAGAATCACCAAGTCTGGAGGACACTATATCTACATTTTGGAGACACTAGGGCCTCTGCCAAGTTTCTTATTCCTGTGGGCAGAGTTTTTTGCTATCAGGTAAGAGATTTTATTTACTTGCCTTTTCCTGGATGCAGTGATAATTTAAAATACCAGAGGTTATGGTGCCAGGTAACAGTCCAGGCAGTTTGTAAAGGAAAGAGTTGAATGATTTTTAAACATTTTTCAGTATAAAAGGAAGAAGACACAATGTGGAAATAGTTACAAATGTTGAATGTGTTCTGTACTTGAAGAATATCTCTCTTGTCCCCTGGCAGCTTGTATCCCCCAAGAGCTGTGGTGTATTTCAGAAACTGACAATAGATGCCAGATTTATTTCAGATCTTCTGTTTTCAGAGCGAAACTTTTTTGGTTTCTTCAGATTGAGAAAGTGGAGACAATTTCCTGGCTTAGCCCCAAGTTAAATAATTTATAAAATTGTGAACTGCTTCTTTTTTTAGCATTCAAAAGGAAGTCCTCACCTCTCAATAACCTGTATCCTTCGTGTAAGCTTAGATGAGGCAGAACATATTGCATTGCTCAGTATGATTAATCTCAACTTTTGCTTTCAAGTTGGAAATTAATCATTTTGCAGCATGTGGTTTTTAACACATTTACTGAGAAAATCCTATGAGAAAAACTCAATGGGAATTCACCATCTGCATGGGTGAGAGGATTAAGCCAGGTGGGGAAACTTGCTCCCCTTCCCAAGTTTTGTGCAGTTTTACCTCATGCCATTTTTCAAGCATCCTCAGAGCAGTTTGTGCTTGGTTCCCCCCACACTCCCCACTGCAGGCCTGCCAACAGTGCTGTGGTTTCCCTGGCATTTGGGCGCTACATGCTGGAGCCATTCTTCGCCCCCTGTGCTGCCCCTGTCCCCGCGGTGAAGCTCGTGTCTCTCCTGGGCTACTGTAAGTACTGACATTTATGGGATTGTCCATCCTGGCCTCTCTGCCCCAGACTAGGAGCACTTAGGGCTGTTTTTTCCTGGACAGCTGTGGGATAAGACAGCTGTCTTACTGCCTCAGCTAACCAAAATGTTCTGATTCAAGGTGATGGTGTTGGGCCACTATATTCTCTAGGAAGTGGAATGGGCCTCCCTGTTGACCAGCTGGAGCCCTAGGTAGGGGGATTTTGCCAGGTGCGGGAGAAGAAACTCTCCATGTGTAATTGTGCAAAATCCATATGAACTGTGGGTGTAAGGCTTGAGGTTTTGGACTCCTTTCCTGGGGCATCCAGCCCATGAAGCTGTCCTGCCTGCTCCAGACTGGAGTGGACTGGCACAGGGAATGCTGTGAAGTGGGCTGCTGAGATGTCCCACACCTTTCCCCCATGCAGATGTGGATCACCCAGCAGGAACCAGGTTCCTGCTCCCTTTTAGGAGTGTAAGTCAGCTCCCTCTTTAAACACTGTTTGCTGGATCAACGTTTCCTGACATCTCTCATCCCAGGCGTCCTCTCTAAGGCATAAAGATGCATCCTTCCCCCAGCATCCCTAGGGCAGGGAGAGCTGCTGTATTTTTTCCTGTGTGTGTTGAGCCCAGGCTGCAGCTGTAGCAGTGGTGTTTCCTCTCCAGACATGGTCCTGACCCTCAATTCCTGGAGTGTCACCTGGAGCGCGCGGTTGCAGACGGCTCTCTCCATCGTCAAACTCCTGGCCCTTGCCCTCATCATTGTGCCAGGGATGATGCTGCTGGCCCAGGGTAGGTGTTGCTGCATGGCTGAGGAGGGTGCTCAATGTGCCCCCTGCTTTTATCAGTGCCAAGCGACAAGTGTGGTGCTCACTCAGCTGGCAGGAGCTTTCTCTGTCTATGTGCCAGATGTGAATTAGCTGGGAGCTGAGACCGGTGTAGGTGGCACAAGCTGCGTCATTGCACTGGGCTGATGCACTTGGCTGGGTGGTGCTTTCTCCAAAATTTAGTGGGTCTTAGCACCAGAGGATTTGTGAGCCTACCCAGGGTCACCCTAACCTTCCTCTACAGATGCTCTTTCTTTGGAGTCAGACTTGCCTATTTCCAGTGTAGCTCGAAATCTTTCCAAAGCAGTGCATATTCGATGGACATTTAGGATTTGTGACAGCACCCCCTGTTCCAATCACAGCTGTGTGATGAGTTACCAGCCCTCAGCTGAGCCCTGGTAATGGCATCTCTAACCCTTCTGTGGCATAAGCTAATGTTTTTTGCCTCCAGATCGAGATGGATGGTAATTCAGTGAATTTACAATGCACTTGGTACAGGATTTCATGCTTGTATGCAGAGTGGGGGAGAAAAACCCTACCAGTGGGATCTTCTGTGAACCATACAAGAGTATTGGCTTTAATCCAAGCCTCAGTTTATAGAAAAGCCCAAGGCATTCCCACTCAAGGGATGAAGCCTGCTCCCTCTTCATGCTATTACCTTCTTCTGCAGAGAAAACACCACAGGCAATGGGCTCTGTGTTAGTGTTTCTTTCTGACGTCTGGAGCTGGCTCCTTTGAACATGCAAAGCTCCCCTTGGGCTGGCAGTGCTTCTGAACGAAAGGACTGCCCTGCAGCTAGGAATCCCCAGCCATTATTGTTAGGAATGCCTTCAAATGACAATCTGTAGCCCTGGCACCCGTCCTCTGGTGGGGGGGATAAATGCAGGTGACATCTGGAGGGAGAATTCACCAAGAGACTCCAGTATGACAGGTTGTATTTAATGTGACTCACAGGGGACTGTAAATTGCTCATTAATGCATTGCAGGCAATAAATCCTTTTCATGCACCATCACTTACCAGCCATCATTTTGGAACATAAAAAAAGTACCCCAGTAGACCCACTCCTATATTTTAGGTTAGTTTTCTTCAAACTTACTTTCAAATTGACTTTTTTTTTTTTGTGCTTAAAAATTAGATTTGTGTTTTTAAATAATTTTGTCTGATTCCTCTGCCTTGTGCTGTTTTTTCTTTTTTTTTTTGATTGCAGTTCTGTCCTTTCCTTTGCCATTACCTTCTCTTTGGCTCAGGCTTATATTAGAGACTTGTGGGCCAGCGTTTCAAGCCCATGTGCCCAAATCTCACTGAACTTCTTGCAGAAGCACCTCCATATAAGTGGCCTGACTTTCTCCATGTGCTCTGTGCCATCTCACACCTTGCCTGGTAAAGCCCAACTAGGAAAGCTTCTCACCTCTTAAAGAGGGTTTGTTATGGAAAATTGAACATAGATGTGGTACCAAACCTTGGGTTACCCGGATTTGAAAATGTTGGCAATGCAATTCTTTTTGACTGTGTTTGAATGAGAGGCCATTCAGAACTGCTCTCCTCCCTAAATATTTTTGTTTTGATTTAGAGAAAATCTTGACTTTGATTTTTTTTTTTGTTAAGTTTTGTTTTGCTGTTTCAAGAAGAGCATTTGAAGGAAAATTAGGGGAGTTGGTAAATATCTGAGACACCTCTATTTTGAACATGTTATTTGCTTTGCACTCTGTGTCCTTTCCTATGGGTGGGTGGTGGTGGGTCAGACTGGCAGGCCTTGCTCCCATCCCCTCCTCCAGTCCGGTTCCCATGCTCTGGCCAGCACAGGGCTGGGGTCAGTGCTCCAGCAGCAGGAACAGGAGAGAGCACAGTGAGAGCTGAGTTAGCTGCCTCACTGGCTGCACCACATCAAAGGGTAGTGTGTCTCCAGCTGCTGAGGGGGCTGGGGACTGAACATGGGGGTCAATCCAACAAATTAATTTTGGACCTAAAGGAAGGAGAGGACAACATGGATCTGCTTGTCTCCAAGATCTCCTGTTCCCACATCAGGGTCTGTTGAAAATAACTAGCTATTGTTGCTGCCCTTCCTGAAATGCCTACCCTAGCTGGACAAGGGATAGATTTTTTTGTTTTTTAATGTCACTGTAGGAAAGTAAAAAAGTAAACATATCAGCAACAGCACTGCAGTTAAAGCAATGAAATGAATTTGAATACCCTTCTCCAAGGAAATCACAAACACTCTTCCCAGGTCTGGGCAAGAGGTACAAGGGATGTTATCCTACAGGGAAAGAAGCCTGTTTCTGACGTTTTCCTGCTCTGTGTCCGTTGTTTATCTCCTCTGCAGGCCACACCGAGCACTTCCAGGATGCTTTTGACAGACAGTCACTGGTTCTGGATAAGCTCCCCCTGGCTTTCTATGCAGGCATGTTCGCATACTCCGGCTGGTAGGTGCGATGGGAGGGCACTTCCCGGGCAGCAGACAGGTGCCCTCAGCATGACTCAGACTCTCACCCTGTCTCTTCCCATCGTGCAGGTTTCAGACTGGTTTTGTGCGTGAAGAGTTGGTCAAACCTGAACGGTAAGGCTGGGAGGAAGCGCACTGGGTTACCAGCCTTGGTGATCCCACAGCTTTCCCAAGTGCAGTACAGGAGGAATAAGTTTGTGGGTTCACTTGACTGCAATCAATTGTGCTGCCAGATAAAATCTGCTGTAATACTGTGCATAACAAGGGATAGCAGCTTGTTCTTTGTGAGTGCGTGTGCGTGTTCTCTTTCCTTGCAGAAATATCCCCTGGCTGTCATTGTGTCTGTGATCACGGTAATTGTGGGATACATGCTCACCAACGTCTCCTATTACACAGTCCTGGGAACAGAAGATGTTCTGGCTTCTCCTGCTGTGGCTGTGGTGAGTTGTCATTGCTATTGTTATCTCCTCAGTGTGGCCAGCTTGTGCTGTGGTCATGGCAAGTCCTTCAGAGATGGTTTTCTTATAAAATGTTTTATTGCTTTGTAATTTCTCTGGAATACTGGGCAACAGTAAATTCTTCTTGTTGTGGTGCCTAAAAGATAATGAAAAGTAACCTGCAGATGACAATAGAAAAGGTGAGATTTATGACTTCTACATTACTCCTTCAACAGAAGAAGTTTTCTTTTTTTGACCCTGATGTCACCTAGAGATCGCCACATGCTCCCTAAAGTCATGTTTGCTCTTCCTCCAGAGCTTTGTGCAGCGAGCCTTCAAAAGCCTGATCTCTGTGGTCCCTGTCCTTGTCGCACTGTCCTGCTTTGGAACCATGAATGGAGGAATCTTCACGTTTTCAAGGTCACATCCCTAAGGGTCTATTATGCTTTTGGTTCACTGAATCAGAGGGAAGCATCACCAACCTCTGAAACTACCCATCCACACAGTGGCATTTTAGCCACTCTTGCGGAAAAAATAAGGCTTTTGACTCCCAGGTTGTCAGCTACAGGAAGGTCCCGTATGGCTGTCTACTTTTTCTGTTTCTGACTAGATCCAGACTTTGGTACCCAGGACTGGTCACAAAGATTTTTATCTTCTCCCCTACCCTTCAATTTAAATCCCCAGTTTGAAGTGAAATGTCAATGTTTCTGGTGAACTAAAGGCTTTGTTGATGTTGGCAGCTGCTCAGTGAGACTGAGTCTTCTTCCACTGGGTTCACCCAGCTGTGCTGCTGGAGGGCATGAGGTCCCTCTGTTGTGAGGCTCTCCAGGCAAACTCTCCCTTGAGAACTTTGCTTTGAAGTCAGTGAAATGTCATTGGGATGGACTATTCCTAAAGCAATAGCCAAGGTTCAAGAAGTCTTTTTACAGCAATAAGAACAGCTTTGTCCCATGGAAAAATAAACTTGCCAGCTTCACTGTCTGCCACACTCTGTGTCATTATGGAAACCTTGAAATTGGAGAGGAGGGCAGGCCTTATGAACAACATACTTACGTTGTGCTGGTCCTATGGAGCTGAGCAAACTCTCTGCAGTGGGTTTTGCTTCACAGCTTTGATTGCAAAGGGAAAAATCAGTTGATCTGAAAGGAATGTCTTATAGCCTGAAAGTGAATGAGTTATCTGATCCACTGCTCTGAAGTCCTGTATTAAATACAGGTGTGGATGATCCTTCCCATTAGCTGCTCCAGATAATGGTTTTCTTTGAGGATGAGAAGTCTCTAGACAGCACAGAGGTCCTTAGTGTCCCCTACTGACCTCTTCTCTGCATCCTGGCATCATTAACATAATCACTGCAGAAAGTCCATATAAACACTGATGGGGCCTCCGTGGCTGCCTGCCAGCCACACCCCTGCTGCCACAGAGACAGCAATAAAACCAGTTGTACACTTGTGCCCCAGCTGCTTGGGGCCCTGCTTCAAACCAGCTGATGCTCTGGCATGGTTTGTTTGAGGATATTAAATTTCTAAAATTGGATGTGATTGTCTTCTCCCTAATTGCTCTTTCACGAGTCAAAGGAGGGATGCAAGCAAGGAACTCTCTGCTCTCATTTTGTAGCTGTTCTTGTGTGTAGCTGGTCTCTTGGCAGTATGACAAACTGTATTTTCCAACAGCTGACAAGAGAATTGGAAATAATCTGTCATTTGAGGTGACTGCTCTTTATTTTCTCTATATATGTACATATAAGAATATAGGCTTTAAAGCTGACAATTCCCTTTCCTAAACTTACTAGTTTCTCTTACAAAGGATTGAAGTTTGTGATCCCTCCACTTCCTTTTCACTGGAAAGATAATTTCCTTTTTTGATGGCAAGAGACTTTCTTACTCCTGTTTCCAGTTTGAGTTCATTCTTGGTCACTTTGGACTTGCCCAAAGATCTTTGCTAATGAGGCACCACTGCCAGTGGTTCTGATGGTGGGCTCTGAACTGCACTGAACTGGTGCAGAGCTGTGGGAACTCAGCCTTGGTTTTCTTCCAAATGCCCCCAAAGGAGTTCTGAGCAATTTGGTCTAGTGGAAGCTATCCCTGCCCAAGGCAGGGGGGTGGGTTCCAACCCAAACCAAACTTTCTATGAAAGTGCAACTAAAGGCAAAACTGTGGCCTTGAATAGCAGCAGACTTGTGCTGGGGAAGGGAGTGGGTGCCTTGATGTCTCAGGTCAGTCCAGTGACTCATCTCATTTCTAATGTGGCTGTAGAATGTTAATGTACAGGGCTCCCTATCTTTTCCTAGGACTCTGTTTGTGGCTTCCAGGGAAGGGCAGTGGCCTCCTCTCTTCTCCATGATCCACATTCGAAGGCATACACCCCTTCCTGCTGTCATGTTAATGGTAAGGTGATCTGGCTGTGTGTGACATGCTCTGTTCTTTTGCTGTCTTGGCTTTCTTGCAAGGACTGGATAAACTGAGGAGTTTTAGAGGGTGTTGGAGCATTAAATTTCTCCCTGAAAAATAAAGAAGGCAGGATACAGGAAATGGCTGCAAAGTATTAAATCCCCTTGAGCCAGCAGTGATACCCAAATGTACAGCCTTGAACTCCCTGCCTTATACCATTAGATACCTTTTTTAAAAGTACAGTCCCTACCATCTGCCACAGGTGCTGCTTGATATTGCCTTATGAAAATAGCTCTGCCGGGCTTTGACTATCTGGAAATTTCAAATTCCCAGGTGTGGTGGAAATGCAGGGAATGAGCATTTGTAGAAATGGTCTGGTCTCATGTTTTGGTTTGTACAGGGTTTTTTTTGTGGCAATGGTCCAGCTCCATCCCAACTGTGCTGCAGTGCCTGTTGCAGCTTGGCTGACCTGCTAAAAACTTTGCAGATGTCATTGAAGATAGCCTGTGTGCCAGCAGTGCAGGCTTTTGGATCATGCATGTTTTAATTGTCCTGGTTTGGACATGAAGCACTGAAGATGCTGATCTTGGAATGATCACTCTTTTCTGTAGCACTACAGATGTGTACCTTTAGTCTTTTGCCCTCAGTCTGTGACACTATTTTGTAAAGCTCTCTGACCTCCAAAATGCTGGGGCTGTGAAGTAGTTGCAGGAGGGTTGGAGGAGGTGATCCATGCTGTAATGACTGTATTTCATGTTCAAAATGCTCAGTTCCCTTTGGTCACTGCCATGGTGTGCATTGGAGACATCTACCATCTACTGAACTTCTTCAGCTTTTCCCGATGGCTCTTCATAGGATTGGCCACCCTGGGGCTCATCGTCCATCGTCACCGTCACCCAGAGCTGCAAAGCCCCTTCAAGGTGAATGCACAGCACATACCTGGCAGCCAGGAACCTGCAGGCCTGCCATCCCTCTCTTTGATTTGCTCACAATTACAGCATCACATGGCCATGGTTGCCTTTAGGCTCTAAGGGGTTTCAGTCTCTGATGCTTAGTAATGTCTGTGGGGAGCTCCTGAAACTGGTCAGTGTGCCCAAACAGCCAGATGTGATAAATCCTATAAAGCCAAGGGCTACAAGGGCTCACCAGATGCATCTGTTAGAAGACTGCTTGGTACAAGGGACAAAGTTTCAGGCTTGCAACTGGGAGATGTACAGAGAGAAGTTGTCTGGCTCATCTCTTGTGGCCTACAAGAAGGGACTCTTGCCTGGATGTTATTTCAGTGGCAGGTAAGTCTCAGCTCTAGCTGAGAAGCAGGAAGGTGTCAGACTTGGGGGGAAAGGAGCATGGGTGTAGCGGTCCTGGGAGCAAACCTGACTTGGGAGGAATCATCTGCTGGTATGGAAATATTGTCTCATGTAAAGCAGTGGGCCCCTCTTGTGGCCTTTCTCACCCGCTGGATGCCGGGATCCCTCCTCATGTCAGCAGGTGTCCTGTGCTTGGGCACCTTTCCCACTGCCAGATAATATACAGAAGGCATTAATTAGGTTGGGGCGGTGCTTGAGGCAGGTGCAGTTTGCTCCTGTCGCCCCTGCGTGGTGCCCCCAGGAAGCAGCTCCCGGGAAGAGAGAGGACCTCCGGGGCTGTGGGCACTGGGCAGCCAGGAGCTCGGGGGACAGAAATGCTTCCTGCAGCTCGCAGGGGTCCTCTATGAGCTGGGTGCATCCTCCTGCAAAGTTTGGGGTAATTTTGCTTCTCGGTCTTTGCATTTAGCAGAGACCTTGAGGCTTCCCAGTTTGTCGGTTGGCTGCACTTGCATACTCCCCCAGAACCAAACTGAATAAGTTTAGTTTAGTTTTTCTTTCAAACCAATCTTCACAGGGGAGATGTATTAGTGGGTGGCACTGCTGATGATTTCAGATGCTGAGATTTTGCCCTGGTTTTCAGACTAACAGCAGCTCCTAAATGCTAATTAAACGAGGGAGGTAAACACTGGCCCTTTGGTCAGTTCGGCTGGTTTCCCCCCGCCTTTTCCCTGGTTTTTGTCAGTTCTGTGCAAGAGGCAAGGGCTGCGCGCAGGTGGCGCGGGCCCGTGCTGCGCTCTAGTGGCCGCAAGGGGCCGTCGCCTGCCGCTGCCCGGGGGAGAGCAAAGCGCGGCACACGTGCGACAGCTCCGGTACTTGCTCTCTCTCTAGCATTCTGAGTTAAAAACTGTGAGAAAACACCGGAAAGAGGAGGGAGCAGTCCGCTCGCACACCTCTCAAGCAGATGCGCAGCGTGAGTGTGTGCATGTAGGAGCAGCTGGCAGAGGATGCTCTGGCTGGAAAGACAAGAGTACCTAAGTTTGATGGCTGGATGGCTGCCATACCTAGAGCAACTGATCTCTTCCAACTTGGCATGCTGAGTATCCAAAATACAATACTTTATTACTAGTAAAGATTGTCACCTTATATGAGAGCAGCTCCTTCATTCCATCAGCCATGGCAAGGAGTTACTTGGCAGAGTTTGGATCCAGAGACAGAGGGAATGTTTCACAGTTTTATTATTTATTGCAGTCTTCCTATTTGCTCTCCAAACAACCCAGGTGAATTGGCTCATCCAATAGGGTATGGCTGAAGTGCTGAGTGCTGCTTTGATTTTCACCATGGTGTCACTGAAGCTGAAATTCTTGGTGCAGGTACTACAGAGATAGGGAGTCTGGTTTGTCTTGGTTTAGTCACTATAAGTCTCAGGCAAGCTGGAGGCAGGTCAACATGAGTCATGAATTTTATAAGCAAAGAACAGTTTGATTCAAAGTGTCAGTTCTTTCTTGGCTTCAGATTTTCCCTCAGCAGTTGTCTTAGGGGGTATGTAGGTATGTGTGCCTGGGCATGCACAGGTGCAGGACAGTCACAAAGCCATGGGCTGTAGGTGGCTTCTCCCCCTGCTTCACTTCCAGTTGCAAGTTAGGTTTAGATTTTGGTGTACATGAATATAGGAGGCATGCACCTCACAGAGCACACTGGGCTCTGAAGATGGTGCAGTTGTTTGCAGCCTGATTGTACAGAAGCATTCTGCAGGATATGATTATTCTCACTTTCTTTAGGCAGAAAAATGAATATAGCGTGTGCTGGCACATGCAGAGTGTGATCGGCTACAGCCACCAGTTTTCCCTGATTGTCTCTTGTGCTCTTTTCCTCAGGTTCCCCTGTTTGTTCCTGTCTCTTTTACCATCATCTGCCTTTTCACAGTGGCAATGTCTTTCTACTCAGACCCTGTAAACATCAGCATTGGATGCACCATAGTTTTGAGTGGTTTTCCAGTCTACTACCTCATCATTCACAGGCAGATGTCAGACCGCTGCCGCAACCTGTTTTGTAAGTATGCTTTTCACTTTCAGTATTGTGGACCTAAACATGCCCAAGGGTCAGGGTGCTGGTTTGTTGCCAGGGCTCACCTCTGATGCAAATTGCTTCTTGACCAACAGACATCATGAAACCTAAATCATGACTGCTGGCACCACTCTGGTGTCTTTCCCAAGGCACAGCCTCCACAGCCAAATTAGTTTTAACAAAGACAAGACTGAAGTCTACCAACAGGGGGAACAGAGAGGGTCTATTTCCCATACTAGCTCTAGTACCTACTAAACTTTATCATGTCTTTGGGATCATAAGCTCTGGGTGAAATTTGTCTAGAATAGAAAGACAAAAGGTTAGGATAGAGAGACTACAGGCAGACGCTGTAACCCCATGCACAAACTTGTTTGCTGAAAGGCTGGGGAGAGGACTGCTAGGAGAAGAGTACTGCCAGAGGTCTGTGAGCTTGGCGAAGAAGCCAGGATGGTTTGAGTACAAATGTAGCCATGGAAATGAAGTACATCTCCGCTCCAGGCAGTGTGTAGTACAGATTTCCTTTGGATGTAGGCATGGTGGCACAAGGGTTTTTCAGAAATGAGAGCCCAGGTTTGAGTTTAATTTGTCGTTTCTGTTCCAAGTCTTGTTTTCTTTTGATTTGATGTTGGATGGAGGTGCATCACTAAACCACTCAATAGAAGACAACATATTAGCAAGAAAGGAAACAGATACAGTGATCTGCCAACATAAAGTGCTCCTGCAATCAGTGCTGATGCTCTGATTTTCAGCCATGTCTTAGGATTTCCTCTGGACTAAGATTCCTTCCTTTTTTTCCACCTTTTCAGATTATCTTACACACAAACTACAGTTACTGCTGGAAGTTGTCCAACAAGAAATCAAGACTTACTGAAAAAACCATCAAAACTCACAGAAGACAATAAAAATCTACTTACACCATTTTTGACACCTTTGATCCTCCTAAAAGCAGGCCATGATTTCATTGTTTTTAGTCTGAGGATGACTGAGCCAAAACCTTGCTAAGTGTTCCTAAGCTTGCCAACTGGGATCAGTCCTGCCCTTTTATTTTTTTCAGAAGAGCAAACTAGTTCTCTGAAATGAGCTTGCTTTGACTGCAGAATGTCTTTGAAACCAAGATCCTAATTTTGCAGCCTAGCCCAGTCCTGAGAAAAATTGTGTGTGTGTGTGTACAGAGACAGTATTTTGTTTTCCTGGTTTGGCAAATAGAGGAAGTGGGCATGTTGCAAAACTTAGAATCCAGTACATGGAAGCCAAATGCAAATTTCAAACAGAATCACTGTAAGAGCCTTGTTGTGGACAAGGGGAAGGGCTAGGGAGAGCTAATTAGAGATAAGGCAGATGAATTGGAAAGGGGAATACAGGGGGATAAAATTTTATCCACCAGAAACTGCAGATTGAGCTAATGAGAAGATATTTGAAATTCAAGTATTAACAAAGTAAAGTCAGAATGTTTTGCTTTGATTTTTGTATAAGCAGACTGAGATTTTTAGCCTTGAAATGATCTTTCAACTTTGAATTTTGCTTTTCTGAAATAACATTTTTAAATGTACAAGTGCATTTTTAAAACAATCAGTTAAATATCAACTAGAATATGACAGGAGAGATCCTAGTCTCTTCCCTCGCTTCCCAGATCCACTCTTCACCAGTGAAGTTGTAAACTCAGAATTTGGCCTAGCTCCAGTGAAATACAATTCCTCCTTTAATTAGACAAGACCACTGATGAAACTTCAGCAGATTCCTGAATAAATGCATCTTCTGGTGCTGTAAGAAGACATGAGAGACTTCACATCCAAGCTTTAACTTGCCAATTGCGCATGACTTGCTGATTTAATCCATAAATGCTCATTTGAACTAATGGCATAAGAAGGGTTTCCATTATTGGATTACTTTGGTTTACATTATTTCATTATTGATGTGGCAATGTTATGTCCAGATCGCACAGCAATTACCCATTTACAATCACGTAATTGTTAATCAGTTCCTAAAGATGGGAAGTAGCATGCTGAGACACCTCTAATGACTGCTGGAAAGAGGAACAGCAGAATGTGGAGCATTTTAAAATACTTTGTATCAAACATTTATGTACTTAAAATTTAAAAAAAAGTACAATGTAATCTACTGAAACATGTAAAATTTTGGAACTAAAGTTGGGTTATTTTCAAAGCAATTGAGAATTATTATTCTTGTAGTGATTGCTTCCTGTTCCTGTGCTGAATTAAGCTGGGACAGCAGCAATGTGGTTGCACCACTACCCTCCCACAATTTAATTTACAAGCCACTGGACCTTGTCCAACAGGAAATACAGTCTCACTGGGAAAATCCTCACAGCAGAAACCATCACAACCTACAGGAGAAGTTACTGGCTTTAAATGATAGAATGGATTCAAGTGAGATCTGGAAACGCTTCCAGGATCCCATCCCTCCTTATGCCAGGTTTTCTTGAGGCTGAACCGCCTGGCACACCCTCCCACAGCAGTCCAGTGGTGGACCAGGACCCACTATGGGTGGCTGGGGGACCAACCTGCAGAAGACCTTGCAGAACCAGGTAAGCTCAATCACCCCAGCATTTCCTGGGTCCACCCACTTTGGTTTGGGGGATTTTACACACCTTAAGGTAAAAGCATGAGGTACTGCCAGCCTGGTCCTAGGCTGTAATACCCATGTGAGCACTGTACATATGTTGTAGCATCAGGACTTCCACACTGAACCTTGGACCAGTCTGAAATTGCAACAGAGCTGCTGCATGTCACAGGGGCACAGACAAGGGGTGAAAAGTCCCTTCTTTATCTATTTCCTCTGAAGAGAAAAAGCGAGCAAGAATTGAAATTCCTGGGAAGAACTAAGTAATGCTACCTGCTGGACCATGGTTTCTTTATAAAGGATAAGTCATTTGACATATGCAGGGAAACCACACTTGGGTGCCTCTGCTGACTGTGCAGGAATATGATCTTGCAGGGCTATACATAGGAAGTCTGCTCTAAGACCTGTCCCATTCCCAGATACTGGACATGCAGACAGATATAGTATCACAGTTGAGAAATCAGAGGTTCAACAGCTCCACGGACAACATTGCAATTAAAAGGGATAAAAAAAGAAAATACAATGTTTAGAAGATATCAGTTTACAGTGAGCTCAAGTTTCCAGTTTATTTTTAGAGAGGATGGTGTGCTGCTCCCGGCAAATATATGTTAACATTCTACCAAGCCAGAATGCTCTTCCTAAAGCTCCTGTCTCATGTCTACTGCAGCACTTAGGCCTCAGTGGGTCTAAGAGCTTCAAGAATGACCAGAAGCGAAAGAAAGTGAGTTCATAATCACATTTGTGGTGTTGGTTTTTTGTTTTGTTTTGGGTTTTCTGTGTGTGTGCTAGGGGTTTTGTTGTTGTTGGGTGGTTTGTTTGTTTGTTTTAATGCTATGTCTATAGAATGCACTCAGAGTACACCCTTTCTGGAAACTCAGAGATTTATGTGTTTCAGCACTACTGATCTGGTGTGACTGGATCACCAGGAAAGAAAAATGTTCTGGGCAGTTCAACTGAATACAATCTGAGATTAAAAAGAAGTCAAAGAAATGCTTTTGGCTTAACAAGTTTGCATCTTAAGACTATTTGAGGTGTAGTTAAGCTTTATGCCTCAGAGCTCTGCTGGGAAATGTCAGCTTCTGAAAGGCTGGAGGTCAGACTGGAAAGCTCTTAAGCCTTGTCTGATTAGTGTGGGGAAGAGCAGAGGGCAGGATCAGACTTCAAGGTGCAGGAACAAGAACACCTGGGATGGTGCAGAGCTCCTAGGGCTGAGCGAGCCTGTCTCGCAGGGCTCTGTGCTTGGCACACACATGTTTGTGTGGCTCAGTGTGGCTCTGCTTGCTGCAAACCCCCCAGCAGGGCCCACACAACCCTGGGGAGAGCGGGATGGACAACACCCACTTCCTGCACTGAGTTTTGGGGGGACACTTTGCAAGACAACGTCAGCTGTTGGCTTTCCAAGAATGATGTTCCAACAGAAGCTGCTTCTTATAGAAAGGAGCAAGTCCTGAATATCCCCAACCATTGGAAGGCTGAGAGGAATTGGGTCTAGGTAAGTACAATAACAGGAACCCAGAAGCAGGGGTAAACTCTGCTGATTTGCAGTGACACTGATTTTGCAGCTGTATCTGCCAAAGCCCTGGGCTCTGCCTGGCCTGCTCATTCTTGGCAGATGTGCATGCATCTGTCGCAACCAGCAGGAGGAAATGTTACTCAGCCCCACTTCCTTAAGGGTCAGTGGCAGAGAGGCACCCATGCTCCACGGAGAGGCTGTGAGGGAGACAGCAAGGTACTGATGGGCTGTGGGCAGTTAACAGGGAACTCTCAGCTCTGCTCACTCTCACAGCCAGCTCTGGCTCACTTTCGAAGGTGTTGCTGCACCCGGGGCACCTTTGCCATGCAGAGCAAGGGTTGAGCAGGCTCATCCAGCCTGGCAACAAGAAGGCTGATGCCCTCAGCTCCTGAGGGTGGTGACTGGGCAGCCCAAGGACAGAACTGTGCCAGGGAAGCGGCACATGCTGGGCTCTGACAGCCTTCCAGGGTGCAGCTGAGAGAGGAGGGCTGGACACACAGGAAGTTCAGGTTTTCATAGCTTGTGGGCTTGGCTTTCAGTTCTGCTGGAGGGCTACCTGCTTGCACTTTGTCATACTGTAAGTTGTGTTTGTATCTTCATTCATTCATCTTTTTTTCTTGTGTAAGGGAAAAGGTAGCATGAGGCTTCTTTTCAAGTATAAAGTTTTCTCTGTATAAAGTTACTCCTGTTAAGATAAAAAAAGCAAATGTAGAGTTGCACAAGACCATGTAGTGAGGTCTTCAGCAAAGTGTGAAGGACACTACCTGTCTTGCTGGCAAAACATTTCTGTCTTCTTTTGAAGTGTTTTGCCTCTGTTTATTTCTAGCTGGGGTTAGTTAATCCGTGGAGAATCCCAGCATGGAGCAGAAATGCTGGAAAGTGAAAAGGAAGGAAGGTCACAAGTGGACAGATTTCCAAGCTCATGTGATTAGCGCAGACTGGGAGCCCCAGGTCTTGGCAGGGGAGCTGGCAGGGGTTAGCAGGGGTTATCTGGAGTGGGGATAGAGGGAAGAGAGAGTTGGGCAGCAGTGGAAAAAAGCTGCCTGGGAACATCATCCCACCCCACTTCCCTGGTTTCCTTTCCATTTCCCCTCTCCTCACCCCCCTCCTCAAATTCCCCCTTTCAAATCTGCCAACTTCAAATTCTTCAGCCATGCCAATAGCAGCATCATCATGGTGCTGTGCAGAGGGGAAAAAAAGTGACAGCCAGGTCCAAAAAATCTCCTGGTAGTGCTGGATCTCTTGAATGCCCTGCAATGGGAGAGAAGAATAGTTCGGAGCATTTTTCTGGGAACAGGCCTGGCTGGTGTACTGTGTACACAGGCAGTGCTGGAATGAGGTCTGCCTGAAGGAGAGCTGGGCTCTTCCTTGCTCTTTGCTCTGGCAGTGCAGGGCTGCCACGCCTTTGTTTTGGGGACCTTTGCACTCTAAACAGCTCTATGAAGCAGCTGCTTCTGTAATGATTTCCCCTGACTGGCCTGCTCTGAATACCCTTGATCCCTGCCAAAGTACAAAGGGCATCAGAGCTGGATACATGATCATTTCCAGTTTCTGTTTCGATATCGTGTTCAGATTCTTCAGGCAGCTCACAGTAGCTCTGTCACAGACCCTTGGAAGATCAACGGCTGGCAGCTTTTGGCTATGGATATGTGATCCACAATAGGCAATGTTGTAGGGGCAGTAAGTTGGTGAGTTACATTAAAAATGTGTTGTCTGGTTCCATAACTGGGAGATTAAATTAAGGGTGAAGCACAGCAGGCAGCAAAGTAAAATCCCATGAGTTGGAATTATTGGTGGCTGTTTCATTTTCTTCTCTTTGTAGGTGCTGTGTCTAGGACAGAGTGCAGAGTAGAGACTTTGCTAGTAAGTAATAATATCCCCTCCTGCAAGTGAGAGCGGGTTTCTCACTCCCTGTCCTCAACAGAACTCTCCTTTATCAGGGAGAAAATAAGATTCATGATCTAAAATAAAGCCAAGGTGACCACTGGGCAAGACAGACTTTGCATGGGGAAAGTTAATTTATTGCCAATTAAAATAGATTTAAATTGTGAGAAAAGAAAATTAGATCACTTATTCCCCCCTGCACGGATTCCCAGGTTCAACTTCCCTCTTTCATTCCTGACTTTTCTACTCCCTCCTACCAAAGGGAGTAGAAAAGTCAGGAATGAAAGAGGGAAGCTGAGAGAGGGGAAGGGAAATGGATGTTGTTCTCAGTCTGTAAGACTTGCCATCTGCTCCTCCATCATTCTCAACAATTTCCTGTGCTTCAGCAGGGTTCATTTCCCATGGGCTGCAGTCCTTCAGGATAAACATGCTCTAGCATGGGTTCTTCTCCATGGACTGCAGCTTCCCTTAGAGCCAGTCCACATGCTGCAGCATGGCCTTCTCCATGGGCTGCTGTGTGGATCTCTGCTCCATGGACCTTCACAGGCTGCAGAGGCACAGTTGTCTCACCATGACCTTCTCTATGGGCTGCAGGGGAATCTCGGTATCAAGTGTATTTTCTTAAAATGTGTTTTTTAGGAAGATACTTTTTGGAGAAAATCAATGGCACAGGTCCAAGCCAGAGAGGTCAGGGTAATTTCTGAGGTGCTTACCATGCCCCATTAATATCCAAACACCAGTTCCTCAGTTCTGGGGCAAAGCTGCACTTTTCAGCTGAAGGGGGTCTCCTTTTTCAAGAAGTGAATAGATTTCTGATCAGACCAGGGATACTGCACAATTTGACAGTTTTGGAAAAGACCCCTACTTTGATCTGGATTTCTTTTCCAATGCAGGGCAGAACAAGCAGCCAGGTGCCCATCAGCTCTTCACTTGTGTTGTCTCCTGACTCATCTGTCTGCTCCTGAAAATGGAGTATGTCTGGTATTGGCTCGATGATTCCAACGAGTGGATTGAGTATGGGAAAGAGGTGAAATTCATCTGCTGTTCATGCCAGAAGCTTTTGTTAAGCCATTTTTGGAGAGTTCTTTAGAGCGTGTTGTTCTGCAGCTGGTGTGTTCTACACGCACCACTGGGTGCCCCTGCAGTGCTGCTCCAATGCCTGGGTGGAATTGTCTCCTTAATTGTCCCTCAAAGCAGGACTGGAACTCTGTGAAAGCTTTCAAGGGACTGGCTTGGGAAGTGGGTGTATTTTCCAGAGCTGACAAACATCATTTGGCTGGAGCTGACCACACAGGCTGTGGGGTTCTTTGTTGCTGCTGTTAGAAGCAGCTGTGCTCGGTGGGGTACCCCTCCATCTCTGTGGAACAAAATGCTTGAAGCCACAGAGACTTCAAAACATTCTCCTGCCATAGGGAAACATTGATATTTCCCCACAGTGGCGCCTAAACCAAAGGGTGGTTTCTAATACATATAATTTCCTTGCTCTTTCTGCAGCACCCAGATCACACCACTGCTACTGTAACATCTGCATTTCTGGAGAATGAATATCAAGCTGACAAGAATGGTGTTATTTTCTTCAGGGCTGGTTCTCAGCAGTATAAGTTAGACTTTGCAGGTGAAGTATCTCCTTGTTTTAATTTCTTTTCATAGCACAGCTGGCTTGAATGTTTTCACACTATGTCTGCATCTCTTTGAACAGCTCTTCTTCCTCCTGCAAATTTTCTCCAAGCAGAAATTGAGCAGCAGATAAATTTCTCTAAACTTCTGACATGCCCCACTTGAGCTTCTACACTTGGGCATCTGTAGTCAAAAAAACATACCTGACAATATTGTACATTCAGAAGAAGAGTTGAGAGTAAATGCTTCATGGCACCTTGGCTTATACATTTGTGTTTATACACCTGAAAAAGAAGAATGAGAAGTCAGGGGAAAAAAAAGGCACTGAAAAGTCAAAAGGTGAAGAAGTGAGCCTATACTGAACATCTTGGAAGCTCCTTAAGGGAGAGAAAGCACAGTGCAGCAAAGAAAAATTTAGGGCTGGTTTCATAGAGAGAGAAATGGGAAAATTAAAAATGCTTTTCTGTTTTCAATTTATTTTCCCATCTTAAAACTCCCATTTGCTTTCCAAACTTTAAATGTTTCCTGGCATGAGTAAAGAGTGGTATTTAAAGGAGGAAACAATGGATAATTAGCCATGTCACACGGCATGTGCTCTGTGATACTGTCACAGGACCAAGAAGGGAGGGCAGGCTTTGCTTTTAGCACTATGGAGCAGCCCTGTGCTGCCAGGAAAGCCAGGTTTGTGGCCCCCATTGTACTGAAAACTCTTTCCTGCTGCAGGCCTGCCATCAGATGTGCCATCATTTTCTCTGGCCAGCAGCCTGGATGTGAATACCAGTGCAGGTGCAGTTGGTGCTTGGTTGCCTTCAAGCTTCACAGCCTGTGCTAGCAGTTGGTTGATCTTGCTGATCTCCAAGTAGGAGCAGTGCAAGTGGGAATGAAGTTTGCACTGAGGTGGTTAGGATAGAGAGAGCACCACAATGCAATGTTCAGGGTTACTTTCTCTTTTATTTTTACTCAACATGGAAGAGCCTGTCCCTAGACAATCTCATTACTGAGTTATTGTGTTTTTCTTTCAAGACATGGTCCAAACAAATGTGCTCTTTAAAACTCAAAGAATTGTTATTCGACAGCCTAAACAGTCCGAAGATGGACAAGATGAAAGGTAATCCACATTCATTGTTTAACAATGTCTCTAGAGGACAGCACCTTTCTGCTAAGAAGTTCCTCCTACCTGCCTAGAATGCAATTTTCTACTTCTTAAATTAATTTTTAGATATCTTTTCCTGACTGGTTTAACAGTACATTTTGCAGTGACAGTATTTGTAAATTATGCAACGCTTCTGTAAAACTCTCTGGTGGGATGTTTGCTGGCAATCTCTGGCAGCTGTGACAGACCACTAGAGCAGATCTGCTCTCTCTGTGAGAGGCAAGGCCACATAGGGCTGACACAACCGTGCCAGGAATTTTTATTCCTTTATTTATGCCCCAACACTAATAAATAAACTGTGCAGTGATTAGGAGTGAGGGACTGCCAATCCCAAGAGCTGTGGTGCATGTGAATGTCATCTCTTGGAAAGCTGAGAATAAGCTAAAACTCAGAACAGGCAAATCCACTGAAATGAACTGAATTAGAGGCACTTACTTGAGATACCCTATCTCATGGCTTTTTCTAAAAGAAGTTCAGCTTAATTTGAACATATCTGCTATAAATGTTATTTGTGCTACTGATTTATTTTAGTAAGAGCTGTCTCTGCTTTAGCAACTCACCAGCAGACAGTGCATGTGAAGCTGAGGGTTCAGTTAAAGTATTGGTTCAACCTAAGGTGTGTTCATTCAAAAAGAAAACAAACTAGAGCTTGTGAATGGACGCCTGAAGGCTGCTTTAGAGCCTGTGGTTAGATTCACCTGAAGGGGGATTTGGTTAGGAGTATCACCAGCTGACTGGCTCCTTTTTCTATTCTGTAGCCAAAACACGACTCTGTCACATCCTGCCTATCCTCCACAGTGGGACCAAACGGCACTACCTGATATTGGGTACAAGGTAGGACTTTCCAGCTCTCCAGTGGGTAGGGAGAGCTCTCTCCTGCACTGATTTTTCCAAGACCATAATTCAAGGCGATTGAGATGTTACCAGCTTTTAAATGTGTCTTGTAAAATAAGCAGCTATGAAGTGAAACAAGACTGACAGTTTCATATTCAGAACAGATGTGCATTTCCTGGGAGGCTCTCTGAGAATGATATGGTATCATCTCCTTTATAATACCACACAGGGTAAGAAAGGCCATTGCTGCTCATACCTGTGCTTTGCACTCTCCCAAGGCACTTCATTCCCTGATAAACCAGATTAATTGTATCTTAAGGTAATATTTCCTCTGTCAGTTTGGAGCAGGGTGTTATTTGCTGTGGTAAAACTGCAGACTAGCCCTGTAGGGCAGAGTAGAGTAGAGCATCAGATCAAGGGGAAACTTTCACTCTTCTTCAGTCTGAATGCTGCTGTGCATTTCAACTTTAGGTTACTCTGAGCTAAAAATAGTCCAGATGTGGAGTTGCACCCTCAAAGAGAAGCTCGTCTGGGATTTCACTGGTTTACCTCAGTTGGTGCCTGTGCTTCCACATGGGGAGTGATGGTAAAGGAAGGTTGATAAGAAAAGCAGAAGCAGCTTGTGATTTTGTGGTAGGGCTTTTCAGCAGATGTGAGAAGGTTGATGAGTCCTTTGAAAGGACTGGGAGTTGTTACTCTCAGTAATACAATATTTTTAGTGCTTTAAAAATTTTCAGTTGATACAGCTCAGCAATGATTCCAAAGAATATACAAAAATCAAGAGGCTGTTTGAGAAGACAATGAAAGATTACTGCATCAACCAACTGCAGAGGATTCAGAACCCAACACTTTGGGACATTTTTCAGTGGTTTGTATCTATTTTATTTCATTATCCTTACTGTATGAGAAGACTGGTATTTTCTGATCTCTTGTCCTCCATAGTCTAGATTTGGACTATGTAGACTCTGCCAAATTCAGAGGTCTAGCAGAGGTGAGGCTGCCACACATCTCTCTGCCCAGGTCTGGCTGGTGGCCCAGACTTATGACTGCCCCAAAACCTGGCTCTCTGAGGCTGAGGCTTCCCTGAGGCAGTTCTGGAAGGGGACTGGTGCTCCTCTATCTGTGACCGAGTTGTTAGCATTGCATCCATATTCTTTTGTGTGTGCAGAAGTGAGCCTTTTAACCCTAGCAAGATATGTGTGTGATTCTTGCTAGTATTATTCAAAAAGTAAATTCTTTTCCTTCATCATAACTGAGCTTTGGTGTTTCAGGTTTATTCTTTTGGTTTTAGCCTCTTCCACATAGGAGTTAGGAAAAAAAAAAAAAAAAAAGAGGAGACTTTTTTTGGTGATAAAGATAAGGGCAGAGATTATACCATCTTCATTGTAGCTTCACACAGCTCTGTTTTATAAACATATTTATGTATTCAGGATTTATATAACATGGGAACTGACCAATTCCTAGTCAGAGATGTTTTTCTCTTTACTCTCTCATGTGGTATGAAGTCGTGGGTGACATAGTGCATAGTGCTGCTGAGAACTTTTTGTTTTGCTGGCAGGAGCCAGCTGTGTGGCAGGGTACCAGCAAAAGTGCAAAGCAGGCAGTAACCCCACCGAGAGTGGTTTGCACCAATGTTCCACCATGACCCAGAAGTAGGGAGGAGTTGAGTTGGGAAATTTTCCTGGTTCCTTGTTTGAACCAGGAAAACAAGTAGGGGTTGTTTTTGTTTGTTTGTTTGTTTGTTGTTATGTTGGTTTGCGTTTGGTTTTGGTGGTTTTTTTTGTTTGGTTTGGTTTGGGTTTGGTTTTTTTGTTTGTTTGTTTGGGTTTTTTGTTGTTTGTTATTGTGTTGTTTCTAGGCAAAAAGAAAAGATGAAGAAGGTCAATCAACTGAAAGGGGTGAATGAGAGGCTCCTGTTTCATGGCACAAGTCCATCCCATGTGTCTGCCATCTGTGAGCAGAACTTTGACTGGAGACTCTGTGGGACTCATGGGACAATGTATGGAAAAGGTACAATGCAGAAGGGTGTAGGAGCTGTAGCAGCAGGGACTGCAGACCCCAACCAGCCTGGGGGATGTGGATTTGAAATGACTGATGGTTCCTGACCCACATACTGCTGCCTTTAGGGCACGGTCACCTGTGTACTACATCTGCATTGCTTTAGGTAGCACCCACTGCAGCAATCCCATTCCAGGAAGGACTAAAACCACCTCTCTTTGCCTCAGGTACCTGCTCTTGGATAGGTAGGATGGGGAGGCCGATGGTGAAATGTGGACTGGAGTTGGTCGGTACTTTACAATAAGCCAGTGTGGCAACCCCTGGCAAGAATGTTCTCCCACCTTGTAGGGCTAGCTGGGCTTGTTGGATTGCTGGCTGCCAAGGAGCTGGTAGCATGTGCTTGTCCCTTGGCTGGTGTATTGTCTGACCTGTGGCTTGTTCTACTACCTAGGAAGCTACTTTGCCAGAGATGCCAGCTATTCCCATGAGTTCTGCTCCTCTCAAGGTGGGCGCTACAGCATGTTCGTAGCTCAGGTTCTTGCTGGAGACTTTGTGCAGGGGAACCCGGAGTACTGCCGCCCTCCACCCAGAGACAAAAACTCAAACAGACTTTATGACAGCTGCGTGGATGACCCGACAGACCCTTCCATCTTTGTCATCTTTGAGAAGCAGCAAATTTACCCTGCCTATATCTTGGAGTACAGCCTTGAGACCAGCTGTGTTGCCCTGTAATGAATGGTGGAATGTCTTTTGAATTCACACTGAATAAATTACTCTTCAGTACATTTTTTTAAAGAATGTTTGTTCAATTTTAGTTGTAGCTTTAGAATTCTTTGTAGTGCAGTGAACCAGTATCAATCCCCTGATTGTTTGGGGGGGCACAGGTTTTTGTTAGGGGCTATTCTTTCCCCAGAAGCAGTGCCAAGCTTTAGCATTCAGCATATCTCTAGCCTGGAATGGGGATGTACCTGCCTTGCATACCATGATGCAGTGACACCTGCTGAGTTTAAATGACCTTGATCCACTGATATGGTCACTTTGGGTTGATTCCTGCCAGTGATGGTGTTGATATGCCAAAGGGAGGCTGGGCAGGGAATGTGGAAGAAGGAAAAGTGAAAGTACCTACACCATGGTGCTCCAGAGAGGAATCATGGCCTGTCTTTGAAGTAAATTGCAGGAAGCTCCTCATCCTGAAGGCTTTGTAAGTAATGCTGACAAAGAACTTTGCTTTGTTTCCTGATCACATTGCTGACATTTCTTCTTACCTTGTTCTGCTGTGTCAAGTCTGCATGTGTCTGTGACACCCTGTCCTTCCTCTGTTCCCACTGGATTTAGGTCAAGAAAACAGGGATATGGCAGCTGCTCAAGTCAGATCCCCACCATACCATGACACCAGCAGTGAGGAAGTCTATGGTGAGCTGAATAATGGCACACAGCAGTGTCCCACCAGGGCTGCAGAGCCAGTTCCTGCAGCAGTGAGCAGTGAGACACAAGGACTTTGTGAGGGCTGGCTGCTGGCATGGCCACCTCCTTGCCACCCTGCAGGCTGGCACTGGTGGTGGCTGTTCTGGATTACCCTGCTGCTGCCTGGCATTTCTGATGATGGAAAAGTGCCTCAGTGTTGTGTGCTCCAGCTAGGATGGATGGTGGGGAAAGCTTGAATTGTGGTCATAGTACTTGAAACTTGGTGAATAATGGGATAACACTTGGGATGAGTGACAGCATGGAAGCAAAATGAATGGTTCATTTTAAAACAATCGTGAGGTGTAAGGTGTAATTCAGCAGAGGGGTCACAAGTAGTTCACTTGTGTGTGCCACAGCTGGGAGGAACCAAGAGGAGGGCTGTGTGTAGGATCTCATCAGCTTTCCTAAAGCTGCTATCTTCAGGCACAATCAGTGCCTTTAGAGAATTTTGAAAGACTGCAGTTAGTCCCTAAGCTACACTTATTCATGCAATTCCATGTCTCACTGCTTTTGCAGAAGCCTAAAGGTTGTTATTTTGCAAATTAGTGATCTAGTCTTGTCAGTCACAGGTGAGCAGAGAACTTTCCACACAGTCAGGAAGTAAAAATGAAAGTCACTTGAAGTGACTTAAAGTGGATGGGAAGGGACTGAACAGTGACCATTTTCAGCTGTCACCCTACACTGGTCCTTGCAACATTCCACAGATTTTTTCCATGGCTTCATCAGCTTAAGGGGGCTTGGACATGCAGCCTTTGGGCAGGACAGGAGCTGGGAGATGGAGGGTTTGGGAAGAGTTTTGCTATTATACAAAATACTCTATAGAATGATGTCTGTGTATAAATCATCTTCCCCCATTCTTCTCCTCCATGACAGAAGAAACCACCCATCATGTGGGAGAAAGTTATTTCCAGCAAGGTGGGCTTCAGAGTATGATTGCCAAATTCATCAGAGGCAGGAGAAAGTAAGGAAAAGCCTGCTGAGAAGCAGGCCAGCCACAGGAAAAGGGGGGGTTATTGATCTGAAAAAGAAGAAACCAGACAGAGAACAGAGGACAGGTGCAAACATGCACAGTTTGGAAGAAAAATAAGATTTTCCAGTAAGTGAAAACTATTTCTGACTACAAGGAGAGTTTCTTACAGCCTCCAGCTGCCTCCAGAATTAGGTGCCGGGAGTTATATCAAGAAGATCAGGCAGGATCTGGTGTGAGCAGCTGTAACAGTGTGCAGTGGTATGGCACTGCTGGGGCCCTGCAGGTGCTGGAGTACCAGATATGACGTGGAAGTTCTCCTTGAGGAACCTGTGCTCCTTCAGGGTCACCCTCTGCAACTCTCCCTTTGTGCTACTGCTCAAAGGAGCACTCCTGACTCCAGGTGGGTGCTGCTGCTCTTTCTCCCATGCCACTGCTGGATGGGGGGGAGCAGATGCAGGGAATTCACCTGCTTGAAAACTGACCTAGCCAAAACCCCCACAAAACCCAAACCCAAAATATGGTATTCAGCATGAGCAGTTTCCAGTTCTGCTTGTGTCAACACCAACAGAGAACTGAGCAGGCTGCAGCATGATTTTTAACTGGCATATGATGATCCTGAACTTCTAGCCCAAACAGATCTGGGAATCTAAAGCTAAAAGACTCGGGAATGTTTCAGCCAGTGAGGCACTGAGAGCAAAAACTGCTAGTAAAAAGTGAAAGTCAACTTAATCTATGAATACTTTTTCATGGGACTTTTGTTCAGGATCATAAATTTGCTAAATTTTCTTCCCAACCTGAACGTCTGGCTGCCTCTGGAGTACCCGGGTGCCTTCAAAATACTAAGCAGAAAGCATTCCTCAGCACCCTTTTAGATGAGAAATGCTTGCACACTAGCCATGTGTGTGCTAGTTGGGAGGCACCAAACATGGATCTATTGGCTTTTCATTCACTTTTTTTTCCCCTGAAAAAAATTAAGATCTGTTGAGAAAAGGGTTAAATTGTTTCTGACTCATGCATGTGATTGACAGTTTCACAGTCAGCAAGATGGTGATGGGACAGGTCTGGCCTGAGGAACACTGACTTCTGAGGGGTTTGCTTCTTCCTAGCTCAGCCAGACTGACACAGGATGGGCAGTGCTGCAGTGGGCTTGTTCTGCAGCAGCAGCCTCTCTTTGTCATCTCCTGGACAGGCTGCTATGGGCATCAGCAGCTTCTCCAGTCATTTCTCTAGCAATTGCTTTTCAGGAACAAGCAACTATTCATAAGGATCAATGGATGCATTTTGTATTCATATAAATAACGTATTTTTTCTATGTGTTCAAATATACTGTCTTCGCCTGTAAGGATGTTAGCTCAAGTGATCTTTTCATCATAATGTATTTCTAATTGATTTTATTGTGGTTCTCTTAGGGCTTCACAGCATGCCTAGCTTTAACACAGTTGGTTACATATTCATGCAACTGGTGTAGGCTTTCTATTAAATAACACCTCAGCAAGTTTTCAGGCTTTCTTTTCATTTACTGGTGCCGAGTTTGACTTCTCAGTATTTTTAAGAAACCTTTTAACAATTTTGACAGAATTTATTACAGGATGATTAAACTGCAGAAACCTCATGCTTGATTGAATGTGCCGAATGACATATTATTTTCCAAAACATTCAAACTGTTAAAAATCAACCTGAGCCCCATAACCTGGCATGACCACTGTATGGGTGCCAGGTGAAGAAAACACAGATATTGTTCTTGGCATGGCATGCTCAACAATTACATTATTTAACAAAGCTGTTTCATAGACTGAGGGAATAATGAACCCAGATCACTGTGGTAATGATGGGGGCTGAAGGTTTGGGGAAGGGCAGGAGTCTTTAGTTAGGGGCCTGTAGGAGACAGATCTCAGCCAACAGCTTTTTCTGGTTGTTCCTGTTCTTTTTCAGTGCCTCTTGTCTGGCATGTTGAGTCCTAGGCATGATTTCCCAGAGCAACTCAAACTGTCTTTACAGGGTTACTTTTATATCTAGCTTACAAATAGGAGCAATAGGGAAGGCTGACCTGATTCTTATCCATCTGTTCTTAATAAGCTTAGATTTCCCTTCCAGATGGTTTCCAGCGATGTCAGAGGGCCCATTAATTGGTGTGCCAGTGCTCAACTTAGAAATGCTTGGGAAATGTCTACACGTGATATCCCCACCACTGGAGGAAGCTTTGTCTTTACTCACTCCCAAGGAGAAGTTTTATTTCAGTGTGTGTTCTGTAAATAATTTTTCTTGGTCTGTATCTTCAGCTTTGGTCTCCTTAACTGAATTTTATTTTCAATATTGTTTTCCATTTACTAAGTCCAAAGCAGGTGTTGGAAGTCACATTGGTCTCTGCTTAAACAATTTGTGCGCCCTTCATTCTTGCTTCTTGCAGGCTCTTTCTGAATGAATTTTGCAGATAGACCCTTGCAACTTCCAGTTTGCTTTTCTGTTAAAAATTCCTGCAGGTTTATGGGGCTTTTTTACTATGTTCTGTAGCATCCATCTCAAGCTGTCATCCATTCTGCTGTCCTGAAAGCCAGCTGACCTTTGTTTTGTCTCTCAGTTCAAGCAAGTTCTTCTAAGAGTCTTTTTTCATATCCTTTTTCCTCTTTGATTATCTTACAATATGACTTCATTTTACCAGTGACACGACCTCTGCCTTCACATAACTTATTTGACTGAAGGCCCTCACATCAACCCTAATATCTTAAAAAATCCTTTTTTGTTTGTTTGGGTTTTTTTTGTGTGATTTTCTGGTCGTTGGTTGGTTTGGTTGGGTTTTTTTCACTGAGCAAGTTAAATTCCTTACTAACAAACTGTCCTCTGTACATTTCCTTAGTCAGAAATGTGATTAATTTCACTGTAGGCTGCTAACTAAACCTAAACTTTGAGACAGTGCTACCAAAATACAGTTTTCCTATCAGGATCTTCTCAATCTGCTGCTATGCCTGAACAGTCTGAGTAACTCAGTGACATGTCTTGATTACTGGCTTTTCTTTTCCTTCCCAGACTGACCTTTGGATTGTTTTTTTTTTCTTCCCCTCAACTTTCAATTCTTTTAACATGTGGCATCTAGGCAGTTTCCTGAGCTGAAACATAATTAATGACACTCATAAGTAAACAAGCTGCATTACATAACTGGGAAGACAACTTGCAGGACTTTTCTCTATCTAAATGCCATCAACCAACATAAAAATTAACATAATCCTCTAATGACTGTTAATTCCAGATGATTGTGAAAGTTGTTGTTCATCAAGAGAAGCAGCTCTTTGCAGTGGCATAAGCTACATGGACTGGATAGCCAGGTGATCTATTCCCACTCTTGTGGAGGTTTTATTGGGGAACTTATAAACAAAAACTTGCCTTTTCATTAGGCAAATTCAGAGGTGTTGACTTCTACAGGTAAAACATGGGTAACAACCAAATAATACTATTGTTAACTAACCAAGCTCAGGTGTCTGCTCAGTGCCTGTTCTGTGGGCTGGCACACTCAGAGGGCAGAAAATGGCATGCCTGGGTTTGAGCACAGGCAAAAAGAAAATCCAAACCTTTTAGGACTTGTTTTCTTCCCTGAGGATTTGGAGGCTGGACAGAGTTTGGGTTTCCTTCTCAAGACTACCGTTAAGCAAATTGCCAGAAGTTGACAAGTTTTTTCTTCTCACTCCCTGTCTGTGTGCTCTCTGCATGTCTTGTGCCTTGCCTCAGAGTCTCCCCACATGCATTTTGATGTATTCTGCATCATCTCATAACTTATATCATTCATGAGAGGACCTTCAGAGGCTGAGGCCTGGATGTTGTTTATTTTCTTAAGCAAACCAGAGCCTCCCAACATTTCTTTTATTATTTTTTAGTATGTTGTCTGTGCATCTATGAGGAGAGTGCTCTTTCCTTTTGCAAATCCTAACTTACAGCAGAAGACAGTGCCAGAAAGCTCTCCTATGTGCTGACAATTGAATCATTTGGAGACCATTTTGAGAGCTGTGGTGATGTTCTCTAATCTTTTCCAGAAGGGCTGAGGAGAAGGCAGAAAGCAGCACAGACTGCAGAGATGGATGGGACTCTGGGGAGGCACCACCCCACCAGTCCCCAACCATGTGTTCTGTGATGGGAGGTGGAGTTCAGCTGGAATGCACTGGGAAACTCCAAGTTGTAGGCAATTACATCTGGTTAGCAAATAAAATGCTGTTCTGCAGGTCTTTTAAGCCAATTGTTTTTCTGATGGATAAGTCCTTTTTTTTTTTTTTTTTTTTTAAGTGTCCTAACTACTGTGCTCCTGCTTTAACCTCTACACAGTCAGAGAAGGCAATTCAGGCTGACCAGACTGGCACTCTCCAGTTTCAAGCAAATTATTGGAAGTATGAAATCAGCTTCAAAAGTGAAGCATCTGTCTGCTTGATCTCTAATGCAGGTGGGATGTGACTGGTGCTGCAACATAGCACGTTCTGCACAGGCAAGGCTTGCAGGCCAGGACCCAGGAGGAGTGAGGAGCTCTTTACTGATTTTAAGCAGTCAGTGCTACAGCAGCATGGAGGGGACTGTGGAAAGAATGTGCTAAGCAGGCACAAGGATAAGCGCAGATGTTAGTGCAAGGAAGGACACAGCCCAAGCAGAGGGAGATGTACAGGATGGGAGCTGAGGGTGGTTTTGGGAAGCCCCTGAACATGGCCGCAGGACTGACTGGGCCGGGTCCCTCGATCTTTTGGTCTGGGTATCTCCAAGAGGCAAACTGCTCCTTGAAACAGGGCAAAACAAGGTGACGATCTGTTCTTCGGCTGTCAGACAGGTTTTGATGTGTGCGTTCAGAGTCATCGCGATTGACACTGAAAGTGGAGATGGCACACAACAAAAGGAGAATACAAATTAAGCGCGTCTCAAAAAGGTGAGCCGAATTTCCCTGCGTTTCCGCCGGTGCCGGGCGGAGAAGGAGTCCCCGCAGCGCTGTCGGGACACTTCCCGGAGCCGCCAGCCCCAGCCAGAGCCCTGTCCCTGTCCCTGTCCCTAGGTGGCGGTGCCTGCCCAGCTCGGAGCCGCCGCCGGGCGGGCAGGCCGGAGGAGCGGGCCCAGCTCCGGCACCCTGCGGCGGGCCCGGCTGAGGGCGAACTGACAGCAGCGCAGGATTTTCAGGGTCCCGTCCCTCATGGGCATCTGCACGGCAGGCAGGTCGGCGCCCCCTCCCCGGAAAGTCCCGGCTGTATCGCTGCTGCTGAGCACGAGGTGCGGATTAGTGAGGAGCGGGGCCCTCAGGGGGCAGAGCTGCGGGAGAGTCTGTGAGGCAGGGCGCGCTGCAGAGCAGAGCGCACCGGAGGGCTGCAGGGCTATTGCCAATGCTTTTGGCACTGTCAGAACATCATCTGCCTCTGCCATTGCCCGTGCCCATCGTTCTGCACTATCTGCCCATCACTGACGGCCCTCTATGCAGGCAGGATGGAAAGCTGCCCGATGGGCACAACCACTGGGTTGAATACAGAGAGCAAGTGAACATCTCCCCCTCACGCCCAGCAGCACCCGGTGCCAGTCGCTCCCTTCCTGCTCTCCTTACCCCACAATGTAGGAGACTGTATCATATGGGGACAAGAGGTGTACCACAGCCTGTCCCTAGCACTGCATGATAGAGGTGCCCAAACAAAATCAGAAGCTCAAGGCAGACTTGTAGCAATACTTTTCCAAACTGCTCTGCCTGCCTGCAGCAAACTTTGGCTTGGAGATCTCCTGCACCACAGTTGGTATCTGTATATGTAATAACCCTGGATGTGTCTTTCTTTCAGTAATTATTCCATCACTTTTTAAATTGGTATAAAATTTTATCTTCCACAACATCTTGTAGCAAATATTTCCACAGCTGAACGGGATATTGCTTGAGGGAGCCTTTCCTTTGTCTTGCTTTGAACTTAGCACCTGCCAGCTTTGTTTAATAAAAGGGGTGCAGATATTCTCCCAGTGCTTTCTTCATCACATCACACATTTTTTGCCTTTTTTTTATTTTCCTCAATGCTCCCAGGAAACACAGCTCTGAAAACAGGCTGCCTTTACAGATGGCTTGGGAATTTGTTGAAGACTCATTTTAATTTGAAAATTCTGGTGTGTGAGAAGAGCTCACTTTCTGCATACTTCTGCTGAAAAACAAATCCCAGAAAATCACCTGCTTTTCCCATAAAAACTATCAAAACAGGAGCCATCACCATCTATAAGCTCATTTGGAAATAGCTCCAGAGCCAGGATTTGCAATTTCTTCTTCTGGGGAGCCTCTATTCCACCTCTGAGAGCAGTCAGAGGAGGGTGAAGGGCATCAGGGAGCAAGGAGAGTGGCACTGCAGGGGTGAAGGGAGGCGACATGCACAAGTAATCAGATGGCACTGCAGCCACCAGGGGTCCTTGGTTGGGAGACACAGAGAGAAGAGATGGACATGAGAGACCCTCCAACCTGCTTTAAACTGAAAGAGGGTAAGCTAAAATTAGATGTTAGGAAGAGATTCTTTACTGAGACTGTGGAGAGGCACTGGCACAGGTTGCCCAGAGAAACTGTGGATGCCCCATCCCTGGAAGTGTTCAAGGCCAGATTGAACAGAGCTTTGAGCAGTCTGTGGAAGGTGTTTCTGCTCATGGCAGGCGGACTGGAACTAGATGATCTTTATGGTCCCTTCCAACCCAAACTATTCTAAAATAGTTTCTAAAATTCTGTTCTATGCTAAATATTTCTAAAATTCCATGAAACACATCAGAGGAGCCCTGACACAGCTCAGAGACAAGGCCATGATCTGCCTGGTTTAAATCACTGGCTTCTCCCCAGATAGATGCTAAATCCAAGATTCTGTCTGTGACACCTCTGTGGCCCAAAGCCAATTGCTAACAAATATCTCTCCGTCCAGAACAAGATGCTGCTCCTATAACTTCTGCAGTTGTGGTGCTATGGTTTCAGATTCATCTCCACATTTTGAATTTCAAGTGGATTCACAGAAATACAAGAGAGACTTCAAAGGTAAAAAAATCTGTGTACTTACCTCTTGACATACTTATGGGAGAACTAACTTTTATGAAGCTTCTTTCCCAAAATGCCATTGAAAGTCTTTTTATGCTTGAATGTGAAAGCAATGAGGGAACATTTCATGGGGTACAGGCAGCATCTATTAACACTGGAAGAAGGGAAGGGGAAGGAAGTGAAACATAAAATAAAGAGAATGGAAGCAGTTTTTGTGAACGAATCAAAACTGGTGGCTGTGGTCCACATAGAGACTTTTTATAGTAATGTCTCTGTCTCCTTGATATTATGACATGCTGAGCTAAGATTGTAAATATGGGACCTTCCTAATATGTTTATAATTAGGAAATAAAGGGCTGAAATTAGGATACAAGTATGTTGAAGAGAATGAAGCTGGATAATTCAAGATGGATATGGTGTCCCTCTTGTGCACACACGTTGTAGGTGGTTGTTGGGTCCACTGTAATTTGACTTTCTATATGAATTCATTTTATCCTGGTGCACAGTGAGCGTGACAGGTTGGTGACTCTGCTTTCCCTTGGGTGTGACTGTACCATGCAGATAGGCCTTTTCCAAGCAGAAACCTTCTCCCCTTCTCCCCCCACCCCAAACTTCTGTAACCATTGTCTCCAGGGAGAGGAATAGGGAAGGAAAAAGTCAGGGGCATAGTAGCTTAAGCCAGTTATGAGCTGTATTTGAGTTTCTATAGTACATACACATCCTGTGCAGAACTTAAAAAGAAGTTGTGTGCAGTGATGGTTGTTCATGGTATGTTGTATTTGAAGGAGGCTGTAAGCTGTGGAAGGCAGCCCTGATTAAAACATTAAAAAGTGTGTATGTCCTTCACATCTAGAGGAGATGGTGTGCATTGCCCTATAGTATCTTCCAAAACTAGTCCAAGGGAGCAAGGGGTAGGTAGGATGTCTCCTCCTCAGGTCTGGAGTTGGAAGAAGTGCATGGCTTCTCTGGTGGCCTTGTTCAGGAGCTGGAAACAAAGAGTTTATTACAGCAAGTGAGCTGTAAGCAGACCAGGGATCAATGCTCAGACAGTGACCAAGCGCTACCTCAGCAGCTCCTTCTGGCTTTTATCTTCTCATCTGCTCCATCACTGTGCTCTTGTATGTGAGTGTGGGGAGTTCTTATCCTTACATCTTCCCTGGTGATAAAGCTGAGCCTGAGTCATCCAGCATAATCTGGGCACGTCATTGCAGGGGAGCTGGTGAATCTGGCATTCACCGGAGAGACAGCCAGGCTCCTGAGGCCTCTGCAGGCTCTGGGCTTTCCCAGCCTCTGAAGCATCATTTGGTGTTGCTGTCTGGTGGGCAGCACCAGCTGCCGGGTTATAAGGAGAAGCAGGAATTTTCCTGAGCATCTTTGGCAAGCAGCAAAACTGAGAGCACCTGGGATGGGGATTGAAATATGACGTGCTATGTCACATCAGTGGAAAAGAAAAAAGATGTAGTGTGAGTAAGGCAGAGTCTAGAGGCTTGGAGAAGGATTCTGCAGCTCAAAGAGGTCTGTTTTTGTCATAGGCATTTACACCACTATAAAAGGATCCAAATGTTTGCTCTGCATCACCACTTGGAGTGAGGCACAGTTAAAAAGATGCCCACAATCCTCCCCGAAACTTTCACAGGCAGCATTTCAGGCAGCCAGCGAGTGTTTTTCCTGTGCTATTACCACAAGATCACAGAGGAGAGGGTCTCTTCTTTTAACACTAGAAGAAGAGCTTGTGCTGGTTGGAAGTCAGGTCAGCAACCCTCTAAGGCTTGGTGGCTTTGGAGACAGATTCTATGTGAAGGGAAGAAAACATGAAGTTGGAATAATCAGCTCCTCAAGCAATCACCACAGCAGGAAAAGGCTGCACAGATACCTCCTTACTGACTGAAACAGGAGCAGGAGGGAACAGAGGAGGGGCTGGATGTAGGAGCAGCGCAGGAGCCTAATCCCCCTGTGTTTCACAATAGCATCTGCTCTCCTGGGAAGCATTCCCAGGTACCAAAACATCCTTTCTCATTCATAGTGCATTTATCTTCTCTTTCAAAAAATGGTCCAGAGACACCTGAATCTTCATTCTATGATAAAAATCTACAGAAGTCCTAGCACTGCAGTAAGCGGCAGTAGGAAACAGAACAAGAAAAGGTATGGGGTGTTATGCTCATTATTTTCCTGACTGTGGAAAATAATATCTGTTTATTGAGTCCTCTCCTGCTTCAGAGTGACTCATTGATCTGCTGATGTAGACTGGGTGCAGGTAGGCTGGGTGGTGGGTTTGACAGCGTTGGCAGCCTGTCACTGTGGCAGGCATGCTGCGAGGGGAGTGCACTGAGGAGACATCGCAGCGGCCTGGGGACTGCCAGGGCAGCTTCCCACTTTGTGCTGATGACAAGTTACGTGGCTGGGGTTGTTCAGAAAAGTCAGCTGGAGATGGAAAAACACCATAATGGCATTCCTAGAGTTGTGTTCTATATTCTTCTGTTAAGGCTGGTACTGGTGACAAGGTGGAAGGGCAGGTCCAGCTGAGGCAGCCTGCTGGTGAGCTGGAAAGATCAGGGAATGAGGCTGACATCATGTTTTTTAAATGCTGGAGCCTAGAGCAAGCAGAAGAGTGGGACTGGAAAAGCAGACATATAAGTAAGGGGGAATTTGTGCAGTGGTGTTGGAACAGGCACAGTCAAGATAAGTAAAAGAGAAGAAAATTAGTCTTCCAGTGGGAGCAAAAGCAGATGTTGATAATCTGTTGTGATTTAGGTGATCTTTTCCTTCTCTGATTCCTCTCCCAGTTCAGGAAAGGGATAGTTTTAATAATTTCTTAGGGTCTCAGCAGGGATTGTGTGAACAATTTGTGCCACGACATTTTCTTTTTAATTTTTTGGCCTGAAGAGGCCAGTATGGCCTGGCCATGGTAAGGGGAGGTAATGCAGGGATCATGCTTGAAGAGCTGTTGGTAATTTCTTCAGATAGGTCTAGGTTATGATATTGTTAGGCATGTTTAAAAGCACATAGCCAAGCAAGGAGGGAAAAGCTGACATTTAGCTGAAAGCCCAATGTGAAGCCTCTTGCTGCAGAGCTGCACTGTAACAATGGACATTTACTTGTAGCTTGTAAAAGAGAACAGTTTATACAGAATATAAAGACAGAAGTTTTCTGAGGCAGTCCCTGAAACATGACCAGGAGGCTCTCTTGTGGAAATCCCTTGAGTTTGTTAGTCTTACTCAAACTTGTTTCAAACAGTCAATCAGATGGTCCTTCACACACGTTCCCTTCAGACTGGGACCATCCAGCACTGCCTGAAATAGGATATGAGGTACGTAAATATCTCTTCACATCTGCACACTAGGTTGGGAAAAGTTGTAGTCCGTAACAGCTTGCATCAAGTAAATTTAAAGAACATGCCTGAGACCAGGAACTGGTTTTGTTAGTTTGCAAACCTGTTACTCCGAAATCTGCAGCTATAAGAGGGACAGGGATGGTTGAGCAGGGGAGCTTTGTAGGGGACACAGTTTTGTCCATTCACACCGTGGTACTGTGTATCTAAATGGCCAGTGTACAGAAATATTTGTTTATCCACTGTACCTTTAGTTTGACCTAAATGACAGCTGATGATCTGATCTGGAGGTTGAGCCTCAGTGCTCACTATTCATAGGACTGTTTCTCCTTTAAAACTGTCATGCTCTTGAATTTCAAATCAAAGCATGAGCTTTGGGAGACCATCAACTCAGTATTGCTATAATAAGGTTCAGGTCTTGTGTGTTTTTGAAACATCAGGCAGAGTGATTATAAATAAAGTTGCTTTGATGACTCACTACAGTAACACCAGGGCTTGTCTATGAGGATGAGTCAGTGCACAAGAAAGATAAATGTGCACTTGATAAAGAACAACAATTTCACCTTCTCTTTTCCAGCTGGACACCTTATTCTTAAATCCCAGTGTCATAGCACAGCTTTGCTTCATCTTGCTTAGGATTGTAGATGTTCTCTGGGCGGAAGAAATGTGCTCCTCAGAATCCAATAGCTCCTTTGTATTAATGGACAAGCTCTCAGAGGAGTTTAGAGCATGCTGGGACAGGAGGGAAGGACCATGAAAAAGTGAGAGAGGGCTCTGAAAAATCCCAGGCCACGATTGCACCCCCAGTGGGTGTTGGCCAGGTCATTAGGGAGTGACCAGGGAGGTATAACCAGAAGTGTCGTAACACCTTGGTCTGTGTAGCATCAAGTTTTTTTTCCAGCCAGTAGCAAATCGCGACAAATTGAAACCCTGCTTCAGCAGACAAGGATTACAGAATCCGCAGGCTCTGGAGGACTCGAAGCCTGACACTTAGGCAACATTTCCAGCTGTTTGTGTCCACTTTACTTCATTCCCCTGGGTGGCAGTGGAGCCATTCAGATGCTGGCTGGGCCCCCATGCCGTTCTTGCAGCGTGTGGGTGGTTCCCCCTTGGCAGGAGGCAAACCCTCTTCCGCGCAGCCCTGATCCCAGGCACATTCCTCGGGAGCCGGCTGCTCGATTCCCTGATTTACGATGGAAAGAAAAATAACTAAATCCAAAAGTGGGAGGGGACATGAAGTAAAAGGGTTGGGGCCCTGTGGAATTAGATCTTGGTTTATAGAAGATTTATGTTTTAATTAGGAAAACCTAGCAACTGGGAAGATTTTTATTATAATGATGGCTATTATAAACCTGGGGTTTACACTTGGGGTGCATTCAAATTTTGTTTTGTAAGTCTGGTTTTATATAAGCTGTTTTTAAAACTATCAGATTCTGTGACCTTTTTTAGGAAAAAAACAGCAAACCATTTTAAGTTCATGTTGTACATACGCTCTTTGTTGGTAGAACAACATGAGTTGGGGGAATGTTTTCTTCACTGTTTGGCTTCTTGTAGCTGTAATGTTCTCATTCATAATGGTGAAGGCCAACTTTTTTTTTTTTCATGATATCTGAGAGGTTGATTAACCACAGCCAGAGGGAGTGAGTGGACTGTTTCCCTAGGGTATGGAAGACCTACATTTAATCCTATCCTTGAACTGAACCTAAAGCTGCTTGTTTTGGTACCTACCACTATCATTTCACAAATGGAGAGAGAACAGGACAGGATCACTTGGGCTCAAGGGAAGTAACCAGAGATGCCAGTCCAGATCTGAAGTTTTCCAAGGAACAAAACAGCACCAAAACAGAATGTTCCTGGAAAAAAATAAGTGGTTCCAGTTGGCATGAGCATTTTCTACAAATTCAGAAAAAGTATTTAGTCAAAACCCTGGTGGATTAGCTCTTTGTTTTGAAGGTGTAATGTGTAGTTTATTTTCTTGTGTCTAACCTGGTCACAATTGAACAGAGTATGAGAAATTAGTAGATAGGTTTGATTTAAAGGCTAGTGATGGGAAGGGTATAACTGGTTAAAGTAATTTTACCCCTCTGAAAATGTTTCAATACATCTAAACACATGACCTCTTCAGTTCTTCTCTGAAAACAGATATACTGCATTTGTAGAAAATGTGGTCTGCTTGCTGGCCAGTGTTTTGTCAGAAAAACTGCAGTTTGAGACCAAACCTTAGTGTTATTGCTAATGAGACTTAGTGTTCAGGGCTGCAAAAGAGCATTAAAGAGCAATATTTGGCCTGTGATCTATTTTCTTTATCCCTGGATGAGATGTGACTAGCATCTAGAATATTCTTTTAATTCTCTTCTTCCGCATCAAGACAATCTTGTATTTCTGCATTAGGTCCTGTTGTACTAGCAAAGTTTATTTTAAATATATTTGAAGCACAGTGTTTTCATGTGTGTAGAAAGAGCACATGGAAAAGGGAAGCCTGGGCAGGAGGTGAATAAGTGGTTCCTGTTCCACAGTATGAATCCATCTGATATTCCTGCTGTCTGTAAGCAGAATTTTGGCTGAAGGATCTCTGTGAGACTCATGGGAGACTGTGGAAAAGTTACAAGGCTGTAGGATGTGTCTGCATCACAATTCCTGGGGGGTTTCCAGAGTGCAGGGAAAATGCTGTGCTTCCTACTGTGTGAGTATGGGTCTGATCCTAGATCTTTTGTAAGCAATAAAGCAACAAAAAACAATGATGAAAGCTGCTAGATCAGCTCCATGTGTTGATGCCTTAAAACAAGCTCAAGCAGAAACACCTGGCAAGGATGGTTTTGGAGCTACCTGGGAAGGAAAGAGAAGAAGGTGCTTGTGGAGGAGTTGGCTGCCGAAAGGCTGATAATGGATATTTGTTGCTTTAGTTGGGTGCTTTCTTACCCGTGTTTTTAAATTATTCTTAGGAAGCTGCTTTGCTAGAGATGCCACTTGTTCACATCAATGCTGTCCATCCAGCACAGACTACCATAGCATGTTTGTAAGTGAAGTTCTTGTTGGAGAGTTTGTTCAGGGAAACCATGATTACTATTGCCTTCCAACCAGACCTGAAATTTCAGACTTTTGAACAGCTGTGTAGATAACGAAAGAAATCCTTCCATCTTTGTCGTTTTTGAGAAGCACCAGATTTACCTGGCATATATCTTGGAGGATACACATTCATCCTGATAAAGATGATGTTAGATGTAACAAGACATTGTTACCTCTAATAACACTTCAAGGTTCACTGTTTTTGAACTCTGTGTTGCATATAAGAACCTCACATCTGACATTCAGCTACACTGCAGCTATTTCACTTAGAGGAAGGAAGCTAAAGGATAACTTATGGAATGGCTGGGTCCACTATGAGCATTGTTTTCCTTCTAAACAGGCTGGTAGTAGTTAAATCATAATAAATAATATAACCACCACAACGTGGTGATGATTTGGATACAAGTGCAATATAGATTTAAATGTGCCTTGTGGTTAATTTCTAAAACTAATTGCTTCCATGTAAGGTATGGTACATAAGTAGATGTTTTTTAGGACATACTTGGGGAAATTAATATAGAAATGGGGTAAATAGAATACAAAAAGCATGTTTGAGGGGTGACTCTCTGGACTTGTTTTTCCATGGAGAGAAGATCATCAGCATCTTGTCCGTGTAAGAAAAGTAGACAATAGGCTCTAAGCTGTTTTTGTCCTGTGGTTTGGCTGCTTTGAATTTTGTGGCAAGAAAAGGCTTTTGGATCATATCCTAAAGGACTGTTACATCATGTTCCCTAATTTCTCTGCTGGTCCCATTTGGTTATCTTGCAATAAGAATCATAAGGACTTCAATTCAGATGGAAAAAAAATTATTCCTGGATAACAAAGAAGCAAATGATTCGTTGATCTTTCTCAGTTTGCCTTGGCTATTGATCATGTCCTGAAGCCAGAATGACGAGACCCATCTTCACATAACGTGCCTGAGAGAACAAGGAGATGCCACAGCCTGTACTGCAGTCCAGTCATACCGCAAATCAAAACAACAGTAATCTCCCACTCTTCTAGGAAAGAGTGAAGTTGTTCTTTTGAGTTGTCAGTGCCCTCCTGATCTGCAGGCTGGGCTGGGATCTTACCTTAAGGTGCTTAGACAACCTCCCTCTCAAAATTTGAAGGATAAGTGCAAAACCTTCCTTGGATTTACAGCAGGATATTCTAGTGGAGTTCTCTTTAGTGTTGCCACACAGGGGTGCAGCAGCCTGCTGTGTGCCTGGCCCTCCCATGTAGGCAGTGTTGGGATGTTAAATTGGATCTGTTCGGGAGCAGGGGGTGCCATTGCAGGCAACTGTTGCTCAGCTTTTGCTCACGGTGAGGGAAGAAGAAATCATTTAGGACTGAGGTAACAGGGAGTTCTCCTGTACTTGCCTGAGGGTTGGTCATGTTCACTCTGCTGGGAATGAGGTCTCCCACTCTTGCCCAGAGCTGAGTTTGGGGTCATAATGTTGGAAACACCTGAGTGTTGGTGGCCCCATCGTGGCTGGCCACTGGGAAGCACTGAGGAGTTCTGCAGCCTCTGCCAGTGAGAAACCCTGGGAATATAGAAATTGATACTAGAAAACATCATGGGAAGCCCATAACTAATGCTGGGGATGGAGTTTGCTTTATTTCCTGATTGCTCTCAGGACTTCTCACCCTGTTTTTCTGTATGAAGTCTGCCTTGTTCCACTGGTGACACTCAGTCCCAGACCAGAGCTTCCCTGGATTTAGGTCAAGAAAAGCAGGGATATGGCAGCTGCTCAAGTCAGATCCCCACCATGCCATTTGGGAAATCCATGGTGAGCTGAATAATGGCACAGAGCAGTGTCCCACTAGGGCTGTGGAGCCAGTTCCTGCAGCAGTGAGCAGTGAGACACAGGGGCTTTTTGAGGGCTGGCTGCTGGCATGGCCACCTCCTTGCCACCCTGCAGGCTGGCACTGGTGGTGGCTGTTCTGTATTACCCTGCTGCTGCTGCCTAGAATTTCTCTGGGGGGTGGAGAAGTGCCCCAGTGATGTGTGCTCCAGCTAGGATGGATGAGAGGTTTTTCTGCCATCTGAACTTTCTGCTGTTTTCATGTTTTCTCTAGGAAATCCCCAAAGTCAGTCAGCCCCTGGACTGCATTGTTGCATTTGGTTTAATTCCACTGTCTTCTATTTTTTAGGAGAGTTGTGGGATTTGAGCAGAAACTGAAGGTTTTTCTCATGCAAACTTGTGAGCTCATCAGGAGCTTTGTGGACATAATGGACATGGATCTTGTTTGCCATGTTTAAGGACAGGGCTTTTTTGAAGTCAGTTGGTAAAGATGCATTGGAAGAGGTGATAATTTACTAGACAACTCTTCCAGTTGTTGGTAAGATTGTTCTTTTAACTTTCCAATAGTCATCATGCCAAATCCAAATCTGTTGTTGTTCCTCTAGCCCACCTGTCTTGCTTGATGATGTTGGTGTTTGCTGGGTGTAGATGCTTTGTGTTGCACTGTTATCAAACCTCTTGTTCCTCCCCATGAAGTGCTCCTGTCTGTTTGGCTAGCCAAGATTTCAGTTCTGTGCGGTGACAGCCTGAGGACCCCATTTCACTGGTTGAGTAGTTTCTGACCAAGGGCTGGAGCTGCATGTGTGGGTGTCTGAGATGGACTCATGCCATTACTGGGTACAAATATTTTCTCTGCAACACAGAACACCCCTAAGGGTTTTTAGTTAACTGCTTCCTGTCACTGTCTGTGCACACACACACACACACGGGAGTCTGCTGGTAAGTTTTTTATGGAAGTCACGTTTTGGATTCCCAGTTTAACAAAAACACCCTGCTTTGACAGGCTTGTAACTGAACAGACACTGTTAGATAAAGCATGTATGCAAACAACTTCCTTCCTTCCTGCTCTGTTGTTAAACCTGGTAACTCAAAATCCAGCCACCTCATTTCATGCTTTTCTGAAGGTGAGGAGGGAGGGGACTGTACTTTAATTTCCCAAAATGCTATTTGCTATGTGTAGAGTATTTTCCATTTTTTAATGTTTGAACACTTCTTTGCCAGTGAAATGCTGGAGGACTGAATGTAATATCTTGCTGTTTCCATCTTCCTTGCTGTCTGACAAGCTTTCCCACGAGGTTATCACACATTAGAGCACACTGTCCCTTCACATGGTCAAGTCCCTAAGGCACTATTATAAATTCACTGTTACGTATTGATTCAGTTATTGTGTGACAAAGGTAAGAAGTGACTTCTGTTCTTTGTGGTGGAGAAGGAAGTGAAGGAGGTAGACATGGACCATTAGAGGGGAATGAATACATGCTGGGCATGCATAAATGGCACAGCTGGCTGCAGTGTATTTACTGAGAGAGGATTTGGTGTCTGACAAGTAGGTAAGATGTTGTTTAACTACCAGGAAAGCTATATGTGTCCTACAATGATTACTTATTTACCCACCCCACAAATATATCACTGTGATACAAGGAAATTACTGTGATAAAGTTCCTGTGGGTCTAGGTAACCTTTCTGCAGGTTTAGGTAAGGTTCATAGAAAATGCTCCAGTTTAGTATTGGGGTCTTATATCATGATGCCCCTTTTCTGGCACTAACTATGGGTTGGAAATTCAAAAAACACCTTCAAACAATTAAAATTTCCCTTGAAATATTTCTGGGGAAAAAAAAAAAGAGAAGAAAGATACTTAAGGAACCAGAAAACAAAGCAGAAAGAGAAAGAAAACCTGTGGCCTTTTTGTGGATTTCAGAATCCCCTTTTCACTCTTTGAATTGTCTTCATTTTTTTTTCATAAAGCATGCCTCAATCTCAAAGCCACACAATCAACAGTCCTCCAGTCATTGTTTATAGTGAAGTGTCAGTCATAGCAAGATTAAGGTAGTTTATATTATCCCTTTTTAATTTAATTACTATTCATTATCAACTATTCTGTTGTTTAAAACAGAATGGCAGCTCTGATCCATATTTTTCTCTTGAATGGGGAAATTAAGCTCCACCAGTTAAGTTTTGTACTTTACATTACAACAGGAAAGAGCAACACTAAATCCCCTCAAACTTTTGCCCTCTCAAAATTGCTAGCAGGTTGGAAAGGTGACTCAAATGTTGAGTTTGATCCAGAAAGCTGACTCAGGTGGAATGCTGAAGGTCAAAGCCTTTGCCAGGATGCCACCTGCATAAACAGCACCAATTAGATGTTCTGTCTTCTGAGAATTACTCAACTCATTTGCTGGTATTAAAATGTAGGTGTGGAGATGGCTATTACTGATACCACTTGCGTGGGAAGTTCATTGAATATAAAGGCTGGATCTGCAAAATTGAAATTTACAGCAGCAAATTTTAGATTTCCAACAATCCTCCCTAGTTTTCAGGAAATAAGGAATCAAGTTTTTGAAGCTGTAATTGAATAGGAAAAAAGTTCTCATGAAGCAGTCAGAAGCATTTATTTGTGTGGCTCCTTGACATTTATTATTTACAGCTGGTCCCCTCCAAAGCAGCTTGGAGACGGCAGATACCAAAATGTGAGCTGGACTCTGAGGTACGTCAAGCACATTCATAATTATGTCATTGTGGCTGTTTTATATGAGTTTGCTTTGCCATCAGGTACTGTAATATGATCACAAAACACCACTGATTTTCAGAAGGTACAGGGTGTGTAAAGGCACGAACCTAAGATAAGCAAGACAATCTAAATGTCAATATTTAGAAAATGCATCTCCATCAAATACACCAACATAATATTGTTATTTAAAGTGCACCCCTCAGTCTCTACTGTTGTTCAGGTTGGTTCATTGTTCAGAAATCCTTGAATATTCCATAGACCAGAGGCTGAGATTCAGCTGACCATTGCACAGAAAGGAGTGCAGGGTCTAAATAAATCTCAAATGCTTTTAATATAGCAAGGATATAATCATACTTTGTTTCCTTTAGTACATACTGGAAATTTTCTTTCTCATCCCACTGGTTCCAGTAATCCTCTGTTCTTGGTGTGAATATTCTCTGTACCCTGTTTATTTCTTGTACAGGTTACAATTGTGCTGTCTTTACACAACTTTTACTGCATCAGAGTTATTATGAGAAGGAAAGGGAAGGATATTTCAACACACACTAAAATGAGTGTTGGGTTTTTTTCAAATTTGAACATATTACAAAGACATGCAATTTACTAAATTACTATGAGTTAATTCTAAAAAAAAAAATATTTGAAGAAATTCTGGAACTACTTTAGTTTTATAGTAGCATACTATGGACACTAAGTACAAAAGCATGTGAAATTCTTCAGCCCTGACAGGACAACCCTTTTAGCTGAAGAAATTGATCATTCAATTTTTAATTTTTTCCCTATTCTTCTTACTAAGCATTTAACAACATGCAGACCTTAATAATTGTCAGAGACAAACATCTGTCCTTAAATAGCAGCAATTTCTTCTGCCAATAAAATTGGTTTTCTTCCCCTGCTTTGAGCCATGAGTTGGCATCACAAGGGCTGGGCAAGCAAAAGACAGCACACAGAGAGACCCCCATTTATTGAGGCTGGGGATTACCATCTGTTTTTCTGCTCCTGCTACAAAATAAGTCCTAATAATAGTAGGGGTGGGGTGGGGGGTGTGCTCAAAACACAGAAAGAACACAACATCCTTTCTTTAGCTGATCAGGTCTTGTAATTTTTTTTTAAGTAGTATTTTAAGATACTCAATCCGTTTTTATGATGATGTATGTTCTATGCCTCTTTAATTGCTCTTATTTTGCAAATTTGAGTGAGAGAAAGTCTTGTGGCTTAGGTCACACTCGTCTGGATATTGTTTCCTAATGCTTCTGACAGAAAAATTAGTGAGTACCCCCCTTGTGAAAGAATTAATGAGGATTCCTAGTTCACTAGGCATTTATTGAATTAATGGCTAGGTTTGGTTTTGGTTTCTTAGTTTGGACAAGGCCTTCTAAAGTGATACTACTGATCTAAATTCTGTGTGCCATTGAAATGATGGCTCTGGCCACTTCGCTTGCCAGTTGTTTCAGCTACTTGGCAACAGTGACCATGGTCCATTAGATCCTTGGTGTCTCTGAAGGGTTTTGAAACCTTAGTGGTTCATACCTGTTGGCCATATCAGGCATGCTTTAGTACTATGCAATTAGTTGCAATATCCTTTAAAAGAAAACAAGAGGTTATCTTTGTGTTTCCAAAAGACTAGCCTGTAGTGCACTTTGTCTTTCATAGGCATGTTTTGGATTTTAGCATCTTAGCACAGAACTATTCCTTTTATTTTAGCTCCTCTCTAATCTCTAGAATTGGGTACTTTCTTACCTCTTGTCCTCCCTCCCTTCCACTCACCACGGTTTTATTTGATATATTTTCTGACCATTAAAAATGTCAGTTTTATTAGAATAATTCTAAGACTTTGTATGCAATGATAGGTATTTTGCTTTCTGAACAATTTTGAGTAAACTTGTATTAGGTAAGTGCACATATGATGTGAATGTAACACAAACTTTTCTCCAAATGAAGCCTGATCATTTTGATTTGCAGTTTTATTAGTGAAAAATACATTTACTGATAGACTGTTAGGATTTTACCTTTCTATGTGAAGAAACCTGAGAGTACATTAGAACTTAGGATAAATCTTGAGATACAGGCATAAGTCAGAGCATATTTCCTTAAAAGTCTAGAAGGGGTAGATGAATATTGTAAAATGAGTAAGGGGACTGTGACATACTTGGCCTGGTTTGGGAAACAAAAGGTTTTTGCTTATAGCTCAGGATCATCAAAAACATATTTTCCACCCAAGCCTTCCTTGTCCTCCATCATCTTTCCCAGAGAATGGTGAGGAAAGAAATTTGCATTTGTAACTGTGGACCAGCTCCCCCAATGCAGCTACATCATCTAATTTTCTTGATCAGAGCCAGAGCCAAACCCATTCCTCTCTTCCTCCATGGGACAGGAACTCTGTTTGCTGCCATCCCTATCCATAGCAGTCTGGTAGTAGCAACGTTTTTCTGGGGAAAACTCTGTGGTGCAAGCGGGGTTGTCCAAGTGGAAACAAGACTGCCCAGCTGTGAGGTGTAGTGTTGGCTGCAGGGAACCAACCCTTCAGGCCTGGGGGCTGTAGTAATGAAAGAGCCAAGGAGGGCATACAGAAAACACCTTCCTCACTGCTTCTTTCTGTACAGGTTCCACCACTACCTCCCCAGGGTTGGCATCCTGGAAGCAGCAGAAAAGAGTACACCAAGGGATTGTACTGCTGTAGTGTGGTTTGTAGGAAAAGAAGGATAAGACAAAACAGACTACAATAATTGCAAAATATCCTTGCTCTGAAATGACGCAAGTTTGCCAGAGAGCTCTCATGCAAAAAAAAAAAAAAAAAAAAAAAAAAAAAATTCTGTAGATTCAGCTCTCCCACATAAACAGCTTTCTTTCAAAGTCAGAGTCCAGGGCGAACAGGCACACAGTTCAACACAATTCACATACATTCTGCTCCCTGCTGCTCTTGCCCACCAAGCTTCAAAAAGTATATGCCACTCAATCAGTGTCAATATAATTTCTGTCATAGCCACCAAACAGTGCAACCTTGAAATTTAGCAGAATTCAGCACAATCTGTTTAGTTTGAGTAATTAGTTACTCTTCCCTGGTTCTGTCTTCCCATGCAGGAGGAAAGGAATTGTTATCAGAAGATGATGCTTGCCAGAACACAGGGTGCCCTCTGACAAGCAGGACTTCAGCTCCATTAAACATCCCCACGCCCTCGGAACAGAAGACTCAGTGTTCTGTATTCTTATGGCTTGGAACAAGCAAATATTTCCTCACAAGCAAATATTTCCTCCTGTACATTTCTGAAGTGATCTCTCTTGCACAACAGCAGTATGCATTCAGGCAGTTCACTCTAATTATCGCTTTGTAACATTTTGCATCTGCTTCTGTTAAGTCACTGAAGTTCCTAGTATGTTTTCTTGAGTTTTTTTATTTTTAAACAACTTGTGTCTGTGTCTGTCAACAGCTGCCCTCTTCATTTTATGCACTTTGAATGCATTCATTTTCTACAATGTGTCTTGATACTGCAGCTCAGCTCCAAGCTGGAACCCACAGCAGTCCTTTGACAGGCTCTCTGTTAGGCTTTCAGGTCATCCCTAATTTCAGGTTTTCTTCCAGACTCATAGATTTTGTTGTTGAATGACAAATAATACAATTTAAGCTCTCACAGAAGTGTAGGAACTCCTAGTTCTGCTCTCTCCAGCTGGAGCCAGAAGCAGGCTGGAACACGTGGGTGAGATATTTGTATCCTTGGAGTTAGCTGGTGTCACCCACTCCATCAAGGTGGGGGTCAGTCTCCTCTCCCAGGTAAAAAGCAATAGCACAAAGAGGAAAGGACCACAAGTTGTACCAGGGGAGGTTTAAATTGGATGTTAGGAAAAATTTCTTCACTGAAAGGGGGGTCAAGCACTGCAACAGGCTGCCTAGGGAAGTGGAGGCATTTAAGAGTTGCATAGATGTGGCACTTAGGGATATGGTTTAGCGGTAGACTTAGCACTGCTGCTTTAACAGTTGGACTCAGTGGTCTCAGAAGTTGTTTCCAGCCTTAATGATTCTATTGTGGGTTCCAACCCATTTGTAGTAAAGTAATGGAATTCCAAAAAAACCGCAGAATAAAAGTATAGTACTTTAAAAAGTGTATTTTAAGTTTGTTTTTATAGTTCCAAATTAAATACATTTTCTATGAAATGTTTCAGTCACTTTTAAAAATAACAGTTTTGTATCCAATGGAAAAACTGTTGTTTAATAAAACTCTGCGGCAATCTCTCTTGGAAACAGTCTACTGCAAAAGTTTGGATGTTCCTGTTCATAGATCTTGTCCCTCTTTCTTTCTTTCTGTGGTTCATCAGTGTATTTTCTTAAGTGTGAATTTGTTAGATTTAGTGGGTTCTTTCCTTTCTAAGTTGTACCAGTAATAATCTCAGATGGTGCTACACTGCCACAAACCCAGGCAGACTGGCATGCAGTAACAGTGGCGTGCTGAGACTGGTTGAAGTGCTCAGATGGAGGAGGACACCTGTACGCTCCATTATTCTTCTGTTGGTGTTTGAGAACATTCAAGTCACCAATTAAGCAATTAGATGCATATCAGTGTTTGCTTGGCCTTATCTTCCTGATAAAATACCTGGGCAGTACCAGTTTGGACAGAACTCAGGGATTAAGTAGCTCAGGTGAAAAAGCTGAAGTTGGTATAACTGAGGCAGTGACATTCTTTCAGGTTGTTCTGTGTGACTGTGTTATTGCTGATGGCAGCAGCCAGCACTGTTACTGTGCTCTAAGCAGTAAGGCACACTAAACAAAATTCCAGTGATGTTACTATGCTTTATAATTTTCAGCCACAAGCAGGACACACCTTAATTTTAAGATTGAGCTTTGGTAAAGTATGACTTTGAGACTGCTAAACAGCAAAGGTGTGAATTGCCATGTATTGGTGGGATTCTATACTCTTCATGACCAGGGAGTGACAAAGCCTGCCCTGTCCCTGACAGGTGGTGTGTCCAGGCTGTGTTTCTGGGGCAGAGAGGGTTAAACCACTTTGAACAAAGGCTTGATTCATGTTTTTTCTTCCTCGAAGGGAATGAGAGAAAGAAACAAAAGTAAGATACAGAAAAAGCTGTTGTGAAACAAGCCCATTGCTGTTCTCTGAAAAACAAGTATGTGAGGATTCATTTTTAGAGGCGTGCTGAAGCAGCGGGGCACCGGAGGGTGGCCACAGCCACTCTTCCTCCAGGGGCTGTCACTGCCCTGCCAGTGCCAAGGACTAAAATTGTCTGGCTTCTTAGAAGAGGACATGGTCCTGACTGTGTGCCACAAAAAATGACTGCTGTGCAAAACCACAAGCTATTTCCCACTCCAAAGCAAAATCTTTAATCGTAGCTGTTGCTGCTGTAATTGGGGCATGGCTGCTGAGTGAAGAGGACTCCTTTCTCTCAGCATATCAAGGGGCTGGGAGGTGTCTGCCATCTCAGACAGGTTTGTCTGTGTAAATGAACATTCTTTTCATGGCCAACTGAAAGGTCAATTTTCAGTTGACAATTGAAAAGTTAAAATAAGCAAATGCATCTAGGGAAAACAGCTAATTCTATGGTTCATAGTGTTGGCAAATTTTACCACAGAAAATGAGTCTATTGATTCTGCACTCCTTGAACATCAAGAAAGTACTTATTACAGAAATATTTTGGCAGTGATTTATTAAGGGATGGTTATTTAGTATTTGGACATCCAGAAAAGCAAGGGACTGCACTTCCTGAGGCTGGAGGAATGGTATGAAACTGCAGTGTATTGCTCTCACATAGTTGCCAGTGTGTGCATCTTAGCATACAGCTCCAGCAGTTTTTTGCAAGTGCACCAGAATGTGCTGCTAAATGGAAGTCTAGAAATAGTAATTACAGATTTCAAATAGTCCCAGGTAAGACCACTAAAAAGAATTCGGAACATAGGGAGCTGTGGACTTTTATGTTTCCTTGTATGTAGATATATATATGTATTTTGAAAACTATTAAATGAAATCACACTCCATTAGGCAAATCCTCTGAGAATACAGAGGAATATATATGCCTTTGAAAAAATGTGTTTGTGAGCTTGCTACATCACAGCTTTTTAAATTACTTTTATTCTGAAAGTGCTAAACCCCATAAACTTTAAATGAGACTTTTCAAAACAGGATTCGACCTTTTCAATCCAATTGCAACATGTTTTACTTGAATACACAAACTGAAACATAAAATGATGACAGCAATTATTCCTGGAAGGTATTAAAAAGTTGATCTGTATGCATAAATTGAATTATGGCTCTGGCAAATACGCTATATAAGCAAACAGACACAGTATAAACACTTCATACTCCTTTAACATCTACTGCCAAGGTCCTCTAATCATTTTAAATCAGTTCAGACTGTTGCTGTGAGATAGCCTGCCTGTACTCGGTTACATATACACAAAAATAGGAAGGTTAAAGAAACTATCGAGGGGACAAAAGAAATTTCATTAAAAACTTAGTGGGGGAAGGCCAGAAGTGAAGGTAGTGAAGATGGCACCAGCTGCAGTCTCGAGAACTGGCTGTTCAAATTCCTGAGTGACACAGAGAAACCATAGGGGAGCTCAGCTGCCAAGAACTCTAAAGGCATTTCAACAGCACATTTGTGAAGTGCAATTTTGCAAAAGACTTATAAACTGACCACACTGGGCAGGTTTTTCTGGGATTAGGAAAAGACATGGTCTTGCCGTGAAAACCGCTGCTCTGCCAGACTTGATGTTCCGCTACAAAGTGTAGTTTTCCTCATGGAATTGATGTTATAGTGTTCCTTGGATATTAGTGCTGTTAAATAACAACAATAACCACAAGGAAGCAGCTCTCCAACATGGAAAATTTCAATATTTGCACAGAGAAAGGCTTGCTGCAGTGAAAATCAATGTTAGAATAGCAGGGATGAAGCAACCCAGCAATAGTGTGCGTTGTGTCCTCCAGCCACCCCAGGGACAGAGGAGTATGTGTTTTGTTGCTATGCCAGCTGCAAGTCAGCACTGACAACTCATTGCCCATCCACAACTGTGTGCTTCTAGTAAGTAACAACAATTAAAAAAACTAATGGGAAGGTGTATCATAAAGTGGGGTTGCTGTTTTGACCCAGATGAATGTTCTGGGGATAAATGCATTCAAGACTTAGAGATGCATCCATCTTGCAGTAATAAAGAACCACCCAACCTAGTGGCCTAGACCGTTAAAGCCTCTTGGCTTCTGTAAGTTACTGTGTCATATAACTCAGTGTTGATCTTGTTGCTGGACCCCAGGACTTGATCAGAAAATAGGGAATATTGCCCAGACATTGAATTTTAATAGCATGATAGTCAGTTTGTTAAGAATAAGGCAAATGACCTATAACAACTTTTCACCTTCAGTCTGTATGAGGTTTACCCAAGGTCCATGTGTTGGCAGCAAATGTAGGATGCACTGTGAAGGTCCTAAGCTGGGGAAGAGGTTTTAGCTCCATTTTCTCCTAATTCTTTGGAGGCTTTCTCTCTAGGGCATCTTCCACAAACCCTGTCCAGAATGCCTGCTATATGAAAAAGAAGGGAGATCCTTGAAAACCATATGCAGATGGCCTGAACCAAGCTAAGAGTGCAGAGAAAGAACAGACAGCCTAGGTAGGTGATGAAGCATATGTTCCACAAATCCAGACTGCCTTAAGCTAAAGCGAACAAAGCAAGCTGGGGAAAGTTACAATGGTTTAGATTTCCTAAGTACAACAATTTTAATTTTATTTTGAAACAATTTTCCCTTAAGGAATGTCCTTTCATTTTAAGTTGGAGAAGGCTGACAACTCATCCTATGAAATTTTTTTCCTTTTGCTGGAAAGAATTAATTTTTTTGGCTAATCCAAAACATTATTTTCCCCTCTCATGTTCATCACCCACCTTTCAGTATGACTCCCTCCCCATTTCAGCCCAGTACTTGCTGGTTTTTTAGAAAAAAAGTAGATTTTCCATAATTGTTCTCTTATTATTTTTGCTAAATAACCTGATCTGATGTGGCAGTTTGTATGCTTTAGAATTACAGCTTTCTTGAGTGCTCAGATGACACAAAATGGAAATGATGCCTTACTCAAGCTGCTCAGTGGCAAAAAACAATGCTGGAAGGAAAATGGGCATCTCCTTGAGACCTGTCACCCCCTGTGCTAGTAAGCTGTAAATGTCCAATTCAAAAATCTGCACTCCAACAGCTCAGAAAGCTTCCCAATTGCCCCAAGAAAATCTGGAGGTCTGTGGTAAAAGACCTGGCACCTTTGTGTGTTATTTGATGGGAAGAGGAGTGAGTGAGTGCATCCTGACTCAGAGGGTCGTGTCCCTATTGGTCAGAACAAGAGGCAGAGACTGTGATGGGCAGTAAAAGAAGATTTGCTTTACACTTAGGTGAAATGTTTTGTACCAATAAAGGACAATTCAGCCCTGCTACAGATTGCTGGGTATTATCGCTGAGTGGAGCGTACCTGGGTTCGTCCAGCCTTAATGCACTGAGCTATAGGTAACTGCTGGGGATATTTCACCTCAGAGACACCTTTGGCTCGCAGCAGTTGCTGTTAGGCACTCAGAATGAGCCCAAGCAAAGTAGAAACTCAGTTTACCTCTAGTGGAAAAAGTTCAGGCGATGGTGAAGAGAAAGAGAATGCGTTCTGCCAGAGGGTTAAATCCAGAGTTTATTCCAGGGTGACACAGTTCTGAATCTCAGTAACAACTCCAACAGACACCAACTGCATGGTTCCAGCGCCTTTTAAACTCACAGGGAGGTGGGAGGGAGAGGATAGGTGAGCCACCAGCCAGGTGGGAGGGGGAGGGTCTCAGGGGACAATGACACCTGGACAGGCCAATGATCCCAGGTCTGAGAAGCATCTTTTGAACTTCTGCCAATCACACGATGCCCTTGCTGGAATGTGGAACTTGACAGACAGACAGCAATTAGGAAGAGGGCAGGGGGCAGACAAGGCGGAAGTAGTCACAGCTGGGGGACAAGATTTAACTTCACACCACAACAGCTGGGGAGTGAGGATCCCATTCAGGAAAGTCTTTATGAATACCTGTCAAAATAATATGGCTGCTTCATCCTGGGGTTGGATGTCTTTCTCTGGTCCTGTCCAGATTCTTCCCTGTATTTTTTCTATGATTCATAAAATATTTGTTAGCTGTTTTGTTCTCTTCTGCTGTGACTTATCTACAGTGGTAAAATTCAGATTCACTTCTGAAGCAATTTTCCACTATTGCTTCGGAAACAGCAATCCCTGCCTGTTAGCACTCTAAACCTCTAATCAGAGGAAAAAAATAGCAGCTGGAAGTTCAGCTATCTAAGATCAAATCCGAAATCCTCAGAAATTATAAGCACCCTGGGGGTCTCTTGGAACTATGGCTTTCAAAGAGTTTAGCAGGACCATGTCTTCACACATCGTCTTTGTAACCATCCCAAATTAGCCCATGTGCCACTTTTTTTCTGGGAGCACATCTGTTCCAGCCTTGCTCATCCCACTGTCCACACACCTTGCATTGATTAGCAATTCTCATGAAGGTGGAAACTCCCTGTGATGCTTGATCCAGGAGTTTGCTGGCCGGCATAAGGTCAATGCACAGGGACTTATGAGTGCCAATGACACAAGAAGTGACTCCAAGAGTATTTAGAGATTCACATGGTGGTGGAGGTCAGTGCAGGCAGGGCAACTACATTGACTGAAGCTCTGAGAGGAACATTAGAGTATTTTGCTCTCCTGACACCAGCAAAATGAATCACTGTGGTAAAGTTTGAGATCCATTTGTGCCTATTGCTGGGAACAGGAAGAGGACCAAGTAAATAAGACTGGATGTGTTATGGCTAGCTGTCTTTTGTTCTGTTTGATCATTTGTAAAGACAGATGACTGCTTACTTTAGGCTATTAGGCATGTTTGTTATACATAAGGATTCATGGACTTTCAGTTGCTCTTTAAAAAAAAAAACTTGCTAGAATTACAGTGAGTATTAATTAAATTTCTGTGACTGTTCTGAATGAAGATAGCAGTAAGTATCGAGGCACTGGGTAAATGCGTTGTTCTCTACATTGTGCTAGTTTAGTGTTTCCTTATATTAAAGGACAACACAAATTCGCAGAGGAGAAATGTGGGTAAATAACGTGTTAATCAGTGACAAATTTAAGCATAGACACATACATAAATAAAATTTCATAACTTTATGATGATTTATTACCAAAGCCAAAATATTTCCAGAGGAGTAGTTTTCTACTGGAGGAGAAAATTCTGTGAAGCTGTAGCAACATAGCAACAACTTTTACATATTGTTTGGAAGAGGAAAATTTTATTAAAACATGAAAGGCCAAGTAATTTTATTCTGTGAATTACTAGAAATCCAGAAAACAATTAACTGTGGGCAAATCCTAAGGAATTACTTGTCTCTGAACTTGTTTAGAGAAATTTATTCACAGGCAGTCCACATTGAACTTCACACTCAGTAACCAGCAAAATACATTTTTTGATGGTGATCACTTGTGGCATAGAAAAAGAAACGAGTCAAAAAAAAGGGATGTTGCTTTGCAAAATCTGTTTTGTGTAGCTCCTTCTGTCAAAACCTTTGTGGGTAGACTGATCCCAGCAGGAAAGCAATCTTCTGGAAATTACAGCAAAGTGGAGTGTTTCCCAGATGGGTGGAAAGTTCCATCTTAATGCGTAATAGTAGCTCCAAAGAGGTGAGAGCCATGTTTGTAGGATCCCGGGTGTGTTCTTGGGGTCTCCTGCTATAAACAGTAGGCATTAAAGACAAACAAAGTTTAACTTTCCTCATAAACTGAAGCACTGAACTCAGTTAATCAGAAGGCTGCAAGAGTTCTCTGGCAGAGGCTGTTGTCATTTGTCTAAACTGTATAAACTGAAAAAACTGTGAAAGCACAGGTTTAAAAGAGCTCCTGAAACCTTGTGCTAGGACACGTCCAAAAATGTCAAGGAGAGCAGATATTTTAAGTTTAAGAAAGGTTGGAAACTGAGATGTACTGCAGTCTTGCTTAATGCTCTGCTCTGCTTATTGAGTGGAGAAGAGATTTGGCTAAAAGGTGGTGGAATTTCTTTTTGTTCTTCTCAGTGAGTTTCCGAAAGGGCAAATACTTAGCCTGTGGCTTTTTAGAGGGAAAACCTTAATGTTTTTCTCAAGAAGCAAGGTAAATTGCAAGTAGGAGCCTTCCTACAACCAAAACATGAATGTTTAATTCACTCTGAAAGTAGGCTGAGCCTTACAACTCTCTGAACTTTCTTCTGACAGCCATGCCCCTTGGGAGCTCTCTGCGGCCCTGGTGCCCACCACAGCCCCAGATGCAATCTTAGAGTCACAAAGCCTGTGGGATCAAATGTCAACCCTGCAGTGGTTAGCCGTACAACATCCAAGGCCCTCACCCTGCAAATAGAGATTGTAATAGATCTCTTTCCACCTACTGCTCTCCTACATTGAGGAGGATAACTCACAAAATTGTTTGTGAATGGCCCAGTAGAGAGCATGGATTTAAGCCCCCTGGGACCCACATGTAGGAAGAATTTGGAGTGTTAAATGTCATTTATCTCAAGCTTCTCTTTTTGCTTTTTTTGCCTGCCTGCTTTAATTTTCAAGAGACGGGGGATCTGTGTGAGTGCTCCTGTACTGTGCAGCCCTTACAGGATGAATTCTCCCACTGTCTCCTGGTTCTGGTGGGCATATCCAGGCCCTTGCCCAGGTGTTGGGGGTGCCACTGCCTATAAGCACGAGCTGCTCCCAAACAAAGGGGCAGCAGAGCGTGCACAGGTTGGTTTCCTGCGAAGCTGCCTGGTGAGCCAGTCCCTGACCCAGGCACACTCCCAGCTATGACCTTCAGCTTCCTCGACTTGGGGAACACAGGAAAGGTGAGGAGGGAGGGAGTTACTTCACAGTAATTCCTGCAAAGACTGTGATTCAGTTATTTGTTCTTCTACAAACGCCCTAGCCAGATGACTAAGGCAGATCTGCAGGCTGATGACCCAGAAACAGTCGAGCTAAATTTCACATGTGGTGGAAAGGAAAAGTAAGTTAAAAGCCATATACAGACTGTTATCTTCCTACTTTCAGTGGTTTACCTCCCAGTACAAGCCCTGGCCTACACCAAAGATATAGCACAGAAATTTGCTCAGGGGCTTTTCTCTTTTTTCCTACCTCTTCCTCATCTCAGGAATCTGGGCTATCTGAGGTTACCTACACCTGTGATTTTTGAAATTAGCAGCACATAAGCTCAACACAGCTGCTGGGTCTCTCAGGTTGTGGTGGCCTATTTCCTTTTTTTGTTGAAGTTCTGCTGAGATGGAGGCTGTTGGGTTTACTGCACCTTTTCTTTCCCTCAGGTAAGACACTTTTCCTTGCAGGGTAGGTGGAAAGGAAGTGTGTCAAGTGTAATAAATCTGTTTTGGTAGCTTAGGCTGCTGAGCTCCTGCTGGGGAGGCAGGAACCTGTCTCTGCCTTATCAGAGGATGGGTCTGTGAGGTGGCTGCAGTGACTTCTGAGGAACTGAAAATAAACTCGATAAATGTGGGGGAAAACATGCTTCTTGTTGTTGCTTCAGGTGTCTTGTTTGTGAAAGACCTTTTTGTGAAGAGAAAGCATCAAGCTACACTGCAAAGTGGGTGTGAAACAATCTACTGCAGACAAACTGGTTAAACCGTGCCTAATATCAACCTGGTGCTAGGAGAATGCAAAGGGCTTCAGTATTTTGTTTGAATTTTTACGTTTCTTTTGACTGCAGTGATATTCCCTGGGAGGCTGTCTCTGGTGCCACTGCTGGGTTTGAACTGCTGGGTCGCTCTCAGCCTGTGATTCCTTAGTACCAGTGAAGCGTTGTACTTCTTGGGGTGCTCTGGGTGCCTGTGGAACCTGATGTGCCTCATCCCAGCACCTGCTTGTGGGAACATATGGCAAGACTGTAGAGGGCAGGATTCCCAGCCTGTGTGTGTGCATAACTGTAGGAGCCTGCAATCATAAATAGACTCAAACTCTTGGCTGAAAATCTCCATATATCTCTGTTTTCTGGTCTTTCTTTTGGAACACTAGCTTTTTTTTTTTAAAGGTGCTTTAATGAAATACAACTTGAAAGTATTAAGCCTCAAGCAGCACATGACCCTCACACTGCAAAAATCCCTTTAGAGTCCTCAGTCATGTAATCCTGTGTGCAGCATGCAGGCCAATGTGGGAAAGTTATTCTCTTCTCATCATGTTCCTCTGTCCAGGTGACTGGGCAGTATCTGATGTGGAGGTGTTGTGCACTGGCCATTACAGGAGCCACTATCTTCAGACCCCAATACCCTTTAAAAAGTGTAGCCATGATTTCCAGAAAGTGGCCCTGCATGGTTAAAAATTCAGTCAAAAATGAATTTTTATGAAAATATTATTATATTTGATTTCTTCAATTTTTTGAATATTTCCTCAAATGTATGAATATTTTCTCATTCCTGTACCATGATATAGGCTATAAATGTAGAGACTAGTGCAGCTCCCATATTATATGGTTTGCAATAGGAGAATATTTGTTGCTCTCCATACCACACTAAACAGGTCAATCTCCATAATCTATCAGCTGGCTTCCTCACCACCATTTTAACCCTTTTCCAGTCTTGATTCTGCCAGAGAATGGATTCTGTTGGGCATGTCAGACCTTTATTCCACACAAAGTTCATAAACCTTCACAGGGTCAAAATTACTAAAAAGCAGTATTTTCCATGTGTTTCCTAGTGCTTTGTCTCTCCTAATCAGTTTTGGTTTGTAATTTCTCTTAGCACAGCATATCCACACTTCCATCATAAATGCTACTGGGAAAATGTACTTCACACTCAATACTGTTTTTAAATGCTAGGTTTTCCCAGACCTGGGAAATACCTTAGGTGAGTAACCTTTCCCTGGAGGTGGACCATTTCAAGGCCTCTTTCCTCAATGAACAGGAAGAATCCAGAAAAATGAAGGCAAGCATCCAAGTAATCTTTGCAGGGAGTGAGAGTGTGTGAAGGGAGCCCTCACTCAGCAGCCAAGTTTGATTTATTTGTTCATACATGTGGCAAAAAGACACGTGTGAGAGGGGACAGAACAAGAATGGATGTGTTTAGCTGCAAAGAGGGTCAAGGAACAAGATTTAGAGGAGGCAAAGAAAGTCACAGAAGGTCAGTCACTGATGTCTGTGGAGTGCTGGAGTTGTTGAGTGAGAAAGAGGTGCAAATCAATTCAGTTGTTTCTGTACTATCTCTGTAGCCTGCTAGGGCATGCGTTTGCTTGAGGGTCACTGCAGGGCTTGCTGTCACTGTAGTAATAAATGCCAGAAATGCCGTGAAATTTACATTTACTCATATTGTGATGGAATTGATACTCATATCACCCTTTCCAACTCAGAGGATCCTCTCTGATGACATAACTGGTGTTGTGTCCAAAAGAAACAGCAAAGAGAGCAACTCACATAGCACTGGGATGAGCCATAGTACAAAGGGGGAAAGGTTTGATCCCTGTTCTGTGTTTTCCCATCACCAGTGACCAGGGTGAGGTCTGGACTGCCAGTGCCCTTCTTCCCAAGAAAGTACGTTATGTTTCTCAGCTATTTCCCCCTTTTACCCTGATGAGTGGCTCATGCAAAGTTGAAAAGTTCAGTGTAGATGGAGCCAGATGCCTTCCATGAGATTGTAGGGCTTGGTAACTGGATAAGGTGAGGTATGTTAGTTAAAACCCCCATAAAGATTTGAAACTGACTTCCTGTGCCATGCTCTGAGTACTGAGGAAAGGGAAGCCCCCCTTCCTCCTACCGTGCACTCTGAAATTGCTCTTATGGCCTCAAAGTCTTGCACACTAAAAGACCAATTCTGGAAACACAGGGCTGTGAGCCAAGTAACTTGGTGGTCTTGGGCCTGGAGAGGTGTAGATTGCCAAGGAAATTCATGACTCCTAGTGTGCTCTAAATGCCATGAATTGAAAAAAAACTAGTAAAAATCCTAAATCAGTGCTTGACTTTTCTGCTTTTCTCTCCCACTCTGTTCTGGATGGACTGTACTTCACAGGGGAGCAGAGAGATAGCATGTTGAATGTAGGTGTGGATTTCTGATCCACAGAGAAGAAAGAATCTTTCTGAATGTTGGAAGTTCCTCTTTGAAGTGCCTCAAGTACAGATCAATATAGCTAATAATATGTAAAGGCAATCTCCTCATGATACTGTAGAAAAAGAAAGCAGGACTGCAGTCTCACTACAGTGGAAAAGCAGGGATTGACTGTAAGGTATGCTGCCAAACAGCTGGTTTGGGCTGTTCTGGACTGTCTGGATCCATTGCTGCTGAGCATGTGGGATAGTGGGATCACTTTTCTTGGAAACCTCCCTATTTCACACACAGGGTAGGGTGTCACCCTGTAGGTGGAAGCAGAGGTAGTAGCATGAGGAGCAAAATAGTTTTCTGAAGAGGTCACAAAGGCAAAATACCCTCAGCTAGCTTTCCCAAGGGTCTGTCCTGGCTTGGGAGAACAGCCCTGATCTGGTTAATTGGGGGAGGAGAAAACTTGGGATGAGTTTCCTTGCAGTGAGGGCAAGGGGCCTCTGGTTTGCATCTGTACCTTGTGTCAGCAGAGTCACTTCTGATTTTTATGTGCTGCATTGTCAGCAGGATCCTACCCAATGTCCTCAGCATCCTGCCCTAACACAGACTTTTGTTATGTGCGAGGTTTCTCTGAGACATATTCTGGGTCAGCACAAGCTCTCATTTATCTTTAATTAAATGTACATTTGTCCTGATGCAAAATTTTGTCTTTGCTGCATTCAGTGATCTTGGACTGATCTGAGACCTCCACCCAGGTAGCTCTGCAGTCTACAGAGCAGAAATTGAGCAGCTTCCTCCAGTGGTGCCCCTGGTGTCCATGTGTAAGTGTTTATGCACACGTGTTGTCTTCCTTTCCAGCTCCTTCTTTCTGTCCTCTTTTTCCATTTGGTTCTGCTTTGCATTTTATTTGCAATGTGTTGTCCTGTTGTGAGTATTGCTCATGCATGTTGAGTTAGGGTTCCCCAAGGAGTCTGTCTGGCATTGGAAAATTAAGTTTTTTTGGCTTTTGCACTCTCAAAGCCCTTTATTATAAGCTGGGGGTTTTGCTCCAGGGTAGTAGGATATTGGGAAGAGCTGAAATATGGCACTGCTGAGAATCAATTAGTGTAAAAACTGTTCTAGTACCCAACTACGTGCTGATTACTCTGCCCCCAAAGGCAAATGTGTTTGCAGTTTAGGTCACAAGTGAAATAAGCCTGCTGAATCTCATTCTAACATGTCACTCTCTTACGGACTTTCTTCTCCACTCCAGTGCTTACCCCTAGACGTGTGAATTTTCTTGTTGAGAGCTGGGAAAAATATTTTGGAACAGCAGATCCCTCCCTTCCTTCCCCTCCCCCAAAAATAAGGAAATTGTCTTGCAAATACGAAACTAATTTATTTAAAAGTGTTTTGGTGTCTGGCAGATAGCAACAAGGAGACACTGGTTTTACTCACAGTAGAAAGGTTGTTGTCTCATCTTAAATCTTCAAATTTGACTTGCTCTACTCAAGGGATCTGAGTTTGTCCTCACTGCTTGCTGTGGAGATTTGAGAACTGTCTTGCGCACAGGCGTGTGATTTCTTTTCATTTAAGAGTCCCTGTAACACTGGCTTTGCTTCCATACTTAAACAATTCCCACGTTGTTGAATCAACTCTGATTCTAGTTGCAAGATGATCTTAATTAGTTAAGGAATGTACCAACCTCTCTGCTGTGGAATACCTTTGCACTTCCCAAGAAAGTGGTAATGGTTAAATATTCTACCAGTCTGGAGGTGAACAACTTTTGGGCTTTGTTGGATACCAGAAAAGAATGAAATGAAGAAGTGTCATTAAATAATGACCCTGCTGCATGCAGCCGAAGGCATTGCCTTTTGTGGTCACCTATCCTCCCTGTTTGCAAAACTCACTATCTGCCCTCAGTTATCATTACACTTTGACCAGGAGAAGAGATCTCATTTTTGCACCCAGGCCTTACTGCCAGGCAACAGGTGAAAAAATACAGTACTACAGGTACTTCCTTCCTTTCCCTGTATCCATTTCTGTCTATCCAAAATTGCGTCCTAATTCTGGTTGATGGTTTGATATGGCCACTTGAATTTTCCTCCACACTCTTGTAAAGTCTCTTGGCAGCTTTGTGGTACAAAAACGTGATATAAATCCAAGGGGCATTCTTTAATGTAAGACTGTAAAAATGTACAGTGTTCATCCCACTTTGCGTCTTACTATTTTCCCTATTTCTCTTGCGCAACTTTAGGGAAAATTGAAAATAGAATGGATGCATGTCCTTTCTGAAACAGACTCCTATTCCAGATGCTTAGTCTTGGGGGAGAGGAAGCTCTGCCTCCCTGTGGGGGAACAAATTCCTGTCCCTGTGCAGTGCAGGGTGGGGTGGTGTCAGCACGTTGCGCGGTTCCTGTGCCGTGCTTTCCTGTTGCTCCACCCGCTGAACGTGAGGGTGCACATGCCCACGGCTGCTGCATCCACAGCCCTGTGCTCTGCCCTGAGCTTGTGTAACAGCAGAGAATGCCAGGTAAGCCTGGGCTCTAATCAACTGCTGTGGCAACGGCTATGCTACTAGGGATGTTAGCACATCACCTGGATTTCTGCTGACCACACCAGCTCTTAGTTTGCTAAAAGAATCTGAAGTGCTGCATAGTTCGTCCTCTTTGCTGTAAAGTAACTTGTGCGTAGCTGAAGGAAGTATCTTTTGGATTTCACTTCACTTTGCTGCTATACAAAGAGTCACAAACAATTCAGGTTATTTACCATAAATGTGAGTTAATTTTTTAGTACATGACTGGGTCTATTCTTGTCACGTGTGAGTCCTGTCAGAGCAGAAGGTGCTGAAGGCCCCTCTGTCCATGCTGTACCCTTCCAGTTGAAGCAGGGCACTACGTGACCATTCCAAGTGATGTGTTTCACATCAGGCAGTGAGGCCAGTAAGACTCTGTAATGTGCTAGATGGAAGCAAATCATACTTGGGGCTGCAGGTCAGGCTTTTCTCTCTCCTTGTGCAGCTGCTGGTAGAATGGGTTTCCCAAGCTCCCACCTGCAGGCCCATTTATATCCTCCATCTCAACCTTTTCTTTGTAGGGCAAGTTGGAGAGCAATGGGGAGCAATGGTCTGAAACTGAGCACAGTGTGAGGGGAAAAGTAGGCTATATGTCAGTAGCAGTTTCATAACTGATGGAAACTAGTATGGGTGCATTTGCCCCTGGGAAGAGGCTGAATCTTTTTTCATCAGATACAAATGAGGCAATGCAAAGGAGGAGGAGGAGGATTCTATTAAAATTAGAGGGGGAGGAATTTGATGGCATGACTTGGGCAGGAGGAACTCTCACAATTTGTCCTGTATTATTTAATCAGTATAGGTTGAATATTTGATTATATGGTATTCCCTGTTAGAGAGGTTTCACTGTATTGTCTTCCTTACTTACATGTACAAGGTCACCTGCTTTATTAGAATCTCCAGTGCTGCCTGACCTGAGGGAGGAGGATGCCTGGAAAAAGCAGTGAGCTGCAGAAGGGGCTGGTGTGAGCATTTAAGCTAAGCACTAGTTGACATTTGCAGTTGTAGACAACAAGAGCTTTGCCAAACCTGGCCTGAATGTTGGCTGTGATTGGAGAATGGCACCTGGTCAAGTTACAGTGCAAAAATTTGTACAGTGCTACTGTTAAGCAGTTGAGCCTTGTGAGGTCTATTTAGGGCTTGTACTTATGAAGCAACTGGAATAACATGTTGGGTACGGTGGTAACTCCTCCTCTCTGGCACTTGAATTTAGACTTGGATTTTATTCAGTTTTTTGACCAGGACCTCAGCTGTTTGCAAAGGGGCAAAGCAGGACTTGTGACAGTGGTTCTGAACACCCCTGGGTGCAGAGTTCCACCTGACCTTGGGATTGTCCTTAGATCTACACCAGGAGATTTCTAATGGAAATTGATTTCTAATGGAGATTTATAATGTAGCTGAGGAGAAACACACATCTGCCCCAGTTTTGTTTCTTATATCCCCCTCTGGTCTAAGTGGGTAATAGAATAAAATGGGAATTGCCCTTGGGTAACCACCATGAAGCAGAATTCTTCCTTGTTGGCATAGATTTATGAATGGATTTATAAATGCTACATGAAGGCCACCCCTGCTGAAGGGGCCTGACTTCTCCAGCGGTGCCCACTGAGTTCATCCAGGGATGCATTTCCACTTGACCCTGTTGGGAGCCTTCCCTGCTGCTCCTGTGAAGTGGTCATCCCTGTCCCTCTTTGTCTCAGCTCTGAGGAGCACACCATGACCATACAGAAGAGTTTCCGTGAACTGTACGCTCTGGCATTTTCCTGCTCCAGTCACTCCAGGGATAATAAATAGCAATGGTAATAAATAAAAGCAGATGCTATAGACTGAAGCTTATGTATGACACATTTTCCAATGCACGTACATTCTGGTACATGAAGTACTCTCTCTCTATGACTGTATGGTTTCGTTTCTTCTCTGATACCTCTCATGTACTCTTTCGGTGGCAGGAAACTGGGGTTCTTGGGCTCTGGAGGGAGGCAAAGCAGCCTTCTGCAGGTGTGGATATGGGCAGATGCACCTACAGGCTGCAAACAAGTGGTCTGAAAAAGAAGTTCATGCTGAAGGAGTCAGTCTTCCTTACCCTGGTGTACATGATTCTGCCTTCATGTTTATAAGAATTTTTAAGTGAACAAAAATTTTCTTGGTTTAATATCAGTTAGTGGAGCAGGAAAGAAGTTTAAGGGATTTTTAATCTCATGAGATGAGGACCTCCCTTGTTGTAGCTGCAGGTTGTGTATGCAATGCTAGCTAATGCCACCCTTGAATAACAAGTACTATGTAATACAAGTATCACACACTGTCTTTTGTTTTACACAGAACAGGCCCTCAGCTGAGGGGTGTGTGTATGTGGGAATACAAACGTGCTTGTAATGCTTTAGGGCTTGAACTAGTTCCATGTGGAGCCAGCTGGGATGTACCTATGGAATAAAGCTCACTTGTGCAGCTGCAGAACGCTCTGGTCAGAGTTAAATGGGCTTCATTGCATGAAGCAGTGCACATACTTAGTCCATATCAGCAAAAATATGTGCATATATATCAGATTCACTTAGTTCACCACTCTTGACTTTCTCTTACTCGAGCTGCAAGAGAAAATGGTACAGGTTTGGACCACGTGACCCCTCTGTGGCCTCTTCAAACTTTGCCCATTCTATGATTCTGATTCTGCCTCACACCTACTGAAATGGAAAGTTTTGTTTCAGATTAAGTGAAGAATATTCCATTAAGTGAAACTGATTTGGTTTGAACTAGCAAGCTTGTTTTTAGGAGAAATCTTAAGTTTTATCAGCAGTTAGTCTTGAATGTTCAGTGTTCAGCATTAAAGTCTGATATGCCAAAACCAGAGATTCAATGAATTAAATAGATTTGATCACCAATAACAAGAAGAGACTGACAATACAAAAAGAAATACATGTCATGTTTTTAATGCTAGTTTGAACAGCCTTACATGAAGACAAAGCACCAAACGTTGAGTGTCTCTCAGCAAAGCCTAACAGCATTGGCTGGCTGTCCAGAGCCACCTCTTTTTCAGTATTCATCATTGAAGGGGTACTCTGGATGGTCACGCCACCTGTGGAAAGGTCAGATTGGGCAAGTGAGCTCCTTGGGTGAAGCAAGATATCAAACCACTGCAATTAACCTGTGCCCAGCAAACCTCTTCCTTGCAATATATATATGGCCTTCATGAAAGGCTCTCCTACTTATCCAGAAGCTGTTCTGCTCTGAATAACTGCCCCCTGCAGAGTTGGAAGCAAGCCTGTGTATTTAAGGAGAGGACAGTGACAGGCCTACAGACTGCATATCTTAAGGAGAGATGAGGAAAATCAACAGGACTCTGGACATCAACTATTCTCACTATTTAACTCAGGAGAGTAGTAGTGTTTCAGGAAAGGGGGATGGCTTCATCATGTGTGCTGAATTGTGGAAGGGGAAGACTTTGTTCAGATGTCTAGAAAGACACCTAGAAATAAGGGCTATATGTGAAGAAGAGGTAGAGACACCAGACTGTTCTACTTTGTCTTATGCCCTAAGAGCTGGCATGAACAGGTCTGGGTGGTGCTTTCCCCAAGCAGCTGCCACACCTAAGCTAAGTCTGGCTGTCCTCTAGCTCAGCCCACACATAGATATTCTGCCAGTATCTACTGTGGCAGAGAATTTACAAATAAGCTTTGGGATGACCCTGTTCAGGGGAGAAAGGGATGGTCATGGGTGCATCCTAACAAAGAGACGTTTCATGCTTTGTTTTAGAAACTGCATGCTCAGGGAAGATGCACAATCCAGGATCATTATAAAAGGCAAGAAGAAAATTCCCAGGGTCAACTTCAGGTGAAAAAAATAACACTGTGTTTGCCCATTATTGGCAGACTTAGGAGAGAGGTAGCTGTTTTCTGTTGTGGGTTTTCTTGTTTATTTGAGAAGCTGATGCTAAATCACAAGCCCTGGCTTGACAAACACTTTCCATTAGCTAAATGAAAAATTTCTGAAGAGCATTCTCAGGTGCACCATGGCAGCTGGCTGCCTTGCCTTACAGCACAGCACAACAAATACTGGCCTTTATCCAGCCATGAATCGTTCCAGTCTGGGAAGGAAGGACACATTTCACAATATTGAAGGTAACTAACTGGAAGGCATCAAACATTTTGAATTGGTTGTGTCAAAACATTTCATTCCAATATTCAGCCAAGATCAAGTGTTTACACATTAACAGATTGAGCTGGTTGAAAAAAAAATCCCAAAAACAAAACAAGCCACAACACTTTGGCTTGTTTGACTTCAGTATAATTTAATGATGTCTGAGTTGCCAGTGTCATTATCTCTACTTTTCATCTACTGAGCATGCTTGCTAATCAGATCTCACATATTCAAAAGTCTGAGTCCTTTGAGTGAAAATGATTCACTTGGAGGAGTCAGTGCAGCTTGGCATAGCTGGCAAGGAACTACATCCATAGCAGAGAATGGGAGCATAAGATAAATCAAGCAGATACATTAATGTAAAACTTGCCCTGCACAATGCTTCCAGATTTCTCCAAGAGGAGAAGAAACAACTTCAGATTAAGATTTCCTGAAGTACTGATCTTTTTATAAAACCTCCATTTTCTTCTCAGATGCTTAACTTGCTAATTCATTCCACTGATTGCGTTATCCTGTTTGCATGGGCTTACTCATACCCTTGGAACAACAGGTTTGCACACAGTACCCTTTATGGTAGCTGATGAGAGGAAGAACCAGAAAAAAGCTGGATTTTTCCATTCCTGCTGGCGTTTGACTGCATGTGTATCACAGCAGTCAAAGGTTTTGCACAAAGTTGACTAACCAAAAGTCTTTCCGTATCGTGGTTTGACTTTTTCAGATACAGATTGCTGGATGAAACAAGAAATGTGTTTAGGCTGGTAATTTGTCTGATGCAGTGTCAATTCCAGACACTTCAGTGTGGTAACGCAGAGTAGGCATGTATATCTATATATATAAATCTATATATCTGCTCCTTACGTGGCAACATCACTTTTCCAATAAGGCCTTTTTCATAGCTGAGATCAGATTGTACTTAAACATTTTTCCCCAAGCACAGAGGTCTTGTGAAAACTAGAGCTGCCAATGCCCCTCCTATGCATCCTGTTTTCCTTATATTCTTGGTGGCCTCCTATGACCAAATTCAGTCTAATAAAGCAAAGCATTTAACTTATCAGTTTTTTTGATTCTTAGCATATAAAGTTCTTCCCCCGTAGGCATTTGCAGCCTTTGACTTTGCTTCTGGGAAAGGCTCTTGAATTTGCACCAAGGTTACATTTCGTGTATATAATCTTCAAAATTTAAATGATGCTATAACTCATTTTTTTATATAAAACCAAACTGTGTCAGATACCAAAACACACTTAAGAATCTCTGAGGCCATTTGTGAGAAGCCCTCTGGAACTAAGTACTGCTAATTGATGGAAGGCTATTTTAAGTTTTAAGAAAGTAAAGCTTCAGAGCACCTGGCTGAGCTTAAATGTGAAAAATTATCTCCATTATGATGCTTTTAACTTAGTGCATATTTTTGATCATATTTATGCAGCACAGTAAGTGGTTTGTTTGTTTCTTTGCAACATTTCCCTGTATCTTTTGAGCAATGGTCAACATTTTAGAGTGCTATTGATGCTGTATCAATGCTTTTCATTTCATGCTACAATTTAGCAGGAAATTAATCTCTAGCATTTGGTTACTTATTGAGTACCCTGCAAAGAGGAAAACAAAGTTTGGCCATAAGCTGTAGATACTTTTGAGGTGAAGGATAAACAAACAGCCTTATGCTCTGGAAGAGAGGGATTGTTGGCTAGGTCTGAGCTTTCAGGTGAAGTAAAACTATCTTGGATGGTAAGTTTTAGGTGACAAGCAACAAGAGATCAAGCCTTGATAGGTCTCAGAAGAGATAATTAGGTCTAGCAGTCAAACAAGCTTTCTGTTCATCTGGGTTTTTTTAGAAGAAAGTATAATTCAATTTTATTTGAATTTCAGCTCCAATATCCACACTTCTAGACAGGGATGATGCTATGCCTTAGCAATGTCTGAGACCACCATTCACCACATAGCAGAAGGAGTTTAAGGAAATAGAGGACAGATGGAATAGCAAGATACATTCACTTTCTACTAGGTGGGCTTTGAGAACCTGAGCTGCAGGCAAATATTGTACATTTATTTTTGCAATAGGTCCAGGAGCATATTCAGGCTGCTTTAAAAGTCTCTCATATTCGAGCCTTACCTTAGAATAGGGTTGTTTATGCAAAAGTTAATATTAAAAGGAAGTTGTTTTTTTTTACAATTCTCTGAAAGAACAGGAATGCCCTATGCAGATCTAGGATTTCTCCTGTACTTACATTAACAGTTCCACATAACGAACATTTTTGTTCAGGGCTTCAATTTCTTTCATCTCTTGCTCAGTGAGGGAGAAGTCAAAGATCTAATGGAAGAGATGTTAGGAATGTGTTAGTTAGCATTTCTTGTCATTATCAACCTTCATATGTTCCAGATTCCAGAAATACAATCCCTCCTTCTCCCTGTATCTCTCCCACAAGCCCATGCTTACTTGCATTTGCAGGAGTCTCGAGGACATGAATAAGCCCAGTCACATTTGCCTACACCTTTTTTGCAAGAAATGGAAGGTAGTCTGGCAATACTGAGACACCAGCTTTGAAAGCAATGTATTTCCAGGGGAAGTAGGGAGCAGTGTGAGTACTGAATGCTGCAAGGGATGCAAGAACAAAATAATCTTATTTTTGGGTGGTAGTCAAACCAAATGTTTTTTGGTGGCATGGTTGTGAACCTTTCTGTCACACTTCTGTGCAGCAACCCTTTCCTAGCAGAGCTGTCCCATACCTGAAGACAGGGCAGAAAAATCAATCAGTCCTTCCTGAGCTCCTGCAGCCTTGGGCTGCTGACCTACTGAGTTACCTCATCTTGCTTGTCCTGCTCACTGCAGCAGCTGCTGCTCTGGGACATATGACCAGCTGGAGCTTTAGCTGCTCCAGAGAGTTAAAAGACACTAAAATTTCCTCTATGCACTGTTATTGTCATACCTTGTTACCATTTAGTGGTGGGGACAAGAAGAATCAAATATGGCAAAGTTTACCACTGGTAAAGCCTTACATATGTCTACAGAAAAAACAGGGAAATTTCCTTCTACTGGGGCTAAGCCAATGTAAGTGGATTTGTCCATGTACTACTGGAGTATGAATTTACCTGGAAATTCTCTCTGATGCGTTGTGGATTGAAACTTTTTGGGATCACCACTACCCCTCGCTGGACGTTGAAACGCAAAGCAATCTGTGCCGCGGTCTTGTTGTATTTCTTGCCAATGGCATTCAGCACAGGATCCTTCAGTAAAGGAGGGGAGGACACATTTACCCTGGAAAAAAAGTGGAAAGAAAAAGAAAACTGAAAACCTCCTCATCTTTAATGTCAAAACATAGGGGCATCTACCTGTCTGTGGACATAACACTGCACCTTTTGACAAGTAGGGTGAAAAACAGGAGAAAAGCTTTGGCTCTTAGGTTGGCACGTTGTCAAAGGCAATTTCCTGTGTGATGTCCTAACGTTGACTTCGTTTCTTCTTCCTCAACTAAGCCTCACATGCTCCCTGTTCCAAACACTTGCCTTCTGTTAGAGGACACCTAAGGCAACCTCCTATGCAGACACCTAGCATTCTTTGATGACAGCATACAGCAGGAGTGTTGAAAGTTTATACTCACAACAGTAACATTTAGACACTGAGGTTCAAAACCACTTTAAAAAATGAGGGCAGAGGTGTTTTGCACGGAGACCCAGCAGTGAAGAGCTATGTTCCCCTGGATATTGTCCCTCTATTTGAAAGTAACATGGGGACTTACCATGATTCATCCCTTGATGTTCCCAATGGGCTGTACCCAACAATAACGATGTCATGTTGCCTGCAAAATTCTAGGAGTTTGGGTTGGGTGAAGTAGGGATGGCATTCTACCTGCAAGAGTAGCAGAGAAAGGATGACTAATCAATAGGACCAGACACAGAAGAGATATCCCAATATTTGTGAGAGCTACAGACCAGGTGATGCTTTTAGGAAAGGATAGATGTAAATTAAGGAATAGGGAAACACCATCTGTGGTTACTATTCTAATTGTACATTGCTGGATGATTGATTTTTTTTTTTTTTTTTTTTTTTTTTTTTTTTTTTTTGGTGGACAGCAGATTAACATCTGCCACCATAATTTGGCTGCAGGGAACTTTTATTGGCCTGCAGTGGAAAGGTGGCATAATTGGGGATTATCGAGGTGAGGCAAACTCACTAGACAAGTAGACTGAGAAGGAAACCCATCTCATGTGGGTCAGTTCTCCATTTCTCTGCCTCTTGCATTCAGGATGACTAATCTGATCTTTTTTTTAGGAAGTGTTGGCATAAATTGTCCCAGTTAGAAAGGTGGGGGGCATTATTCAAAAGGTGAGATGATGACCTTGTTGCGAGCTGTGCCCTCCCACGTTGCCAACACTGTTCTCTCACAGGCATGCATATTCTGGCTGTGATCTCAGACTCTGGGAAATGGATGTCTAAAAGGTGACAGAGCAACCACGGTTTGCAGTGGTTGCTATCTGGCAAGTCTGAAGCTATCTGGCACTTCTATGCTTGCTGGCCATCTGCCCTAAGCTGAGCTTAATCTTTTGCCTGGTTTTCCTCAACCCCAGGAAGCATCAGCAATGCTCAGTGCAGTCTTAGGGGCACGCCAGAAACAGCAATTGCCTTTTGCACCCGCTGGGCATGTTAATACCAGGGAAGGGTGCTGGAGTTTCCTATCCCCACAGGCAGCCTTTCCCTCCAGGCCAAATACAGAAATTAAAGCTGTGGCCAGCCTCCCTGCCCTGCCTTATGGCCATTCCAGCCCTCCAGGCCACGTGCTGGGAGTGGGAAGTTGGTCCTGGTTGGTCCCTGGCCTCATCTCTATTACTACTAATGTGGATATTTGTGCCAGACAAGTCAGAAGGGCTTCCCAGAGATTTCTAGGAAATGCAGAGACCTGCCAAATGCCAGAGCCAAAGGTACTGGGCACTCAGATGGGTCGCTGCCACTTGTCACCTCCTCAGAGCTGCGCTGCTGTAATTTAACTCGGATGTGCCTGTCATCCTCACGGGATTGTTCCACTAGGGCCAGTCACGTAACAGGGTCTCCTTTAATTGAATGTTTTCTCTATCTCTTAAAAATGCCTTATAGGAAAAGTACAAAAGAGCAAGTACAGGAAATTCAGGAGTTGCTTCTAACGGCTTTTACCCTTGAGAAGCCTAGAGTGACTCAGGATCTGTAGGGTTGTGCTGGTGTTAACTAAGGTAGACATGGCTTCATTGAGCACTGGTTAGCTCTGGATGGCTTTCTTGGGAATTTTTGGACTTGAAGTAAGGCACATGGCTGAAATCTAAGATCTGCTTTGACTCAGCATTCAATCTTGTTATGGAGCTTTGGCACAGAGGCACCGGTTTTACAGTCCTGGAGCAGAAACTGAGCGATTGCTCAGAGCTTCAAATATTAATCTTTAGCCTAGATTGGAAGAGTAAAATTTGCAAGCTAGAAATGGAAGCATGGAGGCCAGCATCTGTGGCAAAGTACACATCACCTTTCTGTATGTGGTGGCTTAGGATGTGTGTTTGCATTCCCCAAAGGGCAGTGGCACTGTTGCAGGCACTGCCCTTGGCTTGCAGTCATACCTGGTTGCTGACAGGTTTGTACTTAAGTCCTGGCTTGTTCATGATCATCTCCAGTTGCCTGCGGTTGAAATTGGATACTCCAATTGACTTTGCCAAGCCAGCATCTTTACATGCCTCCAGAGCCTGCAAAGAAAGCAAGACAAGAGGAATCCCACATGTTGGCTTGATTTCTTGGAGCGTGCATTTTAGAAAGAGGTGGAAGAGAGACCATTACTGAGACCCTTTGCTGCAGCAGAACTAACAGCTCTATTAGCATGAGTGGTGTTGTCCAGACAAACCAAACTCTGTTCCTGTGTTGACCTGATTTCCAGACCAAGCCTGAATGTTTCTTACCTCCTGTGAGGGTAGAAATTGTCTACCCTCAGAGAGCAGAAAGATTTAACCTGAGATATAGGTACTTAAGTGCCAGACAACCGCTTTTACAGAGTTTTGCTTACTTTATGCTGCTTTAGCAGTGCCTCAAAGCTGGAGAAGGCAAAGTGAACAAAACAGGTTGCTTTCCTGATAAGTCAGTTCACTCCTTTTGATTGTAAGACAGTTTTTCATATTAAGTCTTTATCCAGTGAAATCCCCTAAATATCTAGCAAGGCACATCACAAAACCTGCACAGAAAACTTCAGTACAATATGAAGCAGAAAAAAATGTGAATGGGAAAGAGGCATTCTAGATATTTTGTGCTTTAGACAAATCCTAGTAGCTGAGAAACTCTTATGAATACTGGACATGAATATATTCCTTGGTCTTTGTTTGCTTCCCCTGCTGGGTTGTTAAGGTGAAAGGGGGTCCTTTCCTATGGTCTTCTCCTTTTCTGCCTGATACTCTGCACACAAATAATTCAGTGACTGTTTGAGGCAGAGCAGATCTCACCATGGAGCTGGGTGCCCTTCCAGGTTTTGTTATTCTTTCTGTCTTACAGGAGCTGAAGGCAGGGAGGTAAGAGGCACTCTGATGACCTCTAGTTGGCCTCATATGCCTTCTATCACTCAGTGACAAGTCAGCAAATACAGTCTGAATACAATCTGAATTAATTTTTGCCAGCTAGCTTAATTTCACTGAGAGAATGAGATTATCTGGATTGAGTTGAGCCATTTTAATTCAGATTAATGCTACTATTTGCAGGCGCTCCCCATCACCTATTTTTCTCTTGGCTTATTAGCTGAAGAGAGTGGCCTGCTATAGAATAACCTTTACATTAAATGCCAGCTCAAAGATAAAAATATAGCAGTGTTGGGTGAGCTATTGCTTTTAACATCTGAACAACTATTCTGTGAAAAGAGGGGAATGAACTGCATCAGCCAAATTCGAATGTAAGATAAACAGCTAACGTGGAAGTTTCCCTTACCTCTGAAGCCCAGCCTGGATGGCTCAGCTGCCAAGGGAAAGTTCAGGCCCCCTTTGGGCTCTCTCCCCCTTCAAAATTTCACTCAGAATTTCACCATTCTTCATCTTTATCAGCTGTACCTCAAGTAGAGCTAAACTGGGACATGACTATCCAGATCTGGACAGTGCAAGCTGAAGTGGAGCACGTAGTAGCACCTCTTATCTCTCTTGGTGTGAACTGGATGTAATTAGTGATGCTATTTCATCAGGCCTGGTGCAGAGGGAGAGCTGAGCAGCTCTGGCCATGAACTAAAGAGGTGTCCATGGCTTTGAGAGGCAGAAATGTGAGGAGATTGCTTGTCTCACTTTCTCTCTCACCCAAGATCCTGAAGCCAAGTGACACTAGGCTTAGTGAGGCTTCTGCCTAAAGGGCCAGAGCACATCACAAACAAATGTAGGGTGCAATCTTTCAGGCAAATGCTACTTCCCTCCAAGTTTTCTTACCAGAAAAATCTTGTGTTCCCATCTGATAAGTAAATTCAGAAGTGAGTGAACTTGTTCTAATGGCAAGTGATGGCAAGGTCTTGGGCTTTGTTTTTTTTTTCTTTGGGGGGGGGGGGGGTTGAGTGGGGAGATGTTGGTTCTTCTTTTTTTTAATAGGGTTTTTTTGTTTATTTGTTTGTTTGTTTTTTTATGGTGAGCTTTAGGGCAAAATCTGTTTTCTCCTGCAAGTGAAAATATTTCATTTTTTTCAAAATGACCTAATCTCTTTTGAGGGCTCAAACTTTCTCTTTCTGTGAAGATCTGATAAAGGGGAAGGATTAGTAAAAACCTAATGATAAAAGCTTCAAGTAGTGAATCTAGAGTGCACTCTCTTAAAGAGGGAATGTGGATGTCTGATGTTTCAACGGTGTTTTTAGTTATAAAAATAATTAAATGACAGCATGCTTAAGGATAGAAGTAAAATTTATCCATGGAGCTAGTAGAATTCGATCCATTTGCCCTAGCAATTTGCTTTAGTTATGTTTATGAAAACCACAAGTAAAAATGAGAATGAATATCTATGGGTTTAAAGCATGGATGGATGGATGTTGTGTTTGCTTACCTCCCAAGTGGCACATAAGTCTGTCTCATGGTAGATAAATTTTCCATTTTCATCTTTCGGGTAGAGTGCATCTCCAGGCTGAAAAGTAAAACCATATTGCTGTGCTTTAAAGAAAAAATTTTCAGTCCTTAGAGCAAAATTTTTTTCATGGACTCTGTTTCTACTAGTAAACAACAAAAAAAATTTGAGAGTTTTCTGAAACACCCTAAGTTCAGCAGGTCATTCATGCTGGGCTTACCACATCCTCGTCTGCTAGATCGTCCTTGGACACACTCCTGAACTGTCACATGAGAGTACACTCAGGAGTTCCTGGATGGCCTTGTTTTTCAGTAAACTTTTGACCTTTATGCTATGGCATCCAGAAGACTCATCTTCTTCCAAAGGGCTGGGGTAGAGTACCAGCCTGTATTCTCTTCTACTTCTTTCCTCTTCATTTTGGCCCTTCTGTTGCCTCCTGCTTGTGTCCTAGGCACTTGGGAACTGGACTGAGCTGGTACTCTCCCCAACAGCTGGAGGGTCCAGGAGCTATTGGCAGTAATGGGCTTATTGGCATCGCTAACCTCTTAAGTGCATTATCCACCTTTCTTTGGGCACTAGAAAATCTTTCCTCCAATCTCTGTAGGCTTCAGAGATTATTTATGAGCTGATATTTCACAAGCACAGCTTTCTCTTATTTGCTGGTTATTTCACTGCTGTTGCAGGCAATGCATTAACACCTCCCTCCCTCGTGTCTGGTCACAATTTCACTTTTGTGTTTTGCTGGAGTTTGGTTTTTCTTTTTTCTGAACAAAAACCCTTCATTGATGTTTGACATTTGATCTGACTTCAAACTGCTACATTTCAAAGGCCTGGGTACAAGATGTTGATGTGGTAACTCCTTGGGAACATGCAGCTGTGACTAATATGATCAGTAACTATCACCTCCCAATTCAGTCAAGTTCAAATCCAAGGCATTTAATGGGAAAAGTGAGCCTAAGGAAAACACAGCCTCAGATTTCAGAGGGCCAAGGTCTCAGTTACAGGCATAAGCCTCTCTCCTCCAAATGTGCTAATTTTCCACAAAGACAACTTGTTGCTTTTGTTGCTCTGTCTTGCTGGAAAAAGAGAATATCTTGACTAGAAGGAGGTAGATGGCTGTTGGATACATTTTTTTTTCTGTTAGAAGGCAAAGTGTTTGCCATCATAACGTGAGATGGAAAAAGCTTTATTTGCAAACCACCCCATGGTATTTTGGAACAAACCATTCATCCCGTGATACCCCAGCACACTTTCCAAGGACTGCAAGTTCAATATATTAAACAGTTGGACCTGTTTAATTTTAGTAAATGAGTCTGAATTCAGGACATTTTACTGTGCCCTGCTTCTAATTCCCTCACTTCTGTTCAACTTTTTTTTTAATGGTAGTCAATAGGCAGCAATTATATCACCTAACTTAGCATCCTCCTATTTTCCTCTATCATTTGTGTTTTAAAAATTAACCAAGTCAGGATGAATGGTGCTTGAAGATTAACTTCTCTTGACTGGGATGTGGTGTGAACTACTATGGATTTCTACAGTGATCAATTCCTCCTCCTACTTGCAGAGAATTCTGCAAGGTGTTGAAGTGCAGTTGTCTCTGCTCAAAAGCTTCCAGGCAAAACTTCTCTACCAAGCTATCTTTTTATGAAAGGGAATTTCTGAATGGAAGAACTGCATGCAGATGGATAAGTGCTGAGAGAAAGGCAATGTTTTGATGGTGACAGGGTGGTGACAAGTTGTTTCAGAGGCTGGTCACGTATTTTAGCTCTGGGTTCTCATGAACTACACCGCACCAGTCATCCTAGAAATGCTGATGTCTACTCTTGCAATTCTCTTGGAGATAGCTTTGTGTTTTACACTGGATGAAAGGTATGCTTCATGCTGCTGCATGAGCACTGAAATTAGTGTAGCAACTCTGTACATTCACTGCCATTATGTGGGATCACACCTTGTTGTGTTGTGTCTGAAGTCTGGAGGCACTCCAAAAGATACCAGACAGTTACTTGCTAATTTAAAACCCAGCAACCCTTAACCATTGAGAGGAAAAGTCCTGCTGCCATTATAATTTTCTCACCAACACACATGCAGGAAGACAATTCTGCACATCCCCTTGCTTTCATAAATGGTCTTTGACAAGCAGGCTTTCTTCAAGAGAGCAATTTTAACAGCCTGTGAATGCCTGTCCTATAAACAGAAGGGCAACAGGAAGTCAAATAGTGATGCCAATGGTCTGTTTTGAGTTATTCTTTTAAAATTACAAGACGCTTAGATGATACTTGTTCAGTGTAACACTAAAATATTTGCTTTCCTATCAGATGACAGAATCATTAGTTTGGGACAGATTTGCAGACCATTTAGTGCAGAAGTTGATGCTTACTGATGAATCAGTCGTGGGAGAAGAATCCCCCTGCTGTTTTTTTACCCCTAAAATACCTGTGGGGTATGAGCTCCCCAGACAGAGGGAGGGCATGTGGTGGCCTGGAGGAGACCTGTTTCTGCTGGTTACTCCCTTGCTAGAGTGGAGGGGCTGAGTGACACTGCTGGGGGCTAAAGGCAGGAAGGACAAAAGTCCTGAATGGGGAATCTACGTGGGGAAAAAATACAGGGAGGTATAGGCTAATGTTGGTAGGTCAGCGAATAATTGCACCCCACGTGGTGGCTATTCTTGAGCTGTTGAAAAGCAGAGGGGCTTTGCTGAGTGGTGTTCTCTGAAACCATAGTCCTCTTGCTCTGCCTGAAAGCCCTGTGACAGATTGCTGGCTGGGCTCTGCAGGGGCATGTTTCTTACTGTTTTCAGGGTGATAATATATGTTCTGTCTTAAGTATATCACTGCTTCCAACCAGAGACTGCTTTTGCTAGACTTCTGGGGAGGAAAGCACCAATGCTTGCAGACTAGGGGGAAGTAGGAGTTTCTTAGAGTTACAACTGCATGTTCCTCATCAAAGGCAAGCATCACAGGCAGGATGGTTGTATTTGTGAGAGAGAGAGAGAGAGCAAAGAAAGGAAACCTGTCACCACTGCAAAAGGGTGGGTTTTTTTCATTTTGTATTTGACATAGAAAAGTGTATATTTTTCAGGAAGAAAGTGACTTTTTTTTCTCCTCTCCTCTCATGAGAAACATGAATGAATCTCTAGGTCTGCTACTCCTTTAACTACTCAAGATTGTTGATACAAGCCTCAGGGAGTCAGATGTACATTACTTTAAAGCCAGCTGTCTATATCTTTTATATTGTGAGACAATGACCTTCACTATGTGGGAGAATGAACCACTAAAGAATACAAACACAAGAAAAGGGAAACAGGAAATTGCTAGTGGTGGGAAATTTTCAGAAATGTACCCAGAAGGATTCCATACGTGTGACTGTATAAATAAAATTTTAATATCAGAGTCTGGTTACTCCTATACAGGTCTTAATAGGATATGGGCTCCTCAGAAGGAAATAAAGGGCTGCAAGAGTAATGTGATAGCCTCACTGGTAAATTGCTTCCTATCTGATAGTTCTGGTAATTTGGAGTCTGCAGCAAAATATGATTTTAATAATCAGAGATCTACCTTTCTTGCAAAAAGAGGCCAGTTTAGAGCTCAAACCTTGTTCAGAAACAAGGTTTCTTTCTTAGAAGAAAGATTTAATTAGTTCAAAACCACTTAAATGTTTTGAATATAATTCTCTTAATTTCATTTGCCTTTATATCATGTACTTATAGAGGAAAATTGTAAAGCAAGGTACAGACAGCTGTGAAAGCAGAAAGTTTGTGGACTTGCAAGAGGGAGGCATGCAACTATGATGTGAGCTCCCTGCATTCAAAGGTTTTGCCTAAAAGTTGCCCAGAGCCAGCAGTATGAGGGAATATCAGACTTGGTCATTTAAGAATGAGAAATGGACAACCCATTTTTGGCACCATTTGGGATCTAGTGAAGCTGAGTGCTGCAGTTACAGCGATTAAGATCATAACCACAATTTTCCCAGCAGCTTTAATTTGGGACAGAATAAGGAAACCAATCTTGGTAACTTTTTACCTTTTCCTCTCCCCCTCTGATCTTTTCCCCTGGCCTGTTGCTGATTTGTATGAGCTCTTTCCTCCAGTAACTCTCTCCTCATGGCTCAGAGGGGATTCAGACACATATACTGCTCAGCTGTGTGATTTTTCAGAGTAGGAACTGCTCTTCAGAGTAGGAAGAGCCGCAGTTGGGAGACCTGTCCTTCCAGCAGAAACACTCCAAGCAACATCTCTCCTGGCCTGTTCTCATACCACCTGGTATATGCCTCTCTTTGGGTGGGCAGTGCATAGAAATACATGTATGCAGTATATATCAAAATATATATGTTATCTGCTCAAAATGCTATTGACAACTTAGGCTGGAGGCTGCAAGGACTATACCAGATGGAGGTCTTGGTTTAAGTTAAGTTCATGCACTTTTTCCAAGCAATTTTTCTTTTTACCTTGAAAGCCATTGGCAGCTCAATAATGTAGAGGTCAACATAGTCCAGCTGCAGGATCTTCAGGGTTTTCTCCAGTGTGGGACGCACCAGCTCCGGGGGGTGGCAGGTATTCCACAGCTGGGGAGGCAAGCACAGGCTTTCTTTGGGTGCCAGGAGGAACAGAGATCCAGCTGAAGACCCCCAACACACATTCCCTCCCTCTTGTCCTTCTGACAGAGCCCACAATGCAGAGTCATGGTCTCTATCCCTGCAAGGCAGAGGTGAGTGCCTTACCTTGCCTTCTGTCAGAGCCAGGTGCAGAGGTTAAGACAGGAGTTCTTGCCCAGGACTGATGAAGTGTTGACCCAGTAAAGCCCTTACGTATTTTTCGTATTACAAAACAGGTTATTCTGAGCTGAGTATATTACAAACTCTTGCTCAATGAACTTAGATTCCTTTTGTTTTCCAAGCATATGCTTTCACTGAAAAACTTTGTTCCCACAAGGAATCTGTGGTCAGTTTTATGCTTGAAGGCAGAAGCTCGGATCATGTGAGTTAGCTATTGAGCAGCCAAGCACCCAGCACTAAGAGAATCTTCTGGTTTTCTCCTGTGGTCAGGGAGCCTGAGAGACTGCCTGACCTAGGCAAGTCTTCTCTTATTCCCCAGTCCTCATGGAAAAATGTGTTTGTGTTTAGTCACTGTAATGCAGGTGTGAGTAGTTAAAGCACAAGTCTTCTGTACCTCTTTAATGCAAGCTGCTTCCTTTCAGGGTTATGCCCCGAGGTTGCTATGGAGTGTGCTCAGCTGGTGAGTGTTCAGCACTATCTCTAACTGAACTGTGCTGATGCAAGTCTCTTGCAAGAATAAAACCATAGCATGGTAATTAGTAACCAAGAGCTCTTTGTAAACTGATTGAGTTTTGTTGATTTTAACTGCAGCAGAATTAACACACAATAGAAGGTTTTAAGTACCATTTGAATGCACACAATAAGTTGGTCTATTTTCTTTAATTTTTTTTTTTTTTCAACTTACAAAACTAATGTGGGGAATCACGTTTAGGTCTTTTTCCCTTTTGCTGGCTGGAAAAACCTGCTGTTGGCTGGTATGGTCATTGTCTAGTCAGTTCTGCCACCAATGCTGACAGCCACTTCATGCTGAGGATAGAATAAATTTGTTCTAAAGACACAAAACTTGAATTGTGATTTATGGGAGAAGAGGTTGATTATAGGTGTTAAAGGGCATAGCCTGTGTAAGTTTTAAGTTATTTTAGATGCCTTTGTTTAAAACTATGTTGTAGTTATTCCCTGGGAAAACAATCTGCTCAGTTCTGCCCACAGAAGCAAGGATATGTTAAGCTGTACTGAGAGCAGGATATCTGACCCTGCCCTAAAGCGACAAACCAAAACACCTGGAAATTCATACTGGGCCTTTCTCAGCTGTATGCTGCAAGATGTGAAGAGTTTATCATCAGCAGACAGCGGTAAGAGGCTAAGGTGTACTACAGTAGGGGACCAAGATCCTGCTCTCAAGAGTTTAAGTTGTTCCACTGGATTTACCGAAAACCTTTGGTCTATGTGTTTTTTAAGCATTTTACCTGCAAAATGATCTTAACTTGCATTTAAATAAGGAAATGACTTTGTAGACCCTTCATGTCCAGGTTGTTACTGTGTTTTAGAAATTTGGTAAGCTGAGATATATTGTCTAGAAGTAGTTTTTCTGAGTGCCCTTTCAAGCCCAGTTCTGTTGAGCTCAGCATTTGCCAGTGAATCTACTTCCCTCTAAAAACTGCAGAGGTTCTGAAGAACCAGCCTTTAAAAACATTGTTTAAAAACATTTGTACTATGTCAATACATCGATGCCATGGAAACTTGAGAGTTTTATAACTGTTCTCATGATTTGTACAAGTTATTGTATTATCTACCTAAGTAGAACCCATGTTTGAGCAGTCAAAGCTGCCAGCTGGCTTTGGCATTTTAGGACACCACATTTCCTGGAAATGTTACTTCTAGTTTAATGAAAGAAATATCCTGGGATGAAAGATGAGACCAAAAAGGTCTTGCTGTATAAGCCAAGTGAGATGTTGGCAGTTGATATAAAACCTCTAAAATTTCTGGATGCTGAGTTGCTCTGCCTGATCAGGCAGCCAGCAGCGAGAGCCAAGAGCAAGTGCTGATGATTTCAACTGGCAGATGCAGCGCGATCACACCAGGTCACTGTTCCAGTAATGCTGCCACTCAGCAGGGCTGCTCTCGTCAGTCCCTGCTGATGGATCAGCCTTCCATCTGCAGCACCTTTGCTTCAGGAAAGGTCAGCATGAGGGGCTTGAGTCTGAAGGCTCTTGGGAATTTCCAGTACTTCTGATGTCAGTAAGGAAGAAAACATAACTAACTTCTGTAGTGCCTGGTGCTTCCAAGAATGATCTGTGTATCTACCATGTTTCTAGAAGATGCAACAGTTCAATTAGTTACTGATCAATGCCCAAAATATCTACTGGGTTGAGATTTGCCTGTAGTTTGTAAGCTACCTAAGTTTGTGAGGTGCATTAAACTAAAGATACATAAGGCAAGGGAGATCCACTCCCGCTCCTTCTGTGAAGTTCAGAGCTACTGTGAGAGCTTTGAGTGAAACCTGTGAAAATCCTTGATTGTGATGGATTGAATTAGTTGCAGAGTATTTTCCAGTTCTGCCTTTGAACTCTTTTAAAGATTGTAGAAATGTTATAAGGGACTATCACCCTGAGCAGCTGACTTTTTGCCAAGCACAAACAGGACACGACTGTAAGAGAAACCCATGTGTGTGTCATGTCACAGACACACGGCAGGCTGGGAGCACAGGCATTGGCTGTTGTGGTACCGTGTGTTGCAGCCCTGTGGCTTGCAGGACCTGCAGTTTTCCAAATGACTCAATGTTTAACTAGTGATTTTCGACTAGGAAGATCGTCTGGTGATCAGATCAGACAACTGAATACAGAAAGGCTTAATAAATAAAGGAAGTTTGGAAATTTTACCGAGAGATCTGCTTTCATAGAGCCTAATGGTTGATATGGGCAAATAAACTGCAGGGGAAGCAGTTAAGAAAGTAAAAATTAAGATACTCAAAATTGTTAGGACATCTGGTTCTAACCTTTTGGCACAACTTGGTGGTTTTGATTTGTAATATTACTGATAATTTGCAGTAGTGAAACTATAAAACTGTTGAAACCAAATATTTTCACTGATCCAGATCAACGTATTTGGCATATAAGAGACTGAGAAATTCCCCTGATAAAGGCAGAGAATTTGAGAACATGAGGCTTTTCTCAGAATGGCAAGGTTGTTATCAGTAGAACCAAGCAGGAAACTTGGAAAAGAGGTGCATATTTTACAGGCTGGAAATTGCTGTGCTTGGAAATTGGTCTTTAGCTGCTGAAAATCCACTTGGTCTGCAAACTATCCAATATGAAGCTTAATTTCCCCAGATCATAGAACTTCACTAAATTGCTCACAGTTAGCCAGGCCTCTCATCCCATGGGATCTTTCACTCTAGGAACAGTGGTGTTTATTTGCAAGTCTGTTGAGTAATTGTGGATTACGTCTTATTTGGGAAAGGAGGAAGGGAAAATATTAGACTGATGTGTTCAAAGAAGCACTGCAGAAAGGACTATTTGAGGCCATAAACTCCCTTAGAAACTGGCACCATTGAGGTACAATGTGCAATGACCTCTCTTATACCTGGGTAGTTCATTGTTGTCATGACAGCTTCTGTCTGACACTTCATTGGACAAGGAGTTTCATTATTTTAGAAGAGTCAAGTCATAGAGTTAAGACTTGAATATATAAAATAGCTCATGCACTACTCCAGCCTCATTGCTCTAGAACAGAAGTGTAATGACATCTTCTCTCCAAGTAAGTTGATTCATCATCCTAGAACTTTTTAATTACAAGTGATACAGTAACTAAGGGTGTAGCTTGATGAGTAATTTTCTGGCAGTAGTACCAATGTAGGCACTTGCTTTTCTCCCATACACAGACACTGGCATGCACGTGCTTGCTCCCACCCCTTTCATTGTGCAACCTCATGGCAAACCTATGCAGGGAATTGCTCTAACAGAAAACATCTCAGTTGCAGGATCATTGTCCAGCTAGGGCTCTGTGTGTGACAACGCATGTGGCACAGTAACAGGTTACGTGGCGCTTTAGACTGAATTTAACCATGGTCTTCACTTGCAGGTGGCTACAATACTAAGCAGAAGGGATGTTGCATGGTTCCCACTCCTATCGGAGATTTAAACAGAGAACATTCCTGTGCCTCACAGCAAACCTAGTGTTCATAAAGATCTGCAGCATTCTGGTAATGCTAGGAAAGAAAAATAAAATATGTTGGATCTGGAAGGAAACATTCCAAATGTTGACTGCTGGCACTCTTAAGAAAGACCATTCACAGAAATCCTGGATTTAGTGTAAATAATCTGAGTGCAGGTTCTCACCTTGCCACAGTAAAATATGTCTTCTCTCTTGATCTTCCCTTCAGCAATCTTCTCTCGGATGGCTTGTCCCACTTCATGCTCATTGAAGTAGACAAAGGCACCGTCGATGTGGCGGTAACCAGCATCGATGGCAATCTTCACTGCCTCCAGACAGGAACCTTTGGGAGTCTGGTGGGAGAAGGAAAAGAAGGAGCATAGTGTCAGCCTGCTGCTTACCTCTCCTTCAGCGTTCAAGGGTCCCTGAGATATGCACAAGATTTGCAGTGTAATTCATCTTGAGTGACCTTCCCTTACCTCCCAGGCAACCACGTTTCAACTTCTAAATAAGAGAGGGCTGTGCACTTTTTCTCATAACTGTTGAGCATGTGGTATTAGACTGGGAAAAGGCAGCAAAGCAAAAATTGTCTCACTGTCTCCATGAAAGAGAAAATACTAGTGTCCTTAGGAAGTAGAATCAAATGCATTTGATATGAAAATAATTTCAGAATTTCTTATCTAGCGAGCAAGGGCTTGCCTACAACACTCATTTAATAAAATGGCTTACTCAAGGGGAAGATGACTTTTTGGTTGAGCAGAACTGGTCAGCCACCTGCTGATCAAAGGCTCTTTGAATAGTTTGGACCTCTCAGCAGTGCAGGAATTTGGATGTGACTTCTTTCTCCTCAAATCAACTTACAGTTGTTGGTATCATAATCTGAAGGTCAGGACTATCTACTGGTATTCCCAGTTCTGAACAGCTGCTTTAGCGTGTGGTTAAAAGCAGTAGTTTCCTTAATGTATATTTATATATATTTTACTGCTTCAGTTTAAGCTGATCCCAAGAAACCTCCTAATAAGTGACATTTTTGTACTGTTTGCTCATCATTGCCAAAATTCAGGGTAAGTTTTTTTTAAGAACAGTCATATTTTCCATATTTTCCATAAGCCAATATGGCAAGCAAAGTTACACGTAGGCCAAACAAAGCAAAAAAGCACAAAACTGGTTACTGAAATTATTTGTCTGGTCACTAAAATTGTACTGAAAACAACTTATGGTTCCTACACTTTTGATAATGAGAGAGCAGCCCTAAGTTGTGGTGGCCAAGGGCATGCAGCAATACTATTCTCCCATCCTTTTCATGGGCATTGTTCTGCTGCAGCAGGGATATCTGATTCACTTTAAGAGAAACTGAAGTAGGGCAAGTCAAACTGCTCTGCTGTGCTGCTGTCTGTCAACAACAAATGGCAAGAGTTGGATTCTACTCTCTGCAAATGCAGGGCCAAGACCACACTGCTTCTCCAGTGAAGAAAACAGATGCCAGAGGCACCTGGAAATGAGGTAGTATGAAGAGAAGATGTCAGATTTGTTGGTTTTGACAATGCCAAAGAAAGAAGAGAAGCAGGACTGGCAGTAAGTGTTGTTGGGAAGGACCATTTTTCACCATAGCAATAGCTCTGCTTTCTCTCTCTTCTAGCTGTCCTCTTACAGCTGCCACTGGCCTGGCTGTCCATGAGTTTGTCATGAAAGAAACAGCTTCTCTTCCACCACCTGCTGAACTAGAAGATGTGAAACTCACAGCTGCCATAGAATGCTTCAATGATTAAGGACATTGGTCTTCCCTTCCATGCATATGAAAGAAAAGTCTTTGAAGGACTGCTGAAGACACCTGGGGATGTCTTCATCCCTGCCTTTCAGTCCCAGAACTGTGGGCTGGTGGCAGATCATTCTGGGATAATGGGACCATATTCTAGCCTGCTTGCTCCGTGCCTCATCTTGGCTGACTCTGAGGGACACAAAATGGACCAAATTCTGTTTGGGCTTGGGAGGAACTTTCTGCTCCAGCATGCAGTGCCTAAAGGTTACTTAAAATACAAAACTACTCACACGTGCCCTGATTTATTACAGACCTGAATGAGGGCCTAGAAGCAAAACGGCACAGTTTGGCACTCTAGACTATTTACAGCAGTGATGATGCAATACTGTGTGCTTAATTGAGGAAGACAATGTAACACTTGTTTCAGTGCTTTGCTGCTTTCATTGTGGAAGCCTCCCAAAAGCACGCTCGGCCCCTGGCAGGGCCCTTTCCTGGTTGTTAGTGGGATGTAACGAAGACCATGGCAGCTACCAGCTTTTCAGGCACACTCAATAGCTACTTTTCACTTGGGGCATGCTGGGCAGCGTTACAGAAGTGCAAGGCATGGAGCAATGACAACCTCCAACATGTTCTCTGCTTTGTCCCTGCCTGAACCTGCAGGACAGGATTTGAGAGGCATTGGGATGAAAGCTCTGACACGAGTATTACAAGCCTGCGGTGACTGATGACAGTAACCTCAGACCTCTGCCCCAGAATGAGCTGCTGAGCTGCTGTTGCAAAGCTCAGGCTGACTGGCACAGAGCAGCAGGCCTCAACTGAAAGGTCTGGGGAGCTCAAGCCTAAGTGATTATTAGTTATCTGAAAGACAAGTATATTTCCAAAGGTGTTATCAGTGTTTTTTCTCTCTGAAATGTGATTTTGTAAACAATGTGTCCTCTAGATTTCTTCAGTCTGTTTGACTTTTGCCATTCAAGTGTATGAAAGCAGAGCATTTAGAGGACAGTGATGCATTACCATAATGTAGATTTTTGGAAAAAAAAAAATCCTTTTTTTTTTACTTTTTCCATTTGCTGAAGAGACTGAAAATGGGCTGTGAACCCAGTACTAGAATTTCCTCTCTTCACACTCTTGAGAGATTGCACAAGCACAGCTCCCTATTGTCTTCTGATGCCGTAAACTAAACTCTACTAGGCAAGGAAATGTTGATTGTTGGGTTGCATCTTTTCTCAGTCACCAGGGCTAGGTTGGTCGGTAAGAAAAGCAGAAGGAATAGGTGAGGAAAGGTAGAGTCTCACAGGTAAGGGAACAGCACAATTTCAGACATTGAAGGAGGGTAGAATAGAGGAAAATGCTTGCAGTTACTGCATCTGTTTTTGGCTGAATCAGTTGACTTGTGTTAGAACTGAACTTCTGTGTATTTCTTAATTTTTTTATATGGGACTTACATCTGTACAAATAATCTTTTGAAAGACTCCTCCATCTCAAGAAATAACCTTATTTTTTAGGGGCTTGGGGTGGCTTTTTTTGGATCAGGTCTTGATTACCAATGGCCGGAGATGGGTTTACATTATATGTGTATGTTTTTATTGCACTAGTCCATTTCATGTGATATGGTATATTAGTTCTGACAGATTCTGGTCTAAGGTGCTTCATATGAAAATGCAAAGCAATCTAGGGAATAGTTTTTGGAAAATATTGCCTCTATTGAACCATCCCAGCTGAAGGTCTGAGACATCTGTGAGTCTGGAAACTTTATACCATATGTTTATTTTCATTCTAATGGAGAAACTATCATTTCTGGCATTTCACATATTTAATCCTTCCAAATCCTGCAGTAATGGGCTGTGGTAAACTGTGCTGATGAGTTGCACAGGCTAGTCATGTTGTGGTATTGCCACTTTTTAGAAGTGTTGCTTTAGGTGTCATATCTTATTCCATTGTTTCCTGACAGTCCATACCAAAGCTGGGTGACTCAAACCACCACTGCTTATCCATCTTGCCATCAGAGAAGGCACAAACCCGGATCTTTCCACTCTACTTCACTGCTCAGCCTGAGGTGTTTCAATCTCTTCTGTCTTTCATTGGTCTTCAGTAGTGACCAGATCAAAGGTTACCAACTGAAAACCAGCTTTTATTTAAGTGAAGATAGAAATTTGTGATACATCCATGTTGTATAAGGGTTGGCACCACTAATCACAGCAGCTGCTGGAACAGCACTTCCCAGGCTATTTGGCCATGGGCAACCACCTTATTCTACTCAGAACCCCAGACCTCACCCCCCTCCTTCCTGCAGGTTATACTCACTTTGTACGTTACCCAAAATGCAGCTGCCTGTGCTGCCTGCTCACTCCAGACAGGGCTTCATTCTTGCAACCTTAGATTAGTACAAATACTAGATGAGGTACTGAAATGTCTCTGTCTCATACACCTTTGTGTTTTGTTAGTAGTAATTCAGGACTCTCTAGCTTTGGCCTTAACACAAATCTCTGCTTCTTTATTACTTTTTATTTAAGCGTAGATAAGAGGTGTTCTTGACCCTTTGCCATAATTAATGTTTCAGCTTCTAATCAACATGCCTTGCAACTATGCTACTTTGATCACGGATTTGTTTTAGAACGGGAGTTTTATAACCACTTGTGCACTCTAAGTCAGATATTTATCTTCAGTGCTTTTGCAGACAGTCACTAATTTGTGCCAAAGAACCATATTAAATTTATTGCACATTTTATGATAAAAGAATAACTGTTTGACTAGGAGGACTTACTCAATCACTAATAAATTTCTTCAATAGCATCTGTTTTATTTTTAAGATCATAAACTTTAAGGAAACAAGAGCCACAATTATTCCATCAATCTATAGCTTGTAAACCAGCTGATTTACCATCATGCATGACAGATTTAACTGGTATCTGTTTCCTTCAGGCTCCATGATAAATAAATCCAACAGAAAGGCTGAGGGAGCAGACTCAGATATGCACCTTCACTGAAAGAAAGGAAGCAGCAATTTGGCCCCTTCTCCACATATGAAGTAGCCAACTGGCCAGTTACCACTTTCTGTGAGTCTGAAAAAGCTATGTGATTCATCAATTTTGTCTGTCTGAAAGGGTCTGCTCTCTTTCCTCTGAGGCCATAAACTTCCCTAATTTTTAATGTTTATTCCAGATATCTTCTCTCACATCCCATTTTGTCAAAAACTATTCTCCCTACCATAGCAAATGGTTCAGCTTCAATTTCTTTCATGAGTGCACATGACCAAGCCACAGGAGAATATTTTTGTGCAGGCATACCCATGAGTTTTTCTCTTCCCACTCAAGTAGAACAGTATTTGCTCAGCAGTGTTAGTGGTTGTCTGACTTATTACTGTTATTTAGTGTCACAGTTCAGCTGCCCTCCAATTCTTTTGCTTTTTCTGTGGCATCTTTTTCTGTGGCATCTTTTTCTGGTCAGCAATTTCCGTTGGCTTTCCAGCTGATTAAGAGGGTTATCTCCAAAGACAAAGCTAACAGGACACACTGGCAGTAGATTATAATCTTGCAAAACCATGTGAACTGCTACTCTGGTCATTGCTTTTATGTCTTAACATCAATATCGTCATTTATTCTTTAGTAGTGCATAGAGTAAAGGAAAACAGTCTGACTCAGACTCCCAGATTCTGCTCTGCCCTGTTTTACAGGAGCAGCTTTACAGAGTTGCACCAGTATCAGCAGCACATGAGAGCAGAGGAAGCAGCACTTTGGGGAAGAAGCCCTTTACCTTAATCCTGAGCATCTCACCTGTTTAGTGCATTGCTTTGCAATCTCTTAGCTGGGAATAATGATCCTGGGGGGAAAAGCCTGAAGTGTTAGGAGACACAGGGCCATCTTCTGGAAAAATCTGAGTTTAGCTGCAGCAGAATTACACAAGATATCCAAGCCATGGGCCAAGTGCTCCAGTCCAAACCTGTAATTTAGGATGTGGAGCTGCTGTTTAGGAATCTTAGTCAGCTAAATACAGGAAGGAGAAAGTAGGTACATTCCTGGGCTCAGAGCCTCCTTCATCAGAGCTCAGCATTCACAGACAGATTCTTATGCAAGTTTCTAGAAGCCCAGTTGCTTATTTCCATTTGCCTGTTTTCTGGACAAACTGGCAAAAAGGGTTGGCTTAAGATGTTAGGAACAGAGCATAGAAAGCATGTGTACTGAAGGCCCTGCAGGAAAGCACAGGTTGAGTTTACAAAGCCAGAGGATATAAGCCACACAAGGGTACATTCTTAGAATTGTTTAATCTTGTAAAAGAGAAGCTGTACTGTACACCTCTTTCTTGGAAAATGCAACCGCCAGCACATCCCTCTCTCTCGTACACAGGAAAATCTGGCTTTCATCCCCCGGAAGCATTGGCAGCCACCATCCAGGAAGCAAAACCCAGCAAAGGGTTCTCTGCAAAAGCAGGTAGAGCTGGGAATGGAGGCAGAGAACACAGATAAGAGCCACAGGCTGCTGTGCCGACCCAGAACTTTGCTTTATGTCATGCACTGTGTTGTCTTGGAAGGTGGAGGACAGCAAATAAGGGCAGAGAAGATGGGGAGAATGGTGTCACTTGCGGCCTTGTGTCACACCATGAATGAAGGTGGAAAAGGGTGCCTTGCTCCTCTAAGGCACTTGATGCCCTCTCAGTGGCCTGAAGCGTGGGGTTTGTCCATACAACAGAAATTAGATTGCATAACTGCAGATTTAGCATTTCTAGAATTCCTGTGACATTGTTATTCTAGGATTTAGCCAAAGCTGTCTTCAGGAAAGCCTTATTATTGTAGCTGGCAAGGGTGCTGGAGTTATTTTTAACACTTGATTGCAGAATCTTCAGTTTTAGGAACTCTGCAACTTTTTACTCAACACAAAGTCAGTTAATGCAAGGTGAAGCTAAAGTGCTGCCATACCTTTCTGCTGGCAACTAGAGGATTAAAGCAAACCAAGAACATGATGTGCACACCTGGGTCCCTGTGCTCACAGTGCTAGGGGGGTGGACTGGGAAAGTTTCCTGAAGAGCTGGAGGACACAACAGCCAGCTGGCTGGCCCTGGAAAGCATGGATCTATCTGGGAGGGTGGGTGCTATAAAAATACCCTTCAGACAAGCAATGCAATCAAAGGGATGCATGAGGTACAAGTGGAAGATAAAGTACCAGCTTGTGCAATAAGGGAGAAGAAAAGGTTGCCAGTAGATCTTCTTCATTCCCTAGAGTTAAAGGGGAGAGGTTTCTGGCGCCAGTTCGAAGAAGTGTTTGGAAAGCCAAATGTAAAACTTGGGGAATTCCACCACCTAGTTAGCTGAACCAACAAGAGTTGGCTTTGAAGCCTAGAGAGGCATTTGCTGCACAGGGCTTTCAAGTTTTGACAAATCTGGCCTCCTAGGTCAACCAAAGAGACAATCCAGATGTTAGCTTCCCACATGAGCTGCAAGAACATGCTTACACTGTTTTTTGGAGAACTGTGGGGAATCAGGGACACATAGGAGTGCACAGCCATGTTTAACGTATGGAGTCGGTCAGGGACATTTTAAAAATGGAGCTTTGCCTGGAAAATTGGGCTCTAAGTGTTCTTGCCAAAAAGCGTATCTTTCAGCTGTGGTAATCCCGATTACTCACTCATAGGGGTTCAGTTTTTCCCTTCTTCAACAATGCCAGTGATTCCCTGTCTCATCTTCTGTAAAAAAATCTTCTTAACTTTTATTTAGATAGATAGGCTTTCCCTGTGGCTTTTGAGCAGGCTTTTAAAAAAACCAGCATATTTAGAAAGCCATAGGAAAAGAGAAGAATAAAGGAACTATTTTTTGGGTGTCAATATTTGGCTTAGTATTATTGCACAGGTAACAGCTAACTTTGTAGTTTTTGGAAGAGGGGTATATTGAAACAGCTAGTGCCTGTCACTGCAGCACGCAGCTATGGAATGGAAAAGGTCTGTTTTCTGTTTGGTTGCTTTTCAAAGAAGAATCCCTGGTGACTGGTTTTGAGTAGTGCTACTGTCCTAAAAGCTTATCTGGATTAACCCTCTGTTAGTTTTGGATCTGGACTGATTAAACATTATTCTACCCTGTGTTATAGACAGAGACGTAGTTTGGTGGGCCATGCTGGTACCTGATATCCACCATCCAAAAGTTGTACTGACTCCCAGACAAAGTTGTCACCTTCTAAAGGCCCTCTTGTTCCAGGAGTATTTTCCTGTGGAGCACTCCTGCCATGTCCAAGTCTGCACGTGTTGGTACCGTGTTTGGGAGCCAAATGACACTGTGCCAGGGTGGCTGCAAGAGCCAGCCCCTCTGCTTGGATGAGGCAGGCATCACTGCACAAGGCCAGGCAATTATCTGGCTATCAATGGATTCATTAGTGCAAGTCATCGCCTCTGCGTGGGGATACCTCTCTTGGTCCTGGAGCAGTCTGAAAGTGTTTTCTTGTAGCAGCTGAGATGTCATCATAGGTTAGAGGTACTATCATTTTAAGAGGAAGGGATTTTGTTTTAGCCATGCTGGGGTGGCCAGGGAGAGGGGAAGACATTGTTCTGACCACAATCTGCTCCTTATAGCAAACTAAAAAATTCACCATTTTCTAGGACCAGCAATTTTCTGTCCATTTTATTTAGAAGTCCTCCCTTGGCTGATGAACTTTGTGGCTAGAAAGTTAGTCTCACACTCATCTACAAGGCTGGGCCTTTCTTCATTAGGAATTTTACATGTTAACCACTTCAGTAAACACAGCTTTTAATCTGCTACATGTTATTAGACACTAATTGTGTTCACAACTGGAAAGAGAAGCCATTAGCAGAAAGCAGAGGTTAGTAATACTATCAATTTGTTTTCTATTAAACTCAGTTTTCATGGAAATGAAGAACCAGAGAGATTTCATCAGTAAAGATACATGTGGGTAAAAGAGCATTTTGCAAATTCAACAATGTCTTAAAACCATGGGTTTGGTGCAAATCAAAGTATGAGGAACAAAGCTCGTGTTTCCAAAACAGTTCCATGCAAGAATCTTTCCTCCAGATTGACAGAGTGTGGTAAGTCATTTTATCAAATCCAAATTTAAAATCTGGTTTAAGTAGAGTTCTTATACAAAAGCTAGGACTTTCTGAGTCTGCCACATTTCAGGAAAAAAAGCATCTACCTCTTCTAATTACATGATTTTTCTAATTATATGACTTAGGTTTCCTTTCTTAATGAGATAAAGATGCAATTTTACATTTTTGCAAGCCAAAAATGTTCCATTGTATAATTCAAGATTACAGGGAGCTAGCAGGAACTAAGGCATCTAGAGGCAGTCGCAGGCAGAGGAGAGGTCAAGGCTAAACATGAAGAAGGAAGTGTTAAAGACAAAGAAATGGAGGAAGACTGCTCCAGTGGAAGAACAGAAAAGTTGTTCAGTTGAGAAAAAAAGGAGAATGCAAGATAAATCAGACATAGTAAACCTGCCACTTGAGCATATAAAAAGGGCATTTTAAAATGCGTCACACAACAGTAAGCTTTTGGCAAAAGTCATCAATGAAATCAGAACTTGTTCTGAGACCATTTTGATTTAGTTTAACCTTCTAGGGTGTACCCTCACCCCTTTGTTTTAAGGAGCTTGATTTGTGAAAGCATTCTTTCATGTGTGAAACCACTTATTCCCTGGAATATTTGCCACCTCTGTAGCAAACAGCTACAGAGGTGGCAAATATTTCAGGGAATAAGGTTGAATTAAGGCAATACTAGAGCCCAATCATTGCAGCTTCTTAACTCCTCCTTGTGTTTTTTTCGGCAAAAAACACAAGTTTTTGCCCAAGACTCAAGTTGGTCTGTTGCCTGCTAAAAGCTGATGCCTGCTGCTGCACCTCTTCAAGGCATCTGGGCACCAAATATCAAGAAATCTTGCCTTTGTCTGCTCTTGGCAACTGGGTCTTGCCAGTAACTGGTTTAGTTAAGGAATAAAATCTGAGCAATCAATCAATGAGGGCATCACTCAACACCAGGATACCAGCCACCAAAGGAAAGGCATGCCATCTGCAGTCTGTGCAAGCAGAACTGCTTCAGTAGGGGTAGGTCCTTCAAGCACGAAACTAACTGAGTCACGATGCCGTGAGCGATCTGGCTGCAGATATTGGGTTTCAGGATAAATATTGTTCAGTGTGAAGGCTAGGCTAAGAGTTTACTAACAGGCAGGCAAGGAGCCCTCCAGCACACGTAGCAGATCAGGCACAGTTGTCTTTCTGGGCTGCAGTAATGTGTCTCCTTCCTTTAACCCCTGACTCAAGTGTACAAATCTCCACTTGGACGTATGATTTTAGGATACCCTCAGAGACCGAGGGAGCATGAGGCTGCCTTCTGAAATACCTCAGAAACCCAAGCTCTGAGAGACCTCATGTTGCTACGTGTCAACCAGCCATGGCTGTGCCGCTCCAAAGCGCTCCCTGAAGACAAGAAGAGCTAGTACTGCATGAAGTAATTCTGCTGCTTAAAAAGCTAAGAGCTTGAGAAAGCCAGTAGTGGTTACCAAAAAGAAACATGAAGGGACACAATGTCTTTTGGAAATGCTTGGTTAGGAGATATAAGCCAGTAACCTTTAAAAAAATTTTTTTTCAGGAATTATATTTACTTTTTAAGTTCAAGGCATAAATAAGAGGTTTTGTAACCAATTATCCCAGCTGAATCCCCCAGCTCTGTTCAAAGCAGGTTCCCAGCCTCTGAAAAAATTAATTCCCTGGCCTACATCTCTGGTAATTTCATGTAGGTTCATAAAGATCACTTCATTAGAGAGCTAATTTCATACTCAATACTTGCTGATTTCAAACACATATCCATGTGTAATCATTTACATTAAAAGGACCAAGGTATTTTCTTTACATATTTATTTTACTAGTATGTCATGAGAAATAAGGTAAGGCTGTAAGAACACTTGTATGTTAGAACAGTTCCTGCTCTTGTCACTGCCTCTCTCATCTCTTTCAAGAAAAATCCAGAAGCCAAGTTTACCTCAGGGGGAAGACAGTTGTCTGAGTCAGAGTAAATTTACAGGTAAGAAATCAAGAAGCTAAAGCCTTTAAGCTCAACAGTGTCTGCAGTGTCACTTCACCCAGGAATGTTCAATACATTATTCGTTTTGTGGCTTTGGGTCAGGCCAGGTGACTTTCTTTACAAATCACCTGAAATCATTGCTGTCTCCAGACAATCCTGTTTCAGAAGCCAATGGTGGCTTTCCAGGAGGAAAACAGGGGGAATTAAGTTGTGATTTCTCCCTTACTGCAGCTCAGAGATCCAGATCCCATCATGGGGACAAAACCCTTATTACCTCTTTTGACTTAATAGCAGCCTATGACAGCTCCAAAGGCAGGCAGCCTGCAGCAGGGGTGCAGCCAGCACCGTTCAGAGTGATTGAAAAAGTTTGCACCTGCACATCCTTGTGCGAGGAACTTCTTGGCATAAATGATCCTATGAGAGCATTAGAAGCTGTTAGACCTGTACAATGAAAAATTACTCTGTTCAGCTTCTAGCTTGGGTGTAAAAAGTAATTCAGAGTGCCAACACAGTGTTTTTACTTATCCAAACCAGATTTTTTAACTTGGTCACTCAGACTGGATCTGGGAGCCCTGGATGAACTTTTCCTCTCCCTGATTCAAACCAGCAATTTCTTCTTAAACAAAACCCAGACTGTCTGGGCACTCACAAGGGTTACTTTGTGGTAGTTAAAGATTTGGGGAAATGGGTCTCTCTTCCTACCTGGCTGGATGCCATACCAAGTTCTTCAGCATCCAGCACTGTGGGGCTGGTGGGCAGTGTGCTTTCCCATGGGCAGGGTGCTCCTCCTTCTCCAGCCTGTGCGTGTTTCTTCTTGCCTCTCTCTAGCTATCACCTACCCCACAATCATGTTATTTCCCTGAGCTGTCTGATATGAGTTTAATCCCCAGAGGCTGAGAGGAGGACTGAATCTGGTTTCCCACCGCCCATGTGGATTCCCTTACCAGCAGGCTATTCAGGGAAAGGCAACTGCTACCTCCAAGTGCTTTAATAATTCTTTGATGCCTCAGCTTGTACTGCCAGTGCCCAAAATGAAACGCTTTGCCATTTGTTTTGCCTGAAACTATTCCACAAAACTGCTTCCAATTTATGAATGGATTTGGCTACCACAGAACCTCATTTTTAGCTAAGTTGCAACTTGCCAACAGCCCTCACCCAGTGCTATTCTTGAGCACTTTGTCCAATCTTATGTTTCAGAAGCAGCGCCTGTGTACAGTGTGGTTGCTACAACCTTCTCTCCAAGCCCTGTCCTCCTTCAGTCAAAACAGGAAGGCAGGAGAGGAGCTGTGGCCAAGGCTCCTTGACCTTCCAGGGAAACAGCAAGTATTTATGTGGAGACACTGGACTGATGATCTTAGCTGTGTTGACAGGGATGAGTTATAAAGTGAAGCGGGCATAAGTGCAGTTTTAACGAGGCATAGGATTTCCAGGATTTAGGAGTGTTTTTAGCACCTTTCCCCTCTAAGACTGCTCGTCCCCACACTTCATCTGCTTCCAGTACCACTCAATTGGCTGTGCTGGGAGCTAAGAATCAGTGCTGGGAGGTGGTGGGAGCCTGCCATAGACTGGTTTGGCTCTGCTGTAGCACAGGGCAATGCCAGGGGCTCATTCGGAGGTCTGTCCTCATCTACCACCCTCCCCTGTGGGACTACCCTCTCCCTCCTCCCACCCACCTATTTAATAACCTGGAGAATTGGGTCAACGGCTTGGGGGCCCTCAGGGAGGGGGAGCTGGACGCAGTGCATCGGCTGGAGCCTTGGCAGAGCCACTCCTGCACTCACAGGGCTTTGCCAGGAGGATCCACAGAGCCAAACAGAGGTAGAATTGGCCTCAAATTTTAAAGCTGCCTGGAGTGCATTGGTAGTCCTGATTCACAGGTCCCACTGTGGTTCCCACCCAAAACCATGAGGAGAAGGAATATTTGGGGAAGAGAAGAAAGAGCAGGGGAAGAAATCAGTGACTGAGATTTCCACTTTTTCACTTGTGTCCATCCTTGGTAGGATAAAAAGCCTAATTTTTTTATGTAGGCAAGAATCTAATACAAATTATACATTTTCTTCTTTGCATGAGGGAGAATGCAAAACCAACTTCAACACACTGAAATCTGCCTGCAAAAGAAAATTAGGCTTAATAGTTATGCAATAGGTATTGCTTTCCTTTATTTTCAAATAAGGACAGGAAACATGAATTAAACCTGTAAAAAAATTTTATGTGCTTCTCTTGATAAATAACCCAAGTTTATGACTAATTCTATTCTGTGACCCAGTGAAGACTCCTTCCCGTTAGCAGATGAACTGATAGCCAAGGGATTCATTGTACTTTTTGCTGTGGTAGGAGAGTAAAGCAAAAAGAAACCCCCAATGCTGCACTTTTCAGCCTCAAAGAATTAGCATTAAGAATGCTTAGTTGGTAGCATCCCAACCTCTACCCAGTCAGAAGAAAGATTCCCTTACATCTAGGGGGAAAGAGCATTCAATTAAAATTAGTCTGATTATCAGACAGACCTTTTCCACAGTGGTCCAGCTCTGCTCCTGTTGAGTGATGTACTACTTTGAGTCAGTAAACTTGTACAAGGGGACTTTCTGTCAATAGATGTATTTTTTTGTTGAGTATTTCACAACCAGAGAAGCATGACTTATCTCCCAAAGTTGTCTTTTGGGAGAACAATTAAGTTATTTAAGATGAGCAAGGCAAGCTGCTGACACATTTCAGTTTTGAAGGCACTGCTGTTCAGTTTATGCAGACAAAGCCTGAAACGTGAAAGCTGGCCTCCTGCCTTTGTTTTCCTCTAACCGACTGCCGGGGAAGCAGATTTCCCTGTTCCATGGCTTACTAGATCTGCCTGGTTGGCTTAACCAGCGAGCACATTCCTGCACTTCAGGAAGAACACTCCGGGCTCATTACAAGCTACTGGGCTACAGCCTGACACTAAGAAAACAGATTTGTTTTGGACAAGCTGCTCTGACATGAATGTGCCAGGGTGAATAACCTTTGGGGAAAAAAAATCAAAACAAACCAGCTTAAATCAAAAACCTGTCTCCAAGAGCAAGATGAATAATCTGACAAATGAATGGCTCTGTATTTTATATCAAAGCACAAAATAGCTAGAAGTTGCAGGGATCTGACTCATGAGCAGAAATAGAGTGCTGGGGCTGGCTTGAGCTGTCGCCACCAGCTACCTGCCCCCACCGCTGGAGAATGGGTGGCTCAGATGCTGCTTCTTAAGCAATTCAGCCACAAAAGGTTACAGCTAAGCATTTTAAGGGAAACTTGTCAGCGCTAGTCTATAGCCTCACTCCTCAAGATAAACCTAGAAACTGTCCTGGGTTGCCACAACGCCTTTCAGCTGTTGAGGCAGGAGGAAGGGGACAGACACCTTGCCAGACATCCCGTTGGAAGTTGCAACAGGCACAACTCAGCACTCGGCAAAGCAGCTTGTCCCAGCCAAGCAGCACTCCACTGCCACAGCAAGGAGTTGACAGAAGCCCCCACTCTCCACCCCCGTTATCAGCAAAGCATCCTTTTTGAAACGGGTAAATTTTAAGCTGTGACCTATTTAAACATCCTGCCCCATCACCGACCGGCAGCACAATTCTGCAACAAATCCCAGAGCACGCTGCTGCCGCTGCGTTTCCCCAGCTGCTCTCTGTGACAAGTTCTTCGACTCAAATAGCAGTCCTAATCCTAGCGTAAAGCCCCAGCCCAGCTCCGCCAGATAAACACACATTGTTTCACCTGGTCTTCTGTGAAAATTCGACTGTGACAAGCGCCTTATCAGTGCTATTTTCTCTACCTCTCCTCAGCTCCTCCTCCCACCCTTAACTTTCTAACGTGTTTATCGTGTGGAAGGAGAAAGCTCAGAAAATCAAACTCCCACAAACGCAGGGGGAAGGAGAAAGGGTGGTTGGATATGTGCACCCATGCACACGGAGGGTACAGTTACACAGCGGCTTCAATCGCTCTAAATTGGAGTTGCCGTAGCAATGCCTGCCCTGCCTGCATTATCCTGTCCTCCCTACCTTCTGTAAGCAGAAAACAAGGGACGTATATGCAAAAAGCAAAAAGCCACTGCCTGGGGCTGATTCTGCTGAAAACCAGCCCTACCTAAAAATTATTCATTTTGGCTCATTGAGCTCCGTGCAAAGGCTCGCAGTACACCTCGAACCACGGGAGGGCAAAGGAAGGAACCGTCAGGATTTTGCAGGACGGGAGGAGAAGAATCAGGTCTGTTGCTCTGTTGATTTTGGGACAGCTGAATGCCTGCAGTATTAATTCTTAGCAGAGTAACAGCAGTGCCGAGAAGCTGCCTCCACAAGGGGAATCCCATCCAGCTCCCCTCTCAGCTCCGTCATGTTACTTGCCACTCTGGGATCCCTGCCTGATGCCACGGCTTGTCCGGCTGCAGGCAGGAAGTGCAGCAAGGTAGGAGGTGTTGTGCTGGCAGCTGCATTTTTCTTAAAACTAGGGCAAAAATTGCAACTTGAGGGTTGGGGGCATGATGTACACGTCTGGAAAAAGATGCTTCAAGTTCACTCAGAGCTATTTTGACACTGAATTATGCAACATTCTCCTTTGCTATATCAAAACTCCTCTTAGAGACCTTAATTTTGTTTCACTAACCGTTATTCAAAGAATGCATTAGCTGAAAATTTCTCCTGAAAGTTTAGAGATGTGGGGGACGATGCCCGAGCTCTGAAGTCATTAATTCCTATTGATTTTCCCCATGTAAAGCACAGCATCGTTAACCAGTGAGATCTGCAGTCCTGGGAACGTCTTACACCCTTTCTGCATCACTCATGCATTGCCTGCAGTAGTGATTGTTGAAAATTTTTGATGCCAACGTGATACATTTAATAGTTGGTAAACGGCTTTAATCAAGAGTTTTCTTTACAAAGGTACCTTTAAATACCTTGTGATATGTGGAGTCATAAGCACACGTTGCATCGCAGCTATTACACAAGAAGAGTTCTGGCCACGATGCCTCTTTTCCAACTCTTCAAACAAACAAAAAAGAGAACTGATGAAAGATCAGGCAGTTTAGGAGAGCTTTAAAAGGCAGTGGCTGCTGAATTGCCTTGGAGCTCCCAGGTCTGCAGAGGGAAGAAGCATCAGGTGTGCTTCCCCACCCTCCACGGGTGCAGCCAACCGGCACGGTCAGACGGGATGCCTGCCCGGCGCAAAACCGAAGGATGCAGAATATTTGAGAGTGGTTTGGCCGCTGGCAGTCAGCTGTGGGAGCCGCAGGAATCAGGATGCAGGAATTTGGGTCTTTGTTTCAGGAACATTACTTGGAAAGTATGGGGGGCAGCAGCAAGGCGGTCCGAAATCCGTCATCTTATCTCATCTTATCTACGCTCGTCGGAGGGGGCTAGGCAGGGGAGATGACGGCACCGTCCCTCCTGACTCCGGGGGGCAAGGGCTCCCGGCCGCCTTGCCGGGGGTCCCATCCGTTCCCAACCCGGGCGTTGCACGGCACCGTCCCGACTCCAGGTCCCCCAGGCCCCTGCCCGTGAGCCCAGCGGCGCGGGGCGGTGGGCGACAGTGGCAGCTGCCGCACACCGCAAACTGGGCGGGATTTTTTTCTTATTTCTTCCCACCTTTTCCTCATCTGAGGGCCGCGCACTGCCCGCACTGCTCATGGTAGAGCTGGGTCTAACTTCGCACGGGAAAAGGAGCAAAGAGAGAAGTAGCCGGGACGGGAGGAGAGAAGGAGGGTAGCCGCGGCTCGGGGGGCTGCAGTGAGGGCAGCCGTCACCTGCCCCCGCCCGCGGCGCGGGGCGTCCCGGCGCCCCCGGACTTACTTTCTGCGGGTCGGCGTAGGTGCCCAGCCCCAAGAGCGGGATGCTGTTGCCGTCGCTCAGCGGAATGCGGTGGCTCTCGGCGGTGAGGTTCATCGTGCCGGCAGGTAGGGCCGCCCCGGACCTGGGGCTGATTCCGCAGGGGGCCAACACAGCGGCCCCTGGCACCGGCAGGACGGAGCGGACCGGCGGTGGCTCTGAGGGGACCGAGGGACGAACTGCCCTCTCCCACCGCCGGGGAGCGCCTTTTTGGGGGGCTGAGCCACGTGTGCCCGCGGCTGCCCTGCACCGCGCCCCGCCGTGCACCGCCCCGGCCCCGCCCCGGCCCCGCAGCCACCGGCTCCCCGCGCACCGCCCCGCGCCGTGACGGCCCCGCCGGGACCCCCGCGGGGGGCTCCGGCGGGGGCTGCGCGCACGGGAAAGGCTGCTCCGTCCTAGCCTCAAGGCGGGCCCGTGGGCCGCCAGCACCTTGAGCGGCTTGGGGCGTTGCTGCCCAGGGGCCAGGGAGCCCTCCCGGGCTGCCCTACCGGGAGCTGCCGGCAGCAGGGCACCGGCTTTCCGTGGTTTGGGGGTGATAGGTCTTGGAAATTTCCCCACAGAGGTGTAGAACAGTTTCCACCTCTCCGTTCCAGTGGTTGAAACCCACTACTGTAGAGGCAAGGAGGGAAGGAAGGAAATCCCAGACTGGTGAGTAGTTTCTCTTCCTCAGTGTGAGTCCCAAATTACAGTGAATAGATCCAAGTTCCTCACAGTCTGGTTCTGCTCCACGGTGTAAAAAATTTCCTAATGCTGATAGCCCAGAAGGAGACAACATCCTTTATAAAATTCATCACACAACTCTTACTGTCCTTTCTGGTCCTCATAAAACATTGGGGCTATGCTTTTACACCACTCTGAGCCACCTGCTTTGTGACATCTATGCTAAGTTCTCCCCATTTGATCTGGAAGTGCATGGTCCTTTATGCCTTCCTAGATCAACCTGTAATTAAGCCCTCAGGGAACATTATTCCTGAGCCATAACAATGGTCTTTGCCTCTTTATCTCCTCTAATACCCTACTTGGCTTTCTGTACATGGCAATAACTCATTATGCAATTCCAAGAGGGTTTAATGGATCCATCATGATAAGTTATCTGTGCAGTTCTTGAAATCAACAGGTATGCACTAGTTTGCATTTGGGGAAAGGGTTAGTTGCTGCTAGGGCTGGGAAACTAGCTGGGCAATACCCTACCACAAAACCCTTTCAGTGTTACTGGTTAGATACCTGCCAGGGTCTCCTGAGAAGGTGGGAAAAGTGCCACTTCCACATTTAGGAATGTTCTAAGAAGTTCAGGACTAAGTGCAAGCCAACTAGATCCCAAAAATTTCTAGTTAGGATGTCCTGCAGGACAAAGGTGGTGTGTGTAAAACGCGCCTTGGAAAGAGGACAGAGTGTGACTGAGGTTTTCTGAGAGCCTGTGCCTTACGTGGACAGCACAGTGCAAAGAGCTACTTCTAAGGTGGCCAGGTTCCATCTCAAGGGGGGAAGCTGAGGCACTGCAGCCTGTCTGTCATTATTGTGGGCAGGCTCATCCTGCTAGACCCTGTCTGCATGTTGCTGGGAGCTGTGGGTACCTGCAGGAGGAAGGAAAACCAGTGACCACCTCCATGCATCCCTGTTGTTCCCATGTAACTGTCTTGCTACAGGAGCAGCTCCGATCTCCTCTGTCTGTGCCAAGCACACTCTGTAGGAGGACAAGCCAATGCCAGCTGCATGTCTAATCTATAGCCATCATTCTGTTGTATTTCCAACAGAGGAGCAAACACATGGAGAGGTGGAGAAGAGTAGAGAAGAGTCTGATGTGGCAGAGGACATTCAGAGACCTACTTATTTCCAGTCCCATTCTAGCATTCCATGAAGAGGCTCTGCTGCCCAGCGGCTGATTCCTATCCCTTAACTTCTATGCTTCTAACTTCCACTCCACAATGTGCTTTTCCATAATTCCTCTTAATCCAGCATCTTTTGGGGAGTTTTAAGGCACAATTTTGGCTCATTTGCTTTGGGCTCAGAGCACATCCAGTTTACTCATGGGCTCTGGCAAGAGAGCAATGTGTGCCTGGAGCTGCGCGTGATCCCGAGCTAAGCAAAGCACGGCTGTGTCTGCGGTGCTTGTCCTGGGGGGAAGAGCAAGTGCAAGGAGCCTCTCTGGCAGGACTACACGAGCCTGATATGTGATACCCTTCAACAACAACCGTGAAAGAAGGATTGATGGACTTGCCATAATTCACAGAATGGGGGAGCTTGGGTAGGAGAAGGACTTGTGCTTCTAGGAACAGGCAGGCAAAGTGGTCCATCACTGGCGAGGCAAGCTGGCCACACCAGGCACTCCTGCCCTGCCACAGGCACGAGCCCCCAGCACTCATCAGGGTAACAGGCAAAGTCACCTCACTTCCAGCTTCACTGCTAGACTGGTCCTTATGAGACTAGCCAGTGTGCTTGCACCAGAAATTGGAGAGAGGCAGATGGTTTTGCAAGTCCTTCCCTCCACTCCTACTCCATAACTGACAGCAAATAGTGTAAACACATGAGACTTTCAAAGTCCCATAGCTGGTCTAGCTCCCTACCCTATTGTTCTAGTGCCTTTGCAGATTTTATATGAAAACAGATAGGAAAATGCATTTTCTTCCCCTTTACATACCAGTTACTAACTAAAAAATAATGCTTATTTCATAGAAGCGAGAAGTACTAGCAGGTCTTCAGTTGATAATGAATATCCTTTAAAGAACAAAGGAAGCCGATTAATGGAGCCTGGAGCCTGTCACATGTAATTCTTGTTAGTAATAATTTCTGTTAGCTGTTCATAGAAGCACAGTTCTCAATTTCAGAGCATAAATGACTTAACCAGACTTTTTACGAGGACACGGTATCTAGCAACTCTGACTGCAAAACAATGTAAGTTTCTAGAGGCAAAGCGTTGGCTGCTGGTTGTTGTCGATCAGTAACAATTCAGGAGCTTTTATAAAATGCAGATGTGATCTCAGTTCTTTCTCTAGGAAACAAAAACAATGAAGTTTCATCCTGGCCTGACTAGCAAGTAAGGAGTACTGCCATCCTATCAACACAAGTTTGCCTTCTCTAGTGAAGCTCTTAAATCACACAAAAACACCTTCAGAAGCAACTAAGGTAGGTTTGTGATTCATGTCTTGGTGGTGAAGGATTTTAGAATTGCATTAGTCATCTCAGACCTAAGTAAAAAGCAGGGATTTCAAAAGCAACATCTTATATGTGTTCTGTTCCCCACCCCCTGAATCTCCACACAAATAAGGTAGATTAAAAAAATAGAAAGAAAAATTAGATTAAGTTTTTTTGCAGGAAAAGTGGGTCAGACATTTGAGGATTCTTGCTGTTAAAAACTTGCTGAAGTCTCAGGTAAAGAAAGTACTTAACGGCCTCCTTACCTGGGCAACACTGGTAAGGGATCATTTAAAGAAGTAAAGAGGTCACCTTTTTACTCATTTTATCTCAAATTGCTAAGTATCCTGGGAACAGGAGAAAATGTGTGAAGCCTTTAAATATAGAATCCCCAGTTCTTGGAAGGAAGGAGAAAGAGTCTTTGATTGAGAAGAACTGGCCTTGTCATCATTCAGATTTCATGTTTCCTTGGACAAGGGAATTCATGGGTTGCCCCCCTTCCCCTCCCCCCCCTTTTTTTTAACTTGTTTTTGACAAGAGAACATGTTAAAAATAGAATTCTCCTGAATCTGCTTGATCTAGGTGTGTTGCACATTATAGATTAGATCAGTGAGATTCTAGAAGTGGGTGACTTGTAGTGCCTAAAAATTAACTTTTTTTAAAAAGGAAAATTGAAAGTACTTTTATAACACTTGTATTTGTTTGATAAAAAGTGCATATTGCTACAGTTTCTATTTTCTCTATGAGTCGTGCTCCACTCTGTGTAATTATCTGCTAGAATGCATACTCTGCATGTGTTTTTAGTTAAAATTTCTTAAAACATGGTCTTAAAGTCTGCATATTTTCAGCCTAGTCCTTTAATAACTCACATAAACTAGCATGTGTCCATCCTGCATGTGGAATATCTCCTGATGTACTTCCAACTATTTAGCTTACAGATTTTGGTAGCATGTGTTAAAACTAATATTTATTTTCTATTTTGCCATTACCTGTAATAAACTAACACATATAAAGGAAAAATTCTACCTTCATTTTTAAACTCTAAGAAATAAAGTCTATGTATGCTTAGTAGAAGGCCTATACATGAAGTGAGATTGCTTTTTTAGTTCTTACTACTTCTGCCACAAATGATATAAGCTGACCTGGAGAACACTTCTCTGGTTAAAAAAAAACCAAACTTGTAGAATCTTTTTATTCTGTTTTTCACAGATTATCACAATAATCATCACATATATCCCAATATACTTCTCGAGGGCACCTGATGAGTGGTACTTGACACTGCCTGCATGATTCCTTCATTTAGTGACCAAGGGATTCCTCATATGGAAGCATTTGTAACTTTTCCCTTTGGTGATGTTTGTTGCACAATGAGCCTGATCAGTGCCAGGATAACAGCCTGGGCTTTGTTGGGAAGTGTGATGTAATGGGCATTCCTAGCAGTTTTTTTGCAAACACCTTATTTTACCTAGCTCCCACTGGTCCATGTAAACTTCATGGCAAAAAATGAAACACTTAAGTGATGTGGTTTGTTGTTTTTTTTTTTTTCTTTTCTTATTTTAATAACTTTTATGTCTGCTAAGGACATTCTTGGTAAATTCTTCTTTGAAAGACCAAAAATTGCTTTCAAATTTTCAAGACTTACAGCTTGGCAGTGATGGGAATATGATATATGTACACTTTTAGTGAAACTCTTCACTGCAAGTCCTGCAAAGCAGTATCTGTCCTCCAAAGACCTCACCTGGCCTGACTTTTCCAGCACTGGTACAGAACTTCTTCTGGATCCCTAAGGAGATCATGAGGACAGGGAGAAAATGTGCCTACCACTTGTGCCTGTGGAGAGATTTAGGAAAATACTTGATGGCTGGGTCACTTATCCCTTCTGCTTCCTATAAATGCTCTGTGGCTACAGCTGTGATAAAAGGGAAATTCCGATGTATCCTTGATGCTGTTCCATTGCTTCTAGTAACACTGGAAAAGTGAAGCAACTGCAAGCCTTTGATCGCTCCTGGGGTACAAGAAGAATGCCAGCAGCTGCTCCAGATTACTCCTGTGACTGTGGGGATGTGCTCACGCTGCACCAAGGCACAGGGGCTTCCCCAGGGACCAGCCTCCTGTGGCCATCCCAGTCCACCCCTGTCCCTGTGCCACCCTGGGACAAGTGCAGGGCGCCAGGCTGTGGCTTCCCCTGGAATGCCACTGCCACAGCCCTTGTGCTGGGTGTTGTGGGGTGCTCCTCCGGGGGGGTGGCTGTGCAAATAGCCAGAGCCTGCTCGGCAGTTGAACCTCCCTCTGGTTTGGGTTCTAGTCCCTGCATGAAGCTGTGGTTGATGCTGTACCAGAAGCAGCAGCCACATAGACAGTAGAGGAAGCAAAATCTCACAATACAGGAGCCAAATTAGCCAGGCTGTTTATCCCCCACCACCATGTTTCCCATGGCACAGCAGGAGAGGGGCCAGCACTAGCAGTACAACCCCTAAAATGTGCCTTTTCCCCTTTTGGTGTCTGCTTCAGGAGCTTGGGTTGCTCCATTTGCATCCAAGGAGTGTTACTTACGGGCTGGAAATCTCTGTGGAGGATGAGGAACTCCTTTGGAGGATCAGATACTGCTGGGAAAGGGAAAGAGATGCTCACTTCAAAAAGGTAATCCTCTTAATCCTTTGGAAAGGTAATGTTCTAGTCCTTTGCCAGTGTCATTTATACAGGCACTGTCTCATGAGCTTGCTCTCTTTTGGGCACTGTCTTCATGCTCGAGTTTGGTGTTAGCAGGGCTTGCAGCAAACTGAACCAGAAGCCAGCTTTATTTCCGCCCCCTGACACTCTGTTTACTGATTTATCACTTTCTTCTAGCACCAGTGTCTTAGTTTTTGCTCCTGACTGTCTGCTCTGGCACGTGACCAACCTGGGAGCTGGTGAGCACTGCCTCTCAGATCCCCAGCCAAAGGTCAGTAGCTGCATGGTGGCCTCTGGATTCCTTGGATACCGACCCTTGTCATGTGGGGAGGCATTAACCTTTGGCCCTGAGTAAGTGTCCTCATATCTCACCTCAATTAGTCTGGCCTGCTATTTGATCCTGCCCAGTATAAACCCCTTTCCTCTGGCATCCTGCAAATCTGAGCTCTGTCTTGATGATTTCCATTCACTGATGGTGGTGAGAGATACCCTGTGTGTTGTACCCAGGGCTGAGTAAGCAGTGGCAGAAGGGGCAACTCAGGAGGAGCTGATTGGGTGTTCACAGCCCCTCCTGCAGCCCAAGGGAGCAGTGGTGGTGTCTCCCTCAGTTTAACCTCTCTTTCTCATGCAGAGTAGGGATAGCTACTGTGGGAGGATACTGCCTGTATCATGCAATTAAGGTGTTTGAGAGTTTGAGGTTTGGGTTTTTTTTAATTCCTGATTCATGGGGAGGGAGTCACTGAGAGTCCCTTACTTCGAATCAGGCTCTTGGGACAGAGTTAGACTCATCACCAGATCTTAGCATGTTCCAAAAATGTGAGCTTTCTCTTGCCTCTTTTTAATGAAGAGCTTGGTCAGGGGTTCACCTCAGTGCACCACCACTATTCCTGCCAACTCCCATGATTACTTGACATGTAACCTCACACAGCTCCCTTGGGTCCATCTCGGGGCTGTACAGGCGTTCTTAGTTCAGCTCTGATGAATGATCGTTTTACCTCCTTGCACTGGGTAAACAGCTGTTTTCCATGTTACCTGCTTTAGGAGCCTCACTGACATGTTGTTTCTTTCCTTGCCTCCAGCAACAAGCAGACACAAGTGACTAATTGGAGCAGGGCTGCACCAGCAGCTTCTTGCAGTCAGGACAACATGAAAAACACACATCATTTTTATACAGCACACCACGTGTCAATTGACTGCAAGATGAAATAACAGGACACAGGCACTTGCAATCTCTTTTCTGCATCTCTTACTATTCAAAAGAACAAAAGCAATACAGGCTTGGAGTTGAGGGTCCCAAAGTGGCCAGTCCCCTTTGGTCAGAGCACTTCCAGCTTCAAGTCCCTACTGGGAAATCTCTCCCTTTGAAGTACATCTCACTTGGGCAGGAGCCAATGTCAGGAGGAGGAAGCTATTAGCTTGTAAAGAGAACCCCACAGGTGAAGTTTGACCTCCTGCTGGTTTCTTTGCTTGCAGGTATTTCCTGTGGGTGCTTTAAAAACAGATGGTATTGTGGGTTTTGCTGGTGCCACCTGCTAGTGGACAATGCTCTGTGTCAAAAGGAACAGGGAATTTAGAAGAGTAGGCTTTAAAACATTACATTGGTGTGTTTTAGCCTGCCTGCATGCTTTTAAAATTGTGCCAAAGTGTTTTAAAAGGACAGATAAGCTCATCTTTGTGTGGGTTAGTCTTTGTCCTGGAGCTAGCAGCCCAGGAGGAGGGCAGTGATGGTGGGAGCAGAGTGATGCTGCCAAAGGATGTGAAGCCCCACTTGAGCACCTGTGCTTTATGAGCAGAGGTTATATCAGGGCTGGTAGGATTTACAGCTGTCTGCAGCTCTTCATTCCACATTTCCTACCAAGGTGCTTTATGCAAACCACTGGGCACATTTTTCCTCTCAGTAGGCTCTCAGTTTTGCAGTGGCCATTTCTTTTGTCTGCTTTGCAAAAAGAATTTTTTTTTCCATCTTCTTTTCTTTTCCCAAATTGCCACTGAATTTTTGATGTTTGTATGTACTTTGGCAGATTGAGAAATCTCCTGGTGTGTTTGTGAGATGTCCTTATCATATTCTGCCAAGCTCTATCAGCCTATCACTTCCATATCACCTTCCCTGCCACCTTGCTTTTGCAACTTCATTGTAAGGTCTACTCAAGCCTGTGCCCAAATATCTACATTTTATGAAAACCTCATCATTCTGCCCTACCACTTTTCCATGCCTTTTGTCATCTTGCGCAATGAGGCAACATGATGTTAACCTCCTCTCTCCAAGGCATTGTGTAGCATGTCTGCAAATCGAATGGTGGTGATCCAGTTTGGGATTAGGAAATAGAAAAAAGTGAACAATTCCTTGTTTGCATAAGACTGGAAGAACTGTTGGGGAAGAGCTGGGGCTAGAACCCAGAATAAGTCATGGGACTGCCTGTCATAACAAGAAAGGGAGCTCGCAGCAGCTTCTTTTTCTGAGATGATTTGTTAAATCTCCTGTAATTGGTTTAGTAAACACTAATAGATGGGAAAGAAAACAGAATGTTCTCTTGCAGCTTTCGTAGGCTGCGTGGTATCTCTCACAGCCATATGGGATTAATGGTGGCTGTAGGGTAGAATTGTATCATAAAACTTTTATTAACTGCTTTAAAGCCAATTAAAGAGACACTGCCAATTTGAGCTTTCTAAGATTTTACAAAGTAAATTTTTTCCATTGTAGTCAAAGTGCCTTTGAAGTGCTAGGTCCTGAAATTTTTAACCATTTAAGAAGTAAATTGCTGTATACTCTCTGCTGATGCCGAGCTTATTCAACTAGTTATGCACAGAACTGTTGTGGCCAGACAAGGAATAAAATGCTCATAAGCAGAAATTCATTTTTCTTATCTTCTTTCATTTACAGAAGTATTTTAAATCTTAATTGAAACCTCATTAAATGACATTTTGGACAGGAAGGTTTGGGTTCTCCTACCAGTTTGATGATGTGTTTTTCAGATAAGCCTTTCTTAAAACCTTCAAGTCTCCAAATGGAGAAGTGAGGCCTTTCCTCAGTGTTATACTGATTATTAGAAAATCCATATGTCTGAATTCTTGAATTTCATTAAAACCAAGCTTCCACTTCAGGTATATAGTTTCCCTTATCATAAGGTGTAAAATGTCCTTTTTTTTTCCCCATGGAGAGCATTCAGCCTACATTTCAAGGAGCAAGCAGCCCATGACAGGAAAAGGATCTGCAGGGCTCAGTGTCCAGAGTAGAAAGGAGATGGGTGGATGTAGATGCAGTCACAGTTTGCTTTCCTAGGTAGAGTTGTACTTGCATTCACGTGAGAAATATGAGTCTTTTGATGGAGCTCAGGATGCACTTGGGTTTCTGGGCTGCAAGCTCACACTGCTGGGTCATGTCCAGCCTTTCATCCTCCAGTACCCCAAAGTCCTCCTCAGGGCTGCTCCCTATCCCTACATCCACCAGTCTTTGTTCATACCAGGGGTAATTCCTTTTCAGTTGTTACTGTGATTAAAACTCCAAAATCCTTGATCTTTAGATGAGCCTGTCAGGGCACCTTTTGGCGTGATGTAGCATCCTCTGAGAGACAAACGCATCTCTTTGTTTCCCTTGTGCCTTGGATGTGGTCTGCCTCTGTCTGTGAGAGGGCAGCAGAGGCTAGGACAGCAGTACCTTTCCCCCCCCCCCCCCGCCTGATCCATTTCCAGGGTGCTCTTGGTGCACATCCTGAGCTCTGTGTGTTGCAGAAGGCTGGCACATCCCTGCAGAGTGCCTGGTGATTTCCTGCACACTTGCAGGGCTGATGAGTGTGCCTTGGGGAGCCCATCAGGGCTGGAGGTGAGCGAGGCTTGGCACAATGTCACCTTCCTGGTCTCACAGCTCATTGCTCACCCGCAGCTGGGACCTGACAGGCTTTTTTTTTCTCTGTTTTGTATAAATCTTCGTCACTGTAGCACTTCATCTGATGTGACTAACACGCATGGTTTTTCTCTGCTCTCTCCCCTGAGGAAGGTGGGGGGAGAATTAGTGTGGGCAGTGCAGTATTTCTGCTTCAGTCTGGTTATTTTAAAAACAAACTTAAAAACATATGTTCATTTCAGTTCGTTTATGTGACAGAGACAAGGTCGAAGAGATATGCCTGGAAAGTGTAGCTGAAACCTCCCTAAGAGCTGGGCTGTGTGCAGGGATCATGTTACACGGAGTTTATTGCAGGCTGGTGTTTAAATTCACTGTAGCCTGCCCCATCATTGCATTTTAAAGATCCCTTTATTCTACAAATCTCTTCATTTTGTCTCCTTCTTCTATTTGCACTTTTCCATTTATTGTTCTTTTCAGGACAATTTCATTTTTTGAAATATTCTCTGTTCTGCAGGAATCATCATTGGTACTACAGAAACACATTTGAATAAATCTGGATAGCCCAAATTTTCTCCTCACCTAGATCCTCATTGTGTTGCATGTTGTGTCCTTGCTCCACAATTCCTACCGAAATTTCCAGTACTGGAGAGACAGACTGTACCCTTGAAATGCTTGTTAATAAGGCAACAATTGGGATTGGCAGGACACGGTGATGGAAGATTTCCTCATGAAAAAGTGAGGATTGGCAAGTCTGGTTTTCATTTTTCATCAAAGCAAAGCAGATTTTTGTAAATGATGGTGGGAAGAAACCCGAGGAGGGGAGATTTCAGGAGATGAAAGCCTATCTGCTGGGGAGGGTGGTGAGGGGGCAATTGACTTCAAGCCTCAGCTCAGCTGGACCTGGATGTAGACCTGAAGCCCCTGCCTCTGTGAGATTGCTGGCTGGGGCTGCTCCCCTCCTGACCAATGTTTAAAGATGTAGAAAGTGAGAAGAAAAATGAGAAAACAAATGATGATTAACTTAATCATAGGAGGAGGGCACCTGAGTGTGATGTAGGAGATGGAAGTTCAAGCCTTTGCTAAAATCTGTGACCAAAAGTAATTAAACTTTCTCCTTCATGCTCTCCTCCAGTGCTGTAATCTCTGTGACTGCCAAAGCCCATCCTGCTTCTCACTAGCCAGACTTCCCTTGGGGCTGGGAACTTGCAGCCACTCAAGTCCTTCTTCTGGGAAAAAGGTCCCATAAAGTGCTTCCCAACACTTGCAAGAATGCAAATAGGATTTGAAGAAGATGGTTCTCATTTGGTTATACCTCTAAGCAACATCTTCTGGTCTTTTGCACAAGTATAGTTCAAAGTTTGTATTAAAAATGGAGGGGAGAGAAGGCAAATTGGGATTTTTAGAGGGATTTTGGTCAAGTTTTGCTCTTTGTTACTGTAGTGATACCATGGGAACTTGATTTGTGAGTCCAGGGAGAATCTAAGTTGTGAAGGAAAAAGCTGAGATTTTTGATAGGAGAACATAGTTTTGAGCACTCCTTTTGACTTTTCATCCAAGTGATATTGCTGTGGATGTGGTTAATTTTAGTGGGAACAGGATCAGTGTATAAACCATGATAAGCCTTCACTAAATGAAAACTGGAACATGTCTACTGAACTGCTTTTGAAATGTCTGGACGTAAGTAAAAGGGATCAGAGGCCTGTTTGTAGCTCAGAGAATATATTTGACCCTGGACTAATAAATTTTCCCAGATTTTCTTTAAGAAGTTAGTTAAATGAAAGGTCAGTCCCATTTGTAAACAAAGCTGTCTGAATTTATTGTTAAGTAAAAGCATCAGGGGCTTTTGCAGTACTTTCCTCTGTGGCTGAGTGCCGGCACAGTTGCTTTTTAGAAAGCTTAGTGCATATGATTCTTTTTTATTAGAAAATAAACAGAAAAGACATGCCAATCAGTAGCCTCAAAAGGTCCTTGCTGCAATATCAGTGTAAGAGCAGTGCAAGAGTGTCATGATGAAATGGGAAAGCAGACAAGTTGTTTTCAGGCATTGTGGTAGAAAATTGAAGCTCTGGCCAGCTTAGTGAAAAGTTTATGGACCTTCTGGGGAAACTCTGCTACATTTGTTCAGCTTACACTGATTTTTTTTCACTGATTCTTTGGAACCAGGTGAAAATCTTGTTGAGCATTCAGACCAAACAGAAAAGAGGAGAGAAGGACACTGAGTTTGTAAAATCTTGTGCAGACACCTGCCAAAACCAAAGCAGCTGTTTACTGTGTTGCACTGGCAGGAGTGCTGTGCAGAGCAGGAGAGTGGTTGCCTCACAAATTTTTGGGTAAGGACATCCTACTCACTCTCCCCCTACCATGTGGCTGATGTTGACAGTGCTGCCTCTCATTATCTGCCCTAACTAGAGGTCTGTGAGGCATGTGAGCACCCTGCAATGCAGCTGGAAAGATCAGCTCTGTATAGGGACCCAGGCTGCATGAGCTCAGCAGCTGCAGAAGTGGGATTGCCTCTCCAGCTATCCCTAATTATTTTGCCATGGCAGTGCCAAGTTCAGCATGGGCTAAGATTCTGCTTTTTGGGGAGAGCCTGTAGCAGTGGTCACATCACTTAAGCGTAGTGTCTGAAGTGCTTTGTATCCCACGCCTGTGCCTCCTTCACTTTTTATATAATGTGGCTTGTGCACGGTGTCATTTTACTAGAACAACGCTTCTTAGGCACTGCTGTAACCAGAGATACCCTGACCTTACTGTCACATGCTGGCTATTTCTTGTGCCAAAACAAAAAGGTGAGAAAATAGAAACTAAAGGGATAGAGCAATTGCCATGCATGTATTTGCATTTCTCTATCCATGAGAGCCCGTAAATAATCTAGTTTGTGGCAATGTTTCTGTTTGGGGTTTCTGCCTCATTTCTGCTTGGCAAATGCTTTGGAGAGGCTTGGGAGTTTTATTTGCTTCTTCAAGGGAGAGAGAAAAAAGATAAGGGGGGGTTTGACTGAGGCTGTCGAGAGGTCAGTGAATCTGCAGCACACCAGTTGGGAGCATGGCTCACTCTTCACGTGTGCTTAGGGAGGCAGCCAGGTTCCCAGACAGGATGGACAGCTATGGGGGGGTAAAATGACAGCCCAAAAGGTTATGTGGTCACATGGCTAGGTTTTCCTTGGGCTGGCCTTCAACCACTGTCCCCATCACCATTCCTAGGCAGGGCTGTCTCTCGAGGCTTGTGTAAAAAAAGGACTACACCCTTTTAATTGAAGCTGTGTGTTTAAGCAGGTTTCCAGTAAACTGGGGCATGAACCTGGACTCTTATTTCAGAATGAAGTAGGGGTTTTTTGTTTGTTTTGGTTTGGTTTTGCCTTTTGGGTTTTTTTGACTTTTGGGTTATTTTAGCTTAAGAAAAGCAATTAAGAGAAAATATACCATTTTCATACCTCCTCCAAAAAATGTGTGATACAGTGTTTAAACTTGTAGAAAGTCATGGTAGACAAAGCTTGATAAACTTTGGTTCCTTTCCAGAAAGATGAAGAGGAAAAGATTTTTCCTGGACCTGTTTTTTCAAAGTGGACTCCATACAGTCTCTTCTGTGCCTCACTGAACCCAGGTTTCTTCCTATTAAATCAGTGTGTGGTGCCTTACAGCAGTTCCAAGACTTTAACCTGTGATCTCTTAAAGAACAAATGCATGCTTCTCTATAGAGCAACTCAAGGATGGGAGCATGAAAATTTCTGGCATTTGAAATGTCATTTCAGTGTTCAAATTTTAAAAATGTATTTCTGTTAAGTAATTAAGAGTTTGTTCACAGTGAATGAAAATCACAGGAGCATTAGGTTCTTGTATGGGAGAGTGACTTCTTGTGTGTCCTACCAGATGAGGAGACCTCATAATAGCCCAAAAGCTCTTCTGGAATCCTAAGTTGAAGGGACACAGCTTTTGTGATGGCCACATCTTGGCGCTAAGAAAGCTCATTTCTCTGAAAGGCAGAGCCTTTTTCTTGCCCACTGTGCCTTTGAACTAAGAAGCATGAAACCTAAGGGATGCTGTATGACTTCCTGAGTTTTGTGTTATGCATGGATGGTTGAGCATTGTTCACACTGAGGGTTCAGATAAGAGGGGAGACTTTGCATGCGGTGCGTCCCCTCTGAATTGTCCCACAGCCGCCTGTCCCACCGGACCACCTCGACAGCTGAATGAACAGCAGCTGTTCATTAACAGGGAACAGAGATCCGGTGCTGGCCATAGGAAGTAAAAGCCCTAGAGCACACTGCAGTAGCCTTGTTCTCCCTTTACAAAGCTGCTCTCTGTTAAACTGAAGTATCAACCCTCACTGGCGTACAAATGCCCTTCGTTAGGGTTTGCACGCTGTGTTATATGAGTCCACAGTTAAAAAGCAAACGAACAAAACCTGCTTGTGGTAATTTACTGTAATGGCACTGGAAGTCAGTTTAATCAGCGGAAAAAAAAAATGATTGAGGTGATTATGCTCAACTGTAGCGCTGGAAGGAGCAGGACAGCCGGGCGCTGAGGTGGTGACTTCACTGGGGACTGTGGAGGAGATGGATTATTTGCAAAATAATCCTGACATGGCTCTCCCAGAATGCAGCCTGCTCCTAAGACACACATCCGTATATGTTTAATAAGGTGTTAGAACAGAACCTGAAATGTTCATTCGCATTCCCCTGATGTGGATCGTTTCAGTGACCATCTGGTGCCCCTCTTATTTTTTTTTAAAGACTTTCTTGCATCCTGCACATTACTTTCTGTTTACCCTTTGGGGCCCAGCTTGGCAGAGTGCCATGGAATGTGCTTGGTGTCCTGTCCTTTCCTAACTCAGCAAAACACCGAAGACTGCGTAACAATAAGCCGTCGTGTTTCCGCTCCCACCTCACCAGGAGAGCCTCATCTTACCATCTGTGAGAGCAGCCTTTGCTTGGAAGGTGGGAGAAGGATGTGAGAGTTTGCACAAACAATACTTTTATTCCCAGGGACATTTTTAACACTTGTTTAGGTGGCTTGCTCAGATTTGCATACTTGAGTAGAGACAGCAGCCTGGCATCCAAGTGGTAGGAGAGAGATCTGGTGAAAGAAAAAAGTAATTCCTTTCATGGGTCCCAGAGTTACTCTCTGACACCACAAGCTGAAAGGCTTCCCAGCTGAGCCACCGTTTTCCATGTGTTAGTGCTACAACTGCAAACCTGCCTGGGGTTTGTAGTGTGCAAATTCAGTTAATTTCCTTAGCTGGAGGAAAAGCAGTAACTCTGCCTTTTCTGAGCTCACCAGCATGGAAATCCTTCAACCTTAAGAAGAACTAGCAGCCTTGAGGAATGCCACTAGGAAGTAGAACTCGGGCAATCACACTGAACAAACAATGAATTGCATATATTTCTAGTGTGTCTGTTTGCGTGGATGTGATTGAGAGAGAAGGAGGAGGAAGGATGGACCTGACACAAACCGTATTCAGTTTAGGAGGGAATGCAGAGGAGACTGTGGTTACAGACTGATTTAGGAGTTCATTGAGTCCATTGAAGGAACCTGATGTAAGTCGCTGTGGGTTGATGTTTTTCACATGGCAGCAGCCCAGATGTGCTGTGCTGTGGGCACATTAAGCCACTAAAGCTGCATCACCTCCAAGAGACATAGGCTGAGACAGCTGAGCCCATTTCTACCAGCACCACTGCATCTCTGACCCAGCTTCTACCAGAAGAGACATTTTGTTGAGGGGATGGGGCTGGGATGATTCCCAGGCCCTGGGCAGGCCTTGCTGTGCTGGCACAACACCGCTCTATGAATCCTCTGATGAGCTAAAACAGCTGAAGTGTTTTACATTTAGTTTGTTTAAGTAACCTTTTGCAGTGGCATGAGTACACTGAACATTTTAGTTGTCCTTCTCAGGATATTTTTTGCTTTGTCATGTTGATGATGTTCTTACTCAATTTATTTAGCCAACACATTTTGACTAACACTACATTGAACTCTGCTCCAGAAGGCCTCTTTGGTTCAGGTGCCTCCACAGCTTCTCTAGGAAGCAAGTCAGGATTTTTCTGGTCAACAGGAGTGCATTTGCATTTGTTCACTGTTGCTCCTCTTCCCTTATCTCTGTTTGTATTACGTTACAACTCAGGGTGTTCCTGCACTCGTCCCATGTTGGTATGGTGCCCAAAAGCTGACACTTCTGTAAGCTTGTAGTCTGTGTGTGGAACAAAAATACCAGAGAGAGTGGCTAGGGATTGCTCTAAAGATCTTAATGTTGTATTTTGTTCTCCTAAATGAAATTCCTGCTGTAGATCCTCCTACACGCCAAAGTACGGAATCTGTGTGAAAGTGTCTTCGCTCCATGTGTGTTTATTGTCAAAGTCCTTCAGGCTTTGTTTGACTATTTTGATGTGTCCAGTTTCTTATCTGATGCTTTCTGGTTACCTTTCCAATTCAGGGACAAAGTCCAAAGAGAGATTGGTATATGCTCATGGAGGGTGGAGTTGGCAGAGAAATAGTTTAGCTCTGCCCCTTTTTTGATTGGAAAGTTGTCCTTGTAAAATAACCCCTGCTGGGGTCTGAAAGAGAGAGAGTTTCTGCATCTTCCTGAAGTGCTATTGTCACAGTACCCAGAGGGAATATATCTCATTTTAAATTCGAGGAGCATGACTGTTCCCTCTGTGACACTTAGGTATCACAGACAGGCGATGGGGCTGGGGCATGTGTTCAGAAGGAGAATCAACTGCAGGCAGATGTCTCTCGTGACTGTTTTCATGACCTGTCCTCAAGGATATCCAGTGTTCAAGATGCCACACCACCCCCAGGTTCTCTGTTTCATCATCCCTACTGCTGGAAAGCAGGCCCTTATACTCCTTCTGAACATCCCTTCCCACGGTTTAAAGATTATTACTTTTTGCCCTAACCTCCAAAAACTCCACAGTGTATACTTTATATAGGCTCTAATGTAGAATGTTTGAATTCCTGAGAGATCACGGAAGAAAGCCAACTTATGCCTCAGGAGGTGACTCAGAGGCCTTTCTGGTCAAAGACAAAAAGCTCTCCTGTCTTTCTCCAGGACAGATTAGAAGCACCTAAGACTGATGGTATTTAATAGGTGGCAAGGCTTGGACACTATGTGAGATTGGAAGGAATCTGAGAAGGTTTATTACAAACAAATGGTATTTTCTTAGTGGGCGCTTGTGATCTGCCATCCCTCCGGAGCAGGAGCAGCAGTGATTCTGCAGCCTCACTCAGGTCAGGGTGAGCAATTATGGGTGTGTACTAGAGTCAACCGTGGAATACCTGAGCATAGCAAGACAGCAGGAGATCTTGTGGTGGTTATTAATGGAATATTTGCAACTGTGTCCAGACAATTTACATGATGAGTAATGTAAACATTGAGGTTATTGAATGGGAAGTGAAAACTATCAGGCGGGAGGTTAGTGGTTGTTGCTTTAACTGGGGACCAGAAAGAAAACCCTCCCTGGGGTCATTAAATGTATTCTCCTGACACTCTGCTAAAGCAGAACTTACCTCAGCTCTCAACTGTCCTTCTATCTCAGATTGAAATGCCTGAAGTGATGGTGATGATTTTGTTCTGTGAGCTATGACATAAGCTGCAAGTAGGTGTCAGTCTCAGGAGATGACTGAATTTCTCAGAGAAGTTTCTTTGAGAACCTTTGCTGGTAGCTAATCAACCCACTTCAAGCTGATTTTTCCATGTTTCACCAAAGCTGCAGAAAAATCAGTGGTTTTGAACAGTGTTCCACAGCCATTGCTTTGATTTTTGAAAATTTATTAAAAAGAACAATGACAACGACAACAAAAAAAAATCATTCTAGTGAGCTGAATAAAGCTGAACTGGCAAATCCCAGATACCCAGAAGAATCAGTGTCCTATTTATAAGGAAAGGGTGTGGTTACTGTGGTCAGACAACTGGGCTACAGGCCAGGCCATGCCTCCTAAACATATTTTATCTAACCTTGTGTCACAGGCAGGATGTGGGGAATGTAAGATTTTCTCTTCTGAAAGGTAAGGGCAATTCACAGAGAGCATACACAGGCATTGCTCCCTTGACAGCTGCTTTGCCTTACACCCATTGAACCTCTACTTCTTCATTAGGGTATCAGAGGAAATTTCAAACCTGCTGGAATAAGGATTGGGGCAGATCCATCTTGGTGGCTTTCTCCGGGCAGTCAAAAAGGTAAAGAAAGGCTGCAACCAGGCCTGAATGGACCCATTCTTCTCAGCCAGCTGTGAACTCTTGAGGTATGTCTCACCTAAGCACGGGGTGTGATTGTAGCACATAAATAATGGGTGCAGCTAATGTGGTCCAGAAACTATAAAATTGTAGAGTTCCTGGAGAGTCCTTGCTCCTTCCCTGTCTGCTGGTGTTGCATAGGGTGGCTGGAAGAAGCCATCAGGGCTACAGGAGCACCTCTGCTTGGTTGGCTGAAGCTAAGAGGACGTCTAGTGGTGGTATTTTAGGATCCAGGTTTCCCTTTACTAGAGGCATCTAATTTTTCCACTAAGAAAACTGATGCAGCTTTCTTGAAAGTGATAGGCAGAGTCAGAAATGAGGTTAAAGGCATCTTGTGCCATTTTTCCCTTGTGAAAAAACTGCCAAATTTTATTGCTGGATACAGGCAAAGCTCATGTCAGTCTGTACAGCAAACCCTGTGATGGTAGTGGGGCTTCAATGGACAAAAGTGGCATGAAACTAATGCAGTTTTCCTGACAGGCCTGATGGGTTTCATTCTGCCTCTCTCTCTGCAACTGGAGACCCCAGAAAAAAAACCACAAGGAATTTAAGCCTTGTTGTTTGAATTTTTTTATGTGAATACCAAGAATATGTGAAACATTCATGGTTTAGACAATGCTGTGTGACACAGACATGCAGAAGTCAGCTGCTGGTTTCTCAATGCAGTGCATTGATTTTTGCAGTAATATATCACCTCCCCTCAGACAATAGCTGGGGCCTTGGTGTTAGGCAAAACTAAGAGACAAAACTGTATCACCTCTATCTAGATGCTCATGTGCTGCTGTGACTAAGGAGAATGTATATAACTATAGGTAGCAGTGCGAGACAACCCAGTAAATAAATGCTGAAGAGACATTAAAGGACGATCATTAATATCATCCTATGTTCTTTTAGAATTTACAAAATGGTCGCAATTATATGGCTGGTGGTAAGCTTGCTCTGTGAGGGAATGTACTCACACAAAGACAAGTCTCTGGCAAAATTATCTTGGAGGCTGTGCCAGTAGCAGGTAGAGAAACTCAGGTGCAGCTCCCAAAGAACTAGCTCATCCCTGATGAGGATCATTGCAACAGGCAGATATGGTAATGCATTGCTAACTTGCCTCCTTTTATTTTCCTCTCTAGGAAATGCATAGTTTTCTCAATATAAAGAAGCTAATTGCTTATTTTTCAGGCTTTTTAACCAAATGCAGTGTATACACTCCCCCTGGAATGTGGTCTGCAATTGCTGCTGCTGCTGCAATCACAGCAGGGAAGGAATTTGCTACTCCTGTTGTCAAGTTTTTCTTGTGGCACATTATTAGACAAAGCTGTTTCTTGTTCTTGGATGATTTTTTAATGCACTGGGAGACTTCTGCTCTAGCACCTTTGCCAATTTTCTTTTTGGAAATCTAGATTAATTTATTTGAATGTTTCTTTACTATTTCTTGACAATTCTCTATCTTCTTTGTGTCTTTCTCTCTTTCCTATAATGGAGTCTTTTTCCCCTCCTCAAACCAGTCACCAGCAGAAAGACCAAGAACCTCTTGCCCTTAACCATCTAATCAATTCAGACCAGACTTTTCTCTGCCTGCCTGTCTTGTGTGTTCAAGGCCAGTCATAACCTTGATTTCAGAGCAACCCTCAGTGATGAAATAGTTCTGGTGCTGAGCAGGGAGCTCAGGCAGTGCTCAGACACCTACCTTTTCTTCAGATAAGCTTTCATGCTCCTGCACTTGGAGGTGGATAAAATTCCCAGTGTGAAGTACTGAAGTGGTTTCCTTTTCCACGGATTCACAATGAAATGTGTTTGGGTTTGTTTTAGTTTGGTTTTTTAAGTTTCTTTCTTCTCACCTCCCAGATGTTTCCAATTGATTATCTTCTCATGTCTTTAAATTTAACTTGTTCCTATCTAATTCTTTACATATTCTTTGTTATTTAACACTTTTGCTAAGACATGCACTACATGTACTGAAATCCAAGAGGAGCAGTTCTGTGGATGGAGGTAGTATTTTCCCCCAGTGAGATTCTCCCATCCCTGCCATACAGGTATGAGTAGTTTAATTGCCTTTTTTGTTTGATTGCTCAGTTGGGGTTTTTTTGTTTGTTTTGTTTTGTTTTTGGAAGGAGGCAGGGGTAGCAGGTAAGGTTGTTGTAAAGCCACAAGACTTAATTTTACATTTTGCTGCTCTGTGACTTTTCCAAGGCTTGTGAGGTACTGAAGAGCTGTGTGATGGGAAAAATTACCAAAAGCCTTTTTATTCATATCAGCATGTTCTGCAAGGGCTGTCTTTCCATTGTGACATCCCCTCTTCTGGCCTTGCCTCACACGTCTACACCACCTGTCACTACTGTGGGCAGTGCTGCAAACTGCAAATCCCTGGAGGAGAGGGAATCCCTCTTATTTGGAAGAAGGCTTCTATTTTCTGGTCTTGCAGTGAGTTTGGAAGTATCTTGTTGCTTTTGTCATTGGCTGCTTTGTGACACCTCAGTCTGGATTTCCTAACTCTTTGGCAGTGCATCGCTGCTTTCCCAGCTGTCCTGACTGACAGATTAGATTGGGATTTGCACTTGCAGCGTCTGAGCCAGCGAGGGTGGTGTTTGTATGCACGATGGAAATCTTTTCTCCTTTCTTGTGACATGTCCGCACAGAGTGAGTGCTTCACGTGGGCGTGCTCGTGTGCAGGCAGCGTGTGCCGTGACTGTCTGCAGGTGATGCTCCTCGGGACATCTGTCCCTGGGTTGCGCTCCCTGTGCTACTGCCCATCCCTTCTGCAGCGGAGCAACAGTGCCAACTGCTGGCTGCTGCGCCTGGCCTGCCATCCCCTAAGCTTCATTCTGAGTCCAGTGCTGCCTAAAACACATCAGTGTCCCTCTGCTGACCGTCTGGCTACTTAGCAATAATATCTCAGTTTGTTAGTCCTTTTTTGGGTACCGAAATAATATTCTGTTGAGCTCAGGTAAGCCTCAGGTTACCTTTGCTGGCGACATTTCTAATTGTTTCATGTTGGTTTGAAGCTGTGTGTCTCTCCTGATCTCCCAGGGCTGGCTGTTCAAAGAGGGGAGGAGGTTTCTGCTCTGAGCAGTGGAGTGCCATGAAGTGCTGCCTGAAAGTTCTTTAATCATTCAGCTGTGGCAGCAATTTGCCAGCTATGTATTTGGGACACTTATTGTTATAGCCACAATGGGCTGGGCTCTGGGGAAACCAAGATGGTGATTTATGTATTTCTGCACAGAGTACACACAGAACTTCTACTCAGTAAAGAAAAAAAAGAGAATGGTAAGAAAAATGAGATAATAACTGCTGTACATATAAGAGTAGTTTTATTCAAATTTCAGTGAAATGTTTTAATAGAAAAAATAGTTTGAATTTTTGGTTTTCTTTTCCCGAGAGGAATAGCAAATGGAAAAAACAAGTTTGTTTCTTTAAATGTTTCCTGTGAGAAGGGGGTTACAATGTTTGCAGGAGGTGACAGTAGAGAGGACACATATATGGGGAGTAGGAAACTGGGGAAGAAAAAGTATAAAAAGAAACAATTAAGAGAGCTTTTCAGAAGAAGGAGAAAGTGAATGGGTAAAGCAATAAACCTGGCAGAGATGATCAGGGGAATTTTGCAGAGGAAAAAAAAAATGGAGGGATAGGAGGCAGCCAAACAAACTAAAAAGTGAGTTTGATGAGTCAGGGTTTCTGTGGGTTTCTTGCATCTCCCAAAAGGCCATTTTTTAACTTCCTCTCAGCCACAAATGTTCTTCATTATTTTTGGAACAGAACACGAAAGGAAAACTAATAAATCAGCTATTCTTAAACATATGTGACAAGTCCAGGCTGAGGCACAGGTGGACCACAACCACAGGAGGTCTCTTAAATCAAAGTCACAGAACTTTGGATAGCCAGCAGGTTTAGCACTGCTTCCAGCCCTCTGTTACTCTTTCAATCATATATGTTTTGGGGTTTGGATAGGGAAATCTAAACCAGGCAAAAAGAAAGAAAGAATGAATGAATGAATAAATAAATAAATAAATAAATAGAAGCAGCATTTTGATGCTGCCTTGATAGACATGACCATCAAAACTCCTCCTGTGCAACTGAAACCTCAGTAAAGAATTCCTTCTTCTTATCTAATCCAAACCCACATCTTTCAGTATGTACTTGTCTGTTCCAATGACAATACCTTGACTTTTTATTACTGATGTAAATACTTAAGCTGAATGTAATGCCATTATTTACTATTTTTTTTTAATTAAACAAAATAGATTTTTTTTTCCAGGGGATGTGGTTGCAATTTTCAAGAGTCTTGTTCTAACCATGACCTCATTTGTTTTACTTTCACACAGGCAGGTATTCTTCTGAAGCAGTCTATTTCTCTGAATAAAGGGAGCAGGCTCCATGCTTTCTTATCCATGGCAGGCCACTGAGATAATCAGTCTCTTACTGAAAATAAATTGTTGTATGTATAATATATGATTATGTTATTAGGGGAAACTAATGGGAGCAGGGATGAAAAAGCTGGGCAGAGCTGATGGAGAGAGGAGGCTGCAAAGGAGTGTAGCTCTGCACACAGAGGTGGGATGTGAGGCTGGGGAAGGCAGAGGGCTGTCACTCCCTGTACCAGCCATGGGTTTTCCCTACACTGGGGTGGTATCCCTTGGGGACAGGTGAGGTGGCTGTGTCTGCCGTCCCTACAGGCCGAGCAGGGGCAATGGCGCTGGGAGCCATGATGCCGCTAGATGTCCCTTGTCACCCGAGTGAGGCAGGCAGCTAGTCTGCACTTCAGCATGTGCGATGTAGTGTTATAAAGAAGCCTGCTCTTTAAGTGTTAAATATGGAGAAGAGTTGAGTCTGTATTTTAAAAATAAGTCTTGTATCAGCCTGTCATGGATAGCAAGGAGAAAGCTACTTCCCTAGCCACTTTAATTTTTATTGGAAGATAGGGAGGATTTTGTTTTGAAGAAGTATTTATGGGGCAGTTCAATATTTTCTGGGGGAGAAGTCATGCTAGGAAGAGCTAGTTTGGTGGCCTAACACTATGGTTTCAGCTAACCTTTCCCTGCTGACACAGGCTTGTCTGGTGCAAGGTGGGGCCCTGCACCAGCTGAGCCGGTGGTGGGGAATAGACCTGTGGGACAGTGACTCTGTCATTTTAGGCATGCTTATGTTGCAAATGGTGGGTAAAAGGGGTCACTTCTGTGAAGAGTTCAGCCCTGCTACCTCACTGGTGCAGCCATACAGCCAAAGACTCAGTGTGCCCCTGCAGAGGGTGGAAAGGTGGTGGAAAAGGAAGCAGCTGCTGAGGGAGGTGGACTGGTGTAGTCATATAGAGTGAAGGGCAGGAGTGTCTAAAGGGGTCACAGGGAAACCTTCCAAACCTGCTTACACCTGGCCCCTCAAAAACCTCTTCTCACACTTCATAGCCCCTGTGTCACTCAGCACACACAGAACTCACACTGCCCAGACACATGGCTTGTGTTTGTCCTTCCAACCAGCTGTGCTGGTCCTGCCTTGCCAGTGGTGTTCGTGCCTCTCCACACCAGTTTGACAGCTGGGTTTGAAGAGTGGCCTCCAACAACAGGAGAGTGCTGATCTCTTAGCAGTCCTTTAAGAGTTAATGCCTCCCTGTGCCCTAGGCAGGCGGCCATGTTTTCTCCACAGTGGAAGCTGTGTTTCCATATGTCCCTGCCTCCCATGGCTGGCACCTTGGCGTGGGCATCTGTGCCGCTCTGCATGCCTGTGCCCTTGTGAAGGCTGCTCTGAGCCTGGGATGGGCAGCTCCTGCAGCACCCTGTGTGCCCTTTGCACACACCATGGCTGTGTGAGCAGTGGGCAGGGATGCCCTAAACTGCCCTAAAAGCAGCCCAGACAGTGTTATGGGCTTTGCTCCACGGTAAGGAATAAGTGACTGACTGTCACCCATTTCTCAGGGCTGCTGCCGTGCGTGGCTGCACGAACCAAGCTGTTGAGTATTCAGTCATATCTGCCTGCCTGAATGACAGAAATGAAACATTTGCTGCTTTCTACTTCATTTAAACCCCTGGGAGCCTGTAAGGCTCCTCCTCCTCATGCACCAAGGTATCCATGTGTGCCACTTAACAATCAGGGGCTTCTTCACCAATAATGTCTGAGCAAATCTCTTGATAACAGAGGGACTACACACAGATTATTGTGATCATAATTTGGCCAACATAGCCTTTATTACTAATGGTGATGTTGGAGATAGAAAACCCAGCTTGATTCTCAGATCCCTGCTGAAAAGTAATAAAATGAAGAGGAACAAAAATCTGTGTGTGAATTTGCTACCAAACCTTTGAAAAACACAAAAGTGGAACCCTGCCAATGCTATTGCTGGCAATTTTTCATTTTGAGGTATGATTAGAAGTGGAAGTGCATTTTTTGTCTCTGACATTAGTATCATGTTGTTGTGTACAAATGGAGGGCTTACAATTATTTGACATTTGTTGTATTGTAATTATTGTGTGCCCCTCTTACACCTACAGAGTGAGTATTTTTTAATATCATCTGATAATAGAGTAATTAGGAAATAACTTCAGCTATCATAAGAAAAAGGTGTCTATTTTATTAATACAAAAAACAGACAAAGGAAGCACTTCAATGGAAGTGCTCTGTTAAAAATGGAGCCATGTTTCTTTTTGCTTTGTTGAGAAGATAGATGAAGGCAGGCTGGCTTTGTGTAGTCTTTTTTTCATCCCTGGGCAATGGCAGAACTTGCAGCTAAATTCTGTTGTCAGAAAATTCTATGATGGTAGCTGAGAATGATATAATATCATGCATACTCAATTCAACAGCAAGAAAAAAATCCTAACCCCTAGCTTGGATTTTGGATATCAGAAAGAGCCTTCAGTACCAAGAAATGAGCCTTCAGTACTAAGAATACTGAAAAAGCAACTAAAATTTTTTAAACATAAGAAGAGCCACTTGATATAACGAGTAGCAAATTAAAAAGGAATGTAAATATAATTTTAAATTGTTTATTTCACTCTCTTTTTTTCATGTTATTTTATCCTTGGCTGTAGTTCAGAATGACATGCTAATTTTGAATGTAAGAAAACCTAACTTTTTATTGTGCTAATTAAACTGTGTGTCACATAGACATTTGGGGAGAATTTCCCATGCTTTCTCGTGTGAATGGAAGGAAAGAACAGCAGTGCTCACTTAAAACTGGAATTTTTTTCCTAGTACCTTGCAAAAAGGCATCATCGTATTTTGATTAATCCATGCTTGGTCCACCTCAGATGTTTCTATGGAAACAGAATTTTTTTCCTTGATGGAAATTGTTAGGCTCAGGAAAGCTCCTCACTGCACAAAACCATTTGAGCTCCTGAAGAACTACTTGTTGGAAATTTAATGTGCATAAACAGAACTCCCAGATTTCTCCTTAGTGTAATTGTTGTCAATGCTAATACAGAACTGTTTTCTTAATGATACACAGTGGTGCCTTTTCACTCCACAAGAAAATAGGGTGAGAGTGGTATTATTTCCATTGCAAGACAGCACTTTTCCTAGTCCAGAAAGAATTAGCCTGCAAACTGTCCAAAAGTGAATTTTATTAATTCTGATGTGTATATATTATTTAGTTCCGGATCTAAATATTTTGGCTTGATGGCTGTTAAAATGTAATCAATTTTGTTTTGCAGATTGGCAATAATTTACACATATTCTTCTTGTGTGCCTTAATTTTGGATGTGGAGTTTTGTTGGGGTTTGATTTGTTTTGGTTTTAGTTTTTTCCTCCCAAAGAAAATACACTCTCTTACTGGATGCCACTGTGATATTTGGAATACCTTTTGAAAGTAAACAACAGAGGGAGCATTTGTGTGTTGTTATTAATGTAACCAAATGGTTGAAACATGACTCTCATTTTTCCCATCATTTCTGTACAGCATATTTATTGTGTAAAATTATAGGATTTCATGACCATTAAAATATCTTGGTTTGGAGAGTTTCAGTTTTAAAAAAGTCCAATCTTGAATTTAGCTGACAGTGCAAGTAGCTATTTTAAATTGATTGTCAGGTTTATATTTTTTTGGTTCATCTCTGTTCATCATGGCAAGGAATCTGCCAAATGGAAAAAGGAAAATCACTTTGAAAGCAACCACACTTTTCAAACTTCTTCCAGAGACATGCCGAAAGCAGAAATTAAATGTCAGCCAGAGAAAGCCTCAGTATTTCTTGGTACCTCTTTTATGTGCTCTCTCTTAGAATGTGAATAATAAGGAAGATGGTGATGTGCACAGCATTAGAATGTGGATAATGATGATAATAAAAACAATAATTATACAAATGTTTTGCACCTGTATTCTCCCAAAATCTTTCTACAGCAAAAACAGGTGACCCCTATGTCTGGTAGAAATGATGAGGAGGACTCCATGGATATCAGAAGGCTAATTAATCACTTTATTATACATATTATTCTATATTATATTACGCTATATTACACTGAGTCTGCACTCAAGCACTCAGCTGCACAGAATCTCGTGACTGTCGGCTGACAGTCCCGACACTCACACTTGGATTCAATTGGCCAATGAATCAAAACACTCACACCAGAATCCAGTTACCAATTCCCTTCAGGTAAACAATCTTCCACATGCATTCCACTTGTGAGCAACAAGAGGCACAGCAATTGAGATAAGGATTGTTTTTTCTTTCTCTGAAGTTCAGAGAATGTGAATCCCAGACATATCCTTGAGAAGTTGTGCCTTACTTTTCTCTGTGAAGAGAAATGCAAGCACATCTTTCCTCCTCAGCTTTTGGGGCACTGTTACATTTAGCCGCTCTCACTGCACTTCTATGTTGTCCTCATGAGAAGCGAAGCAACTGCTGCCCTTTGCAGTGTCTCAGCAGATCAGAGCCAAGAACCCAACTGAATGATGTGGGAGGCTGTGTGCAACACTTTAGAACTATGAAATAACTGGGAGGCACCAGGACTTGGCTGCAGAAACTGTAGAGAGACTTGATGCAGCATCAGAGCTGAGCATCCCTCTTGGCTGGGAAATGTGACACTGCCCGAAACGCTTCTGTAGTCAGGGTCTGGTGGTAACATGGCACCAGGTTGACTTTGAAGAACTGTGCTGCCCAAACCCAGGGTTTCTTTGAAGACCATACCTCTCCTTTACAGGTGAGACTGCTTTAATGAGTGCTCATTTTGAACCTCATGGGAATGATGTGTTAGATACTCTGAATTAGTAAGGTCTTTTAGTCAGGAAGCCTTTTTTCCCCCCTTTTTACTGCTTTTCCTGGTGATTAAATTAGGATGCAACTCTTTACCTAAACCCTGAGAATGAGCAAATCCAGGAACCTGTAGTGTCTCTGCCTCTTGGGGACTGGAAGACACAGAACTATTTTAATGGCATTAACAGCACCTTATAATTAAGTGGAGAGCAGTACAGTTGCAGCACTGCCATGTGCAGCAGAGGGAGAACCCTATTTATATGCCAGCAGACTATTCTGGGAGTGCTAACACTGAGAGTGAGCAGCTGTGAGAAAAACAGAGAATAAGTGCTAGTACACTCTGAAATGGAAATCACAGCACAGCGCCATATGTGTTGACTAAGTAGTCCCGCCAGCGCCCTCGTTTCAGGACTCTGAAGTGATAGCTTCCAACTTGCTTGATGAATTTTCACAAAATTGCTATTCCAAGCAGCAGTCTCCAGAAATGTAGCCATTCCATTTATACAGCACATGGGGTAACACGAGTCTGCGAGCTTCAGTCTAACACTGCTGGAAGAGCAGGCAAGAACTGAAATATTTGCCTTCCTCACTGTGGAGCTCATTAACCCACGTACATATCATCCCCTGGGAATGCAGTTTCCTGATCCTGATGTTCTCCTGTAAGCCCCACGCAGATGGATTCCTGTGTGCAGGACTCACACATTCCAATGTTTACCTTCACCTCTTAAAGCTTTAAAACAACTATGAGAACAGAATATGAATTCCCTTGGCAAGGCTGCTTTTCTACATGGTTTGGTTATTTATTTGCCTACCGTGACACTGGTTACTCTCAATAGTTTTCCTTTCAGTTTTGTTCTCAGGCTTTCTAAAGATTTGAGAAGATCCTATGAGACTATGTTTGTGCAATGGGAGTAACTTGTGCCAAGTTGTGGCACCTGTATGCAGCAAAGGTCAAGCCAAAACTTGTGATAGTGGGGACCTGGGGTAGATTTCCTAAAATTTGTGAAAAGCTAGTCTATTAAAAGCAGTCAGGTCTCTGTTATAGCCTCATCTCTCAAATCCCTCTGCACTTAACATTGTAAAGCACTGAAAATGTGGTGGTGCTTGAACACTCTGGCTCCATCACAGGTGTTAAGCCCTTCTCAGGTGTTAAGCCTTTCTCAGCATGGCAGCTCCAGGCACCAGCTTGGAGTAACTTACTGCAGTCCTCGGTGTAAGTGCAGCCATGTGTCCACCCCAGCATTTCAGACCCAGAGATCTGTGCCACAGCTGTGGCCCCACTTCTGTTCCCTCCTTCCTTCCAGCTGCAAATCCTGGTGAAATTCCTCCTCAGATCAGGCATTGCTCCCAGGACATCTAAGTTCTCTGCCATTGCTGTATGTGTGTTGCTCTGCTCGCACACCTGGTGGTGTCTCAAAAATGCCACCGTGTTTTCTGGTATTTCCCATGAGGGAACTACACTGCTCCCTGCCCAAAAAGCTTGGGACCACATGGACATTCTCACTTCCTGCATGCTCAAGAGCTGGAGTGACCAAGGCCAGGTAGTGTGTGATAGCTTCAGTGCTCCCCACTTAAAATCTTCTTTCTATCTCAAATTTGTGTACTTGGTCATAACAGCAACCTGTGAATATAATACCAGAGGTTTTCCAAGTAACTCTTTTAATTAACCCTGAAAGTTTTGCAGTTTATTAGCTTCTTAGAAAATTTATGCATTTGTCTTATGGAAACACCAGATAGATGTCAGAGGAACTCACTCTGCCAATTTATTATTCTGGATTATTTGAAAGAAAGAAAAAAGCAGCTTGTGGTTTGGTTACAGAATAAGGTGTGAGTCAAATACAGAGTCCCAACAAAACTGAGATTTATATAGAGAAATTCAGCTGTGTGTGCCTCACTGAAAATCTTGAGGATGCAAGTACACAGTAAAATATGTAACAAATCTGAGGATCTAACAGTGCTGTGAGCAACCCAAGAGTTTTCCAATTCTGTAATCACTGTAGGCTTCCAACTCCCACTGGCTGTCGAGGTTGTGTCTTACTATGACTCTTTAAAGGTCATGCTTAAAGATTAAACACAAGAGGTTTCTTGCTGGTGTTGATGAACAAGAATAATTTGCTGTCGTGATGCAACAGCAGCTATGAGAAGATTGTCAGTGGGAAGGTGCCCTGGATTAAGTTAAACACAGGTTTCAGGGCCACAGTTTTGTAGGACTCTGCAGCTTCTGCTTTCATCTTAATTGACTTCTTATTTGGGATTGTTCTCTTACAGCTTTAAGCTCCAAGATTGTGGAAGTCCAGGGTGAAAAGGAGGGCACTGAAAGCAGCTCCTGACCAAAATTCCTCTCGTGGCTCAGATTCCTCTCACCCCACCACAGGTGCAGGGTGCTGATGTGAGAGCAGCGGTTCCCATGAAGGAGCACAGTTCAGAGAACAGAATTTTAGGCACATGCACACAGTTGTGTGGTTAATCATGAATGAGCAGAGCGTGTTTTGGAAATGGTGCATAATCTAATTACTCGTTTCTGAGCTGCAAACTCCTCGGGGAAATAACTGTTGTCTGAATGTGTTAAACCATACAGCCATTGTATATAATGTTGTGTTCAGGCAAAAAAGTAGGTCAGTCAATAATTTGATCTGAGTTCTTCTTATGGGTCATCAAATTAGTCAGAAACGTACTTGCTGAACTTTAAAGTGTAGTTATTTTAGGACCCATGGGATTTGAATGTTCTGAGTCAAGGGAACAAGCTCCATAACTTTTTTTATTGACAACAGTTAAATATTCTTTCCTAGCACCTTTAAATGCAGCAATGCTTTTGCATGCTGGAAATACAAGAAATCTAATCATTAGTTTTTCTAAACATTCATCATTTTAAAGTTGGCTACTTAAAAGAGCAGTGAGTTAAGTATGAAAATGGCTTTAAATAGAAGAACTTAGACCAGGAGTGACGTTTGGAGCCATCATTTCGGTAATAGTACTTAAAAAATACAGTGTGTGTGAAGAAAAGAGACATTGTAACAAAAAAACCCCAAAATTTCAATGTAATATACAAATGTATCAAGTGGCCTTTGATCTGCTTTATTCCACACTTACTTCAGAGTTGGCCTATTCCATATTCAGACTTTTTGACCTTGTTTTGCTACATGGGTTTAAGTGTAAGTACTGACACCTGGGAAGGTTCCAGAAGTTCACAGGTTCAGAGCCTTAGGTCCCCTAACCATCTCACACTGTTACTTCTGTAGTTTCTCATGCATTGTAAACTGTACTGTTCTTGGGGCCTTTCACAGCCTCAAGGACTACCTCTGAAAATTCCTAATGGGCCTGATGATGCCAGGGACCAGCCTCAGCTGGACCCTCCAGCTGGACCCCCTCCTGGGGTCAGTTTAGTTCAGTTCAGCCTGGAGCTGCTGCTCCTTTCCTGTGCTTCTATGGGGCCGTGCTCTCCTGCTGCTCCTCCTGGGTGGCTCCTGGCTCATCCTTGGCTGTGCTGCAGACCACCAATGGATACCATTACCAGTCCTCCATCTTCAGCACTGTAGGTTCCTGCCTCTCGGCAAGGCCCTGGATGATGAGATGTGACCTTCTCCTGCTAAATCCCTGCTGTGAGGAAGCCAGGCCCATGTCCTTCTGGTGATGAGACTGATTCCCAATCTGGTTACTTCCAGGAAGATGATGATGATGTTGTTGTTACCTGGATGCAGGTCAGTAGCTATTTTTATGCCTTGCATCTGAAAAATTTTAAGGCGATATTGTCTATTCTAACTTCCATATTGTTTTATGTTCATTCTTGTTTATCATAACTTGTGTGTTTAACTATGTTTTGCTATTATTTGCTGCCTCCTTTGCTGATGTGAAAATTTTCATCCAGTTGTGATGAACATAAAATAGGTTAGCTCTGTGCCATCTGAAAGACCATAAATTGAGGGGTTTAATTCATTTTAAGTAAATCTTATTTCATCTTTCAACACTAAAATTGCAGACTTCAAAACGATGTTCTATGTCTATCTTTAGTTTCAAAAAATATTGTAATTTAACTTGAATTCCAGGTTTTATTTTGCTTCTCATTAAGCTGGAAAATGTTATTGTGTGCCTGTAATTGGGAGTCTTTGATCTCAAGACAGTCACAAGCCCCATGAGGGTAAATAGTCTTTCATGTGAAGCATTCCTGTTTGCACTTGACAAAAAAAAACCCAACCAAAAAAAAACCAAACAAAAAAAAGGCCCCAAAACAATCACCTTTTTTTATAGAAGGCAGCCACAAAATAAAGGAGGGGTTGCCAGAAGCTCTTGGCAGGACCAAGCAAACCTTTGTAGCCTACACAACTTCCTTGACTGAAGGTACAGTGCTTAGGTAGATGATTTTGCAGGCTTGAGATGTGTCCACACAATCTTCTGCAAACCTGGGCTTGTTCAGGGCTCCTGGATGGAGCCAGCTCTGGAGTGAAATTGCTGTACCCTGCTAAATGTGGTACTTGCTAGAGATGCAAATCTCTGTCTCAGGGCCCACCTGGTGAATTGAAATGCTCCTTTTGTGTGGTTTTCTTTTGGTGGATTTGTGAGCTAGAGGAAGGCTTTCTGGGGGGGAAAACTAATCAGCTCTATGGGGATCTGGAGAAAGAAGCCTCCTGACAAAAGGTCTAAGTCTGCTTCATGGCGTGCCCCCCTGGTCTTGTAGGGCTATTGTGTCTCAGCCCTATCAAGCCCTAGAGGGTGTGTGTTTCTCAGCTGTCCTATGAACTGGAGATGAATTTTTTGTGTATGCCAGCCTTGTATGTACTTAGTGACCCTTGAAACAATGTGTGTGGTAGGTTTTGTTGGTATTGTGAGGGAATGGGGTGTCCCAAGGGCTGATGGAGCACTCTCATGGTGGGGGAGAGAGGAGCCCACCCAAAAGCTGGTGTAGGATGAACTCACTGCAGAAACTCAAGGCCTGTGCAGAAAATGTAGCTGCTAACAGTGACGAAGTGTGTTGCAGATGAACTCTGATGTTTCAAGGGCATATGTTTCACTCCCCTACTTTGTGGCTCATCATTGGCCTGGCAAGAGGCAGACCTCCCAGCTGAAGGCTATTTTCCAATCTAACTTCTGATATCTCCTCCAAGGCCTAAGAGCTCTAGGGCAATTCATATTAAAGGTCACTAAGTTTTTGTTGAATAGAAATTTATCTTTATGTAACTGCTCAAGTAGGGAAAAAGCAGAGTAAAATCTCTCCAAATCTCTGATTCTTACATCCAGTGTTTATCAACCTTGCTCATGTGTGACAAGTGGTTTGGGTCTTGAACAAAAGGACCCCTTTGTAAATGAAACTATTTCCATAAGAGCTAAAGATCCTTTTGAATTTTTGGTTGAGATTTTTTTTTCCAAGTAAGGAAAAGTTGATTGAATTTCTCACATTATCTCTATAGTCTTTCTGGCACTAACAGAACATTGCTTAGCTATTAAAACATGTGTGACCATAGCCCATGCATGGCCTGGCGGGCACTGGCTTCAGTGACAGCAGCAGCACAAGCAGCCCTGCTGCTCTACCTTGTCTATTTGGGAATTTTGGCCAGTGCAGGGCATGAGGTGGAAGAAAAGCACTGGTGTGCTGAGGAACAGTGTGTGCAGGGGCAATGAGTGTACTGGGAATCGATGAATCTGATATTGCCCCAAAAAGAAATAATAGTCAAGCTACAGCCTCAACTTGTGTATGCAATGAGGGTTTAGCTTGGGTGGTGGAGTGGTCAGAACCAGTTATCCTGCAGCAGGTAAACAGTGTTTATGCTCTTGCCTCTGTTAACGCAAAGAGATGCAGAAGTGCTCGTATTGCTGAAGGCTGAGTAAGTTATTATGCTGGCTGATGAGGAGTTTTGTACTGCAATTCCAGTGCTAAGTCCCTGGGAAAATCAGTTTAGCTTCATCTTAGACCTATTTACTTCCACCACACTTGGACTGCATATCTTTCAGGGACACTTAAGAATATTTGTGTTCTATAAAATGGCACAAGTAATGGATTTTCTGAAGGTATAACACGTTGGTTTGAGGCTTTCAGTGGCTCACATGCCTTATGACAGTCTTCTACACAAAACATTCGTAAAATAAAATCTGGTGTAATTCATTTCCCACATCTTACCAATAGCATGAAACCACAGCCATCCAAAATGCAAAATATTTCATCTGGCACATACAGTTCCCACTTTGTCCTGTGATTTAGATCTCCCTTCTTTCTAACTATAATAACTATCCATCACTCTGAATTATTTCTTGTTAATGATGTGTTTGTTTCTTTGATTAAAGGGTTTAATGTCAATATATGTTACAGTCACTTTTTATCTCAGACTTCCTAGTCACCATAACAGCCACCATAATGTCTGGTCAAGTAAATTCCATTTTGACCTTTTTTTCCTTGAGGGAATGCATTTTCAATTAAATTGTTCTTTTATTATGTTGGACTGCATTAATGTAGCTTATCATTCTCCCTTACATAAAATAGTTTCTAGCAGTCCTCAGACAACCAGTTTGGCATCTCTTCTTCCTTCAGCCTAAAGAAGGGTTTTCAACATCAGTTTGTTCTTGATGATGTCACTGGACATGAGGCCAAAGGCAGGAAAGTTGGGCATTTGTCTGTGTAGTGTGCAAAAC